>NC_048221.1:16880578-17225190 GCF_002007445.2 Ailuropoda melanoleuca
CGTTACCTTGGAATTAACTTAACCAGAGACGTAAAGGACCTATATGCTAGAAACTATAGATCACTTTTGAAAGATATTGAGGAAGACATAAAAAGATGGAAAAATATTCCATGCTCATGGATTGGAAGAATTAACATAGTTAAAATGTCCATACTACCCAGAGCAATCTACACTTTCAATGCTATCCCGATCAAAATACCGAGGACATTTTTCAAAGAACTGGAACAAATAGTCCTTAAATTTGTATGGAACCAGAAAAGGCCCCGAATCTCCAAGGAACTGTTGAAAAGGAAAAACAAAGCTGGGGGCATCACAATGCCGGATTTCGAGCTGTACTACAAAGCTGTGATCACAAAGACAGCATGGTACTGGCACAAAAACAGACACATCGACCAATGGAACAGAATAGAGAACCCAGAAATGGACCCTCGGCTCTTTGGGCAACTAATCTTTGATAAAGCAGGAAAAAACATCCGGTGGAAAAAAGACAGTCTCTTCAATAAATGGTGCTGGGAAAATTGGACAGCTACATGCAAAAGAATGAAACTTGACCACTCTCTCACACCATACACAAAAATAAACTCCAAATGGATGAAAGACCTCAATGTGAGACAGGAATCCATCAAAATTCTAGAGGAGAACATAGGCAACAACTTCTATGACATCGGCCAGAGCAACCTTTTTCACGACACATCTCCAAAGGCAAGAGAAATAAAAGATAAAATGAACTTATGGGACTTTATCAGGATAAAGAGCTTCTGCACAGCCAAGGAAACAGTCAAAAAAACTAAGAGACAGCCCACGGAATGGGAGAATATATTTGCAAAGGACACCACAGATAAAGGACTGGTATCCAAGATCTACAAAGAACTTCTCAAACTCAATACACGAGAAACAAATAAACAAATCATAAAATGGGCAGAAGATATGAACAGACACTTTTCCAATGAAGACATACAAATGGCTAACAGACACATGAAAAAATGTTCAAAATCATTAGCCATCAGGGAAATTCAAATCAAAACCACACTGAGATACCACCTTACGCCAGTTAGAATGGCAAAGATAGACAAGGCAAGAAACAACAATTGTTGGAGAGGATGTGGAGAAAGGGGATCCCTCCTACATTGTTGGTGGGAATGCAAGTTGGTACAGCCACTCTGGAAAACAGTGTGGAGGTCCCTTAAAAAGTTAAAAATTGAACTACCCTATGACCCAGCCATTGCANTACTGGGTGTTTACCCCAAAGATACAGACGTAGTGAAGAGAAGGGCCATATGCACCCCAATGTTCATAGCAGCATTGTCCACAATAGCTAAATCGTGGAAGGAGCCGAGATGCCCTTCAACAGATGACTGGATTAAGAAGCTGTGGTCCATATATACAATGGAATATTACTCAGCTATAAGAAAGAACGAATTCTCAACATTTGCTGCAACATGGACGGCACTGGAGGAGATAATGCTAAGTGAAATAAGTCAAGCAGAGAAAGACAATTATCATATGATTTCTCTCATCTATGGAACATAAGAACTAGGATGATTGGTAGGGGAAGAAAGGGATAAAGAAAGGGGGGGTAATCAGAAGTGGGAATGAAACAAGAGAGACTATGGACTATGAGAAACAAACTGAGGACTTCAGAGGGGAGGGGTGGGGGAATGGGATAGACTGGTGATGGGTGGTAAGGAGGGCACGTATTGCATGGTACACTGGGTGTCATACGCAACTAATTGAGCATCGAACTTTACATCGGAATCCGGGGATGTACTGTATGGTGACTAACATAATATAATAAAAAATCATTTAAAAAAAAAAGTAAACATTGTGCTATTACTTTATTTCTTCAAAAAGCCTAGCTCACTGCATGGCACAGAATGGCATTCAATAAATAAACTGCTACTAAAATTATCACAAGGTCATTTTTTCTGGACTGGACTATTTAAGTTAATAAATTCACACCATACATAAAATTTTTTGGAAAGTGATTTATGTTTAGTATGAAAAAGCATAAGAAACCCCAGGAGAGTTTAAACAATAGTCTATGATGTTTAAAATAAATATTAAGAGGCTAGTGACTCTGCTTACCCTTTGGTTAAAAAAAAACAAAAACCAATTTAATTTTTTTTAAATTACTGGAAGTTGACATACAAAGTTTATCAGTTTCAGGTGGGTGTACACATACTGATTTGACAATTCTATACACTACTCACTTCTCACCACGGTAAGCGTAGTTACCATCTATCACCATACAACGTTCTTGCAATTATTAATATTTTTATTTTTTAAAAGATTTTATTTATTTATTTGATAGAGATAGAGACAGCCAGCGAGAGAGGGAACACAAGCAGGGGGAGTGGGAGAGGAAGAAGCAGGCTCACAGCAGAGGAGCCTGATGTGGGGCTCGACCCCAGAACGCCGGGATCACGCCCCGAGCCAAAGGCAGACGCTTAACTGCTGTGCCACCCAGGCGCCCCAACAATTATTAATATTTTTAAAAAGACTTATTTATTTGAGAGAGAGAGAGAAAGAGCAAGCACAAACCGGAGGGAAGAGGGAGAAGGAGAGAGAGTTTCAAGTAGACTCTGAGCTGAGCGTGTAGCCCAACTCGGGACTCAATCCCAAGACCGTGCTGAGATCACGACCTGAGCCAAAACCAAGAGTCAGAAGCTTAACCAACTATGCCACCCAGGCACCCCCATTACTACAATTATTATTGACTATATTCCCTATGCTGCACTTTTTATCTCTGTGACTTATTTATTTTACACTTGGAAGTTTGAACCTCTTAATCCCATTCATCTATTTTGCCCTTCCCCCACCATCACCTCCCCTCTGGCAACCAGCAGTTCTCTGTATTTCAGAGTCCACTTGTTCCTTTGTTTTTGTTTTTTTAGATTCCATATGTAAGTGGAATCATATGGTAATTTGTCTTTTTCTGTCTGATTTATTTCACTTAGCACAATACCCTTTAGGTCCACCAAATTGTCGCAAATGGCAAGATTTTGTTCTTTCTTATAGTTGAGTAAAATTGTTTTTACACACACACACACACACACACACACATGCATGCACTCATGCCCCACATCTTCTTTATCCATTCATCTGTCAATGGATACTTGGGTTCCTTGCATATCTTGGCTATTGTAAATAATTTGCAATATGCAATAAACATAGGGATGCATATGTCTTGCGGTAAATACTCAGTAGTAGAATAACTGGATTGTATGTTACTTCTATTCTTAATCTTTTGAAGAACCTCCATACTATTTTCCACAGTGGTCGTACGAGGGTTCCCGTTTTCCCCATATCCTAGCCAACACTTGTTACTTCTTTTTTGTAGAGGCCACTCTTAGGCAACAGGCCTGAGCAAAGAAAACTTGAATAAGGCAAAAAGGCATATGGGGACCATTGAGCTGAATGCAAACAGGCTCATGAAGCTACCCACCTTAAAACAGCCATAGGCCCTAACTGACCAATTACAACCAGGCACAGGATTCCTAAGGTTACCCCAAAGAGGGAAAATCCCATCCGACCCCATACTTCCTCACTCCACCCTCACCACCGCCTCAAGGCAGACAGTCTCTTCTTTGCTGTCCAACCCACGGCACCCTTGGGGTGTATTCAGTAAACTTCCCTCTCTTCTGTTCTGCCTTGGATGAACTCTTTCACCACCAGACTGCCAGCCTCCACCCAATTGGGATGCCTGACATTTGGCAGCCCCCCATCTGATCAGAGCATCCCATATTTTTGATACTAGTCATTCTAACTCGGGTGAAGTGATACTTCATTGTGGTAAAACAAAATCAAAAAACCTCACAACTTTTTTTTTAAAGATTTTAGTTTTAGGTAATTTCTACACCCAACGTGGGGCCTAACCCCACAATCCTGAGATCAAGAGTTGCACGCTCTCCTGACTCAGCCAGCCAGGTGCCCCCCATACCCACAATTTTTAATCACAGAAGTGAATACATTTTCCTCATACATTCTGGGGAAGAAACCGGCATCCCTGGTTTTTAGATGCAGAAGGCACTGGCTATGTTCCCTCCACAGAGGTGCTGCAGCCCAGCCTGGAGCAGCTCTCTCAGGAGCAATGTGGAGAAGAGCCAGCCTCCAGCCAACAGTATTATTAATGAGCAAATCTGACAAAGGCTCACTCCCACATCTTCATTCAATGCTACTGACCTAGATTTCCTTCTTAAAACTCCACAGCAAAAGCAGGCAAACTTCCTTGCAGGAACAACAGCCCTCAGAATAAATTTTTTTTCAGCATAACTACAATCTACTCAGAGAATCTATTTCAGTAAAAAAAAAAAAAACGAAAAAAGAAAAAAAGAAATTCTAAACAAGAAGCAATTTACATAACGCAACGGGAACAACCCTAGATACCCTGGTCCTCCTAAAAGATTCTAGAACGGATAAAAAACAGGAGCCGGTATCTACTGTGACATTGGAGCATTTAACAATGAAGGCAACTGGTTAAATATTAAAAGTACCAACTAATCAAGCAGTAATATCTGTATATAAAAGCCAGAACAATTCTATCAAATAAGATCCATTCCAAGTCTGTCCATAAGACAGACCAACAGATTTTAATAAAACAGATTACAAAACATTCACTGATAAGGTTTCAGATTCTACATTGTGAAAACGTTCAAGAAACTACCACTTGTCAAGTTTTAACGTCAAGTCAGAGAATATCCAGTTACCTGAAAAGGAACTCTCAAAATACTCCTCCTCTTAACTACATATATATGAGACAGATTTTCTTCATACTCTTCAACTCAAACAACATATTGTGACAGACTGAATGCAGAGGCAGACTGGAGTATCCAGCTGTCTTCTATTAAAGCAGATAGTCAAGACATTTAGAAAAACGTAAAACAACACAGTCCTTCCTACTAAACTTTTTTAGAAACTATACTTATTAAAAACGTTAATGATATTTTAATCTAATAAATATTTTTTAAAGTCTTTCAGTTTTTATATCTAATTTGATAAATACTGGCAGATGTAACCCATATAAACAAAAGCTCTTTGGGGTCCTTAATAATTTTGTAACCAGCTTTACTCAGGTACAACTGACAAACAATGAGCTGCACATATTTAAAGTGTACAGTTTGATAAATTTTGAGGTATGTATGCCATCACAAGAGAGTGAACATATCCATCACCCTGAAAAGTTTCCTTATTTTTATGCATTAAATTGTCTTGATACCAACAGGTTTGAGAACTGATGACTTAAGAGTATTTAGAGACAGCCTCCCTCTAGAGATTCTTTTTTTTTTTTTGAAGATTTTATTTGAGAGGGGCGCCTGGGTGGCTCAGTCATTAAGCGTCTGCCTTCCGCTCAGGGCGTGATCCTGGAGTTCTGGGATCGAGCTCCACATCAGGCTCCTCTGCTAGGAGCCTGCTTCTTCCTCTCCCACTCCCCCTGCTTGTGTTCCCTCTCCCGCTGGCTGGCTGTCTCTGTCAAATAAATAAATAAAATCTTTAAAAAAAAAAAAAAGATGTTATTTGAGAGCGAGAGAGAGAAAGCACACACGAGCAGGGGAGGAGGAGAGAGGGACAAGCAGACTCCACACTGAGCGTGGAGCCCTATACAGGGCTTGGTCCCGGAACCCAAGATCATGACCTGAGCTGAAATGAAGAGTCAGAGCTTAAGCCGACTGAGCCACCCAGGCATCCTGAGAATACTGCTATTTATTTGGAGGGAAAAGAAAAAGGATAAAGAAGGAGGAAAAAGAACACTGGGCAAAAAGACTCAGCTTTGGTGAGATCTTAGTTATTAGCTCATTTAATTCCCCTGAACCTCAATATCTGGATTATATTATGAAAGGATTATACCAGTATCTGGTCTTTCAGCTTCCTTCCAGTTCTAAAAGTCTATTAGTCCACATCCCCACATATACACTGTAGACTCATGTGTAACGATCACTCTTCTAGCCCCTTTCCCCAACACCCCCACCTCCAAGCATCGAGAAATCCAAGACAAAGTTCAGGTTTTGACATAACATCAAAACTTGACAAGTGGCAGTTTCTTTCTTTTTTTTTTTTTTTTTTTTTTTTTAGATAATTTATTTGTTTATTTGTCAGAGAGAGAGAGAGACCACAAGCAGAGGGAGAAGCAGGCTCCCTGCTAAGCAGGAACCCAATGCAGGACTCGATCCCAAGACCCTGAGATCATGACCTGAGCTGAAGGCAGACGCTTAACCATCTGAGCCACTCAGGTGTCCCGACAAGTGGCAATTTCTTAGAGGTTTTTCACAATGTAGAATCTGAAACCTTATCAGTGAACGTTCTGTAATCTGTTATATTAAAATCTGTTGGTCTACCTTACATTTGGAATGGATCTTATTTGATAGAATTGTTCTGGCTTTGATATATATACAGATATTACTGCTTGATTAGTTGGTACTTTTAAGTTTATGCTTCTGTGATACAAACTTAGCCATCTGAGAAATGAGGAAACACATAATACACTATCTCACTAAGGGCTAAACTGTATGATGAAAGTATTTAACTTACATGAAAAGAGTTAAGTAAGAAAATTAATGCTGGCAAGAGGGTTTCAAGGCAAGGACGGGGCAATCTCTGAATATGGCATTTTCAATTACCATTAACAATGTAAATAACACATTTGAGAAGTGTGTTAGATTATTATTATTATTACAAAGATAAATCAAAACTGAACAGGCAAATAGCATGTATATACACACATAAATATATATCACAGAAAGATAAAGCAATTATGGCAAAATATTGGTGAATCAAGAAAAACATACAAAAGTTCTGTTTTATTTGTTCTAGTCTCTCAACATTTTTCTATCTTTGAAATTATTTCAAAATAAAAATTTCAGTTTTTCTGATTCAAAGGGGCACGTGCACCCCAATGTTTATAGCAGCAATGTCTACAATAGCCAAAATATGGAAAGAGCCCAGATATTAACCAACAGATGAATGCATAAAGAAGATGTGATATATTTAGACAGTGAAATATGACTCAGCCATCAAAAAAAGAATGAAATCTTGCCATTTGGAATGACATGGACAGAACTAGAGGGTATTATGTTAAGCGAAGTGAGTCAGTCAGAGAAAGACAAATACCGTATGATTTCACTCATATATGGAAATTAAGAAACAACACAGATGAACATAGGGGAAGGGAAGGAAAACTTAAATAAGATAAAAACAGAGAGGGAGCCAAACCATGAGACTCTTAACCATAGGAAACAAACTGAGGATTGCTGGAAGGGGGAGCATCCAGGGGGGATGGGATAACTGGGTGATAGGCATTAAGGAGGGCACTTGATGAAATGAGCACTGGGTGTGACATTCAACTGATGAATCATCAAATTCTACCCTGAAACTAATACACTATGTGTTAACTAAATTGAATTTAAATTAAAAAATTTAAAAATCTTTCAGTATTTCTATTTCCTACAAATAGAAAGTGATAGAAGAAAGCTAACTCCTCAGATTTTCAGCTAATTCCAATTTTTATAATAAAATAGATTTAAATATTCATATCTAACTATATTAGAATGTTTTTCTCTGTACTACACAGGCAAAAAAAGCCCACCAACCTTCTTGATCTGAAATTAAACAATCTTTGACATCCTAAGATGGCTGGCAGACTTTTTTTTCTTTTAAGAGTTCACAGTTCTAATAATATTTGAAAACACTGAAGCATTGAAGGTCTTGAGTGGGAAGGAGAGGATGACTGTGTTAACAGTTTCTTTTCAGTTCACTGTAAAACAAACCAGCACGCTTGTCTTAGGAAGGTCGTCCTAAAAGATCACACAACATGCTTGTTTTGCTTCAACCACAAATCCTGCAGGCTGCTTCCCAGTGTGGGCGCAGGTGAAGGATGCCGCTGGGAGGCCAGAGTACACCCTAAGCGAGCAGTGGTGTAGCTATAGACACTACACTGTTTCAGTTGTTCCTTTTACCACCCGTGACACTCAATTACTATCATACTGAATGTACATTGTTCCTATAAAAACACAGGTCTCTACACTTCCTTTCTCATTCTCCGAAGAGGTTGTTACACACACTCTCCTTTCCACCCCAACATATAAGCTCTTACTTTACAGAAAACAATATTCTTCAACTAACCTTTCCTCTACCACAAACTTACTTACATGAGTCCATCATTATCTCTTTCCTTCTTATTTATGAGAAGTGCAATCCTCCACCTTTATTTTTTTAATGTGGGGGGAAAATGCTAAACCAGAGAATATGAGAGGTATAGGTCACTCTCTTTTCCAAGGACACCACTTACCAAGTTTGTCCTTTCCCATCTCCCTTATCATCAAGTCCTCCAACCTCCATGACTTGCTTTTTTATCCCTTCTCTCTCTACTTCTTCTCCTCTGGTTATACGCACAAATTTCTAGGATCTTTTTTTTTTTTTTTTCCAGTAGGCTCCGTGCCCAGCACAGAGCCCAGTGTGGGGCTTGAACTCATGACCCTGAGATCAAGACCTGAGCTGAGATCAAGAATCTGAGGCTTAACTGACTGAGCCACCAGGAGCTCCTAAATCTCTAGCATCTTCAAAATACAAACAAAACCCAACGTGTATTAAAGGAAAAAATCCCCCATAGAAGAATCTATGGATTAAAAGAAATTTACATTCTAATTTCAAAAAACCAGTTATTAAGGGGCACCTGCGTGGCTCAGTCGAGGTTGGCATCTGCCAACCTTGGCTCAGGTCATGATCCCAGGGTCCTGGGGTTAAGCCTTGCATCGGACTCTCCACTCACAGGCAAGTCTGCTTCTCCCTCTCCCTCTGTGATCTGTCTCTCTCTCTCTCTCTCAAATAAATAAAATCGTAAAAAAGAAAACCCAAACTAACTAGTTACTAAAAAACAAACAGGGGCGCCTGGGTGGCTCAGCCATTAAGTGTCTGCCTTCAGTTCAGGTCATGATCCCAGGGTCCTGGGATCGAGCCCCACATTGGGCTCCCTGCTCAGTGGGAAGCCTGCTTCTCCGTCTCCCACTCCCCCTGCTTGTGTTCCCTCTCTCGCTGTCTCTCTCTGTGAAATAAATAAAATCTTTAAAAACAACAACAACAAATGAGACAACTGGGGGAATTAGTGGAGAATGAACATTTGATATTATGAATTGGTATGTGTGTGGTACATAATTACGTTTTTAAAAAGAATCATTTTTGGGGCGCCTGGGTGGCTCAGTTGGTTAAGTGTTTGCCTTTGGCTCGGGTCATGATCTCCAGGTCCTGGGGTCGAGCCCTATGTTGGGTTCTCTGCTCAGCGGGGAGTCTGCTTCTCTCTCTCCCTCTGCCCCTCTCCCCTTGCTTGTGCTCTGTCTGTCAAATGAATAAAATCTTAAAAAAAAAAAAAGAAGGAATCATTATTTACAGATAGAGACTGATTTAAAGATAGAATGATATAATAGCTGAGATTTGCTTCAAAAAATGTCTAGGGTTGGATGAAATAAGACTGCTGAGGGAAAAAAACCAATAAACAGTCTGGCTCTGGTCTCTCCTTCCTCCTCCTTTTTTTTTTTTTCTTTCAGATTTTATTTATCTATTTGACAGAGGGAGAGAGAGAGCACAAGCAGGGGGAGCAACAGTCAGAGGGAGAGGGAGAAGCAGGCTCCCTGCTGAGCAAGGACCCTCCCCCATGCTGGGCTCGATGCCAGGACCCCAGGATCATGACCTAAGCTGAAGGCAGACACTTAAAAGACTGAACCACCCAGGCAACGCTCTAGTCTCTCTCTTAACATAAAACTTGTTTATATTATTCTCTAGTTTAAAACTCTTCAATGTTTCCTTGTAACCTAGAGATTACAGGGTAAATTTGTCTCACACAAGATTCTGTGCAAGTCAGTCTCAAATAATGTTTCCACATCATGAAGGGTCCAGTCCACCTCATGCACCCCCACTTCCCAGCTAACTATACTATTCCTTTCTCACATCCCTGAACCATTTTATGTAAGCTACTCTATTCATCTAGAATACTTTCCTTAGCTCCCCGCACAGTGTGCCTGCCCAAGGCTTACTCACCCATCCTTTCAGGGTCACCCCTCTAGGAAGTATCTCCATGTACCACCCCTTCTTATAAACTCAAGGACTTCTCTCATGGCCACCTGTGCGCACACTTAAATGCCTGAATACCAACTTGGTCCATGGTTAGCCATATGAGGATGACTGTGCCTCCCCACTCACTATTCCCAGCACCATATACCATGCTTGACTGCTGGACAGTACACAAAAATGGTTTTGTTGAATGAACAAATGACTGCAATTTGCAAGGAAAAAAAATTTATCTGGAGATAAAAATATAGGTACTCTGCTGAGTTTTTCTTAAACATACAACCTACAAATTAAGAGTCTACTTTTTGCAACACCTTTGTTCCACTTAATTTTATTATTTTTATTATATTTTTGCTGAATATTAAGATATTATGATCAGTGGAAATTTTCCTTTTTCTAAATGTTCAGGCCATTAAACAACAGAAATCAACATTAAACTAAATCGGCTCATTCAAAGACTTAAATCTGCCTGGTCAGAGTAGGCCAAGACACTTGAGAGTAAAAGGAGCAACTAGGAATAATTAGGTCTGAGTGACAGGCGTAATTAACCATGACTGTCATATACCTGTGACATGATATATAGCAACCCTAATTAGAGGGATATAAAAACTAGGCTCTTCCGACAAAATAGGAATTAAAATATTTGCTTAAAATGTCAACTCACAATGAATTCCATCTCTATTTTCACATTCTGTTAAACCAATTTTAAATATATATATATTTAAATTATGGCAGATGTTAACAAGATTTTGTTTTAAAGGAAAAAAAAGATTTACAAGTATCCATATTCAAAACTCAACTGTGGTAGACATCACATGTGAACACTGAACTGCATCCGTGTCCACACCCATATTTCAATGATTTCTACTTATTTGGCCAATTTCTTCCAGACAACTATGGATAACTGACATTCCAGTTCCAAACCAAAGATGAAAAATCACTTTCCCAAGTAGGGCAAATTATTCATGGATACTTACTCATTACAGAATATTATTTGGAACACTAAAACACAAATGAATCAAGGAGGAAATCTATGTCCAAACATATTATCCTCTTCCTGTTTCTCGTTCTGTCAGATTCGGAAGAATTTTTTCCCTCTGATAAGTTTGTCAGCAGAAAAGGTCTGTGGGAGGGTTTGGTTTCCCACTGCTTTCACACCCCTTCATCCTCCTGGCACATAGCCGGACGTGTGGTGAGATCTTCCACTCCGAGGCAGCAGGGAGGCATTCACTCAGGCAGAAGTTTAGGTTTCCAACACTGGTCCTCTCACTCAAAACACAACCACAGGCACATTTCCTTCCTACTCTGCTCATATCTTGTTACCATACAAGGGACGCCAGACGGGGCGCCTGGGTGGCACAGCGGTTAAGCTTCTGCCTTCGACTCAGGGCGTGATCCCGGTGTTATGGGATTGAGCCCCACATCGGGCTCTTCCGCTACGAGCCTGCTTCTTCCTCTCCCACTCCCCCTGCTTGTGTTCCCTCTCTCGCTGGCTGTCTCTATCTCTGTCAAATAAATAAATAAAATAAAATAAAAAAACAAGGGACGCCAGACGAAACGATCTTCCAGAATCCTCCTAGAACTGACAAATCTCTAATTCCTTGGTTTACTAATGCTTAAAAAAGGGGTATCACTGCAAGCACCTGATGCCAGTTTTCTCTTTACTGCACAGATGCAATAAAACCACAAGTATTGTCCTTTGCAGTCACTGGGCGTAACCATGGCCCACTATTTAAGAGTGTGTTAACAGCGTACGCAAACACATACCAAGTCTTCAGAAGAGGGGTACATCAGTGCCCTAAAAGGTGATCAATTTTCTTTAAACCAAATGAAGTATCCTTTTAACTCAGTCACTCGGAATTCCACATTTATCAATTTCAGCTGGTTGACCAGGTCAAATTGCAGGTTTTTTTGTTTTTTTTTTTTTAACTAAGTTGAATGAATCAAACATAACAAAGATACCGATAATTTTATGCTACCTTGAGCTGGACTTGATTATTCATTCAAATAAAAAGTTAAGTACCTATACCATGTGCCAAATTCCAGTTACTTCCTCTCTTCTTGATCCTGTGGTGCTCAAGTGGTACGTGACACACCCAATGGTGCTCACCGCCACAAGTTTCAGTGGCACCCCACACATGGTTTTATGTGAGTTCCGCTGTCACCCCAGTTAGCTTCCTAGTACATCTACTCAGGGCGGCTTTCTAGAGAGTTTTGTTGGTTGCCTAGAAAGTGGCATTCCTACTTGCCAGCCTCAGCCTGTGGCATCTCAGGACCTTCTCCACACTCTAGTGGACAACAGCTGTACCTTCTTCAAAGAGGTCTGCATCTCAACCTTGGATGGACTCTCTTCCGAATTTATTCCTTTCTTGTATACTCTATCAGGCACAAGAAGTAGTAACTATTACCCTGTATCTGCTATTTCTGTACTCTTCAGAGCTCTTTCTACCCCTTAAATTTCTTACTAGTTACTAATTCTTTATTTTAACTTTTCCTTATTCAAACTACTATGTTTCTGTTTCTTAAATGGACCCTGACACAGAATTGGCACCAAGAGTCAGGCAATCCCAGAAGATAAACTTCCAAACATGGGATACAGCGACTGGTTTGGTCAGGCCTCTGGGTTTAAGTGCAGCGCTAATAAGAACCTTGTCGATGGGGAAGAGGATGCTAGGGACCCGTGGCCTGCCGCAGCAACACAACTGAGATACCTGTGATTGCTGAGGTGCAAACTGAAGCAAGTAGCCCGGGAGCCCAAGTATGTTCAGGCAATAACGTGGACTACAACTGCAGTGTGAATAGGTTCTCTCTATGGAACACACTGAGGGCTTACTGAAGCACAATGACAAACTCAGGTCTCTCAAGCTCTGAGAGTCAGTCTAAGAACCAGAGAGTTTACATCACAGACTCAAAGACTCTCTTACTTCCTATCAGCCGAGGCTACTATGGTTAAGAAAATCAAACAAAAAAGTTCAATACAAACTCACAGCCTTACCAAGTGTCTCGTGTGTAGTCAGGGCATTGACTGGAAAAGAAGAGAACAATGACACTTGGAATGGAGACATCTGGTTATATCTAGATAAGACTGACCATCCTGAAACCCCACATCACTCTGAGCCTTGTTTTCTAGCAAAGGAGCCTGCCCTCTGGTGCTGGAGGATACTAGTCTTCGTGATTCAAAACCCCAAGAAAAGTTCACCTGGGGCAGATGCCTTGAAAGAGGATGCTCATTTTCCTCATGGCCTACCACAACTACCCTCTGTTGCCTCTGGGCCCGTAACTATGGTCAAATCTCAGCATGCTCTAGGGCAGGGTTTGGCAAGCTGCAGTCCGTGGGCCAAATCTCCCCTACCATCTGTTTTCATACATGGCTTATGAATAATTTTTACATTTTTAAAAAATAGAACTTTAAGAGTAGGTTTTTTTTTTTTTTAGGTTCCCAGCAAAACTGAACAGAAAATACAGAGATTTCCCATAAGCCCCTCCCACATCTAGCCCCCTCCAACATCAACATTCCCCTGAGCATGGTACATTTGCTACAATCAGTGAACCTACACTGACACATCATTATAACCCAAAGTCCATAGGGTTTTTACATTTTTGAAATGGCTTTAAAAAATAAAAAGAAGAAAATTTTCTGACATGTGAAAATGATGTGAAATTCACATTTCAGTGTCCATAAATAAAGTTTTACTGGAACATAGCCTGCTCACTTGTTTATGTATTATCTAAGGCTGCTTTTGTGCTACAGTGGCAGAGTTGGGTATTTGTGACAGAGACTGTCTGGCCTGCAAAATCTAAATTATTTAAATGTGGATCTTTGTAGATAAATGTTTACCAACCCAGATCGAGGGGAACAGGTATACACTAAGATCCTGAAGAAAACAGCTTGTGGCCCAAAAAAAAAAAAAAAAAAAAAAAAAAAGTTAAGATTCTGGTATTTAAACCAGGGGAACATGTATAAAAATAGATTCTAAGGATATCTGACCACAGGAAGTGGGATATAATTCTATATCGGTCCTAATATATTGGTATAGATTCACTCACTAGAGATTCCAAATTTAATGTGTTAGCTTATGCAGCTCAAAGTAGCTCTAAGCAGCTCATTCAACTGGTCGAAATATGGACTCAAAAGTGAACTATATTTAATGAGGTAGAGATGCCAAAGCTTCCCCGGCAAGATGTAAAAGAGGGAATCCAAAGGCTTAGGGAGCTAGAAGTGTTGGAATAGATTTTTCATGCATGACCTAAGTCGCACAAGAAGGCCCAGAAGAAACTCCTTTAAATAAGGAATTAAGAAATGTATTAGTGGGGGCGCCTGGGTGGCTCAGTCAGTTAAATGGCTACCTTCAGCTCAGGTCATGGTCGGGGGGGTGGGAGGGGTTCCTGGGATGGAGCCCCATGTGGGGCTCCCTGCTCAATGGGGAATCTGCTTCTCCCTCTCCCCCTGCCATTCCCCCTGCTCATTCTCGCTCTCTTTCTCTCAAATAAATAAAATCTTAAATCAACATGGTCCTTGTACTTGGTACACAGTTACTGACCTGGCTAATGTCTTTTTCCAATACCAACTTGCAAGTACCGCCAGAAACACTTGGCTTTTGCCTGCCTTTTACACGCCTGTGAGAGCTTTGCCTCAGAGCTACATCAATTCTACCTTAATACAGCCCAGAGATGCTGAACCTCAAGGAATTGCAAAAAATATCACACTAGCCCACCATACTGACATTATGCTAAATGGGTCTGATGTGTAGGAAGGAGCAAATACAGATGCTTAGTAAGACATATGCAAACTAAGGGGACACGAGATAAACCACAAAAATTCAAGGGCCCTTCATAAGATTTCCCTTCCAAGGTAAACGATGAGTTGCAACAACTCACATCACTAACAATGAAAAAAGAGATACACTGCTTAGTAGGCCTTTTTGGATTTTGTAGGCAACAAATACCACATCTGAATGTCCTTTAATCCCTCTACAAAGTACCTAAAAGGCTAACAGTTTAGAGTGAGGACCAGATCAAGAGAAGGCTCTGCAGCAAGTCTGGACCGCAGTTCAAGCTGGTTTGCCACTTGCGCCTTATGATCCAGTTGATCCAAGATACTTGAAGCGTCCATGGCAAACAGGGATGCTGAATGGGGCCTCTAGCAAGCAAGAATAAGAGAATCACAGTCCAAACTTCTAGAATTTGAAAAAATCTATATTCTCTTCTGCAGACAACTATTCACCTTTTCAGAAATAGGTTCAGGCTTGCTATTGGGTGTTGGCAGAGACTAAATGCCTGAACATGGGCATAATGTGACCACATAACCTGAGCTTCTCACCATGAACTGGATGTTGTCTAACCCACCTGGTCATAAAGTCAGGCATATGCAGTACCAATCTATCATCAAGTGGAAATGATATGTAAGAGACTAAATTCAAGCAGGTCCAAAGATATGAGTAAGTCACATGAGCAGGCCACTCAGACACCTGATGCAACACTGACTCCTGTCACATTGCCTCTTCTCCCTCAACCCATGCCAACGGCCTCCTAAGAGCTTCATTAAGATTAGCGGAATAGAGAAGAAAAACCAAAGTCTGGTTTGTACATGGGTCTGCAAAATACGCTGGTACAAATATAGCACACAGCCTTCCTTAAAGGTAACCCTGAAGGACAGTGGTGAACAACCCTCCCAATGGGGAGAACTTTGAACAGTACATTGATTGTTCCCTCTGCCTGGAGTGAGATGGTCAGAGCACAGATTTACACTGATTATAAACAAGTATGAAGGATTTTATAGATTGGTTAAAGACTTGGAGGGAAATGGTGACAAGAAAATCTGTGGACAAATCTCTCACAATGAGCACAGACTAAAATATTTGTGCCCCATGTGAATAATCACTAAAGAGCAGTCACTGTGGAGGAAGCTTTTCATAACCCCAGTCAACAGAATGACATACACATGTATATCAGTCAACTTCTTTCCCCAGCCACCAAAATGCTTCCTCAGTGGACCCATGAAAAAGAGGCCATGGTGGCAGGGATGGAAGTTACGCATGGACTTAACAACATGGACTTCCCTTAAACAAGACTGACCTGGCTAAAGCTACTGCCAGGTGTGTAATCTGTCAATGGCATAGGCCAACACTAAGCCTCCCAATATGGCACCATTCCCAGGCAGACTTGCTACCTGGTAGCAAGTTGATTAGACCAAACATCTTCCATCATAGAGAAGGGGAAGAGATTTGTCCTTACTGAAACAGACATGTATTCTGGATATAAATTTGTCTTCTCTGCCTACAACGTTTCTGTCAGCACCACTAGCCGTGGACTTGCAAAATGCCTGATCCACCAACATGAAATTCCTTAAGGATTGCCTCTAACCAAGAAGTCAATTCACAGCAAAGTTAAAAAAAAAAAAATGGGTCCATGCCCATGGAATTAACTGGTATTATTACACTCCATCACCCAGAATGGCCGTCCTAATTAAAAGATGGCATTGCTTACTGAAGACTCAGTTACACTTTTAGTTGAAAGACAACATCATCCATTTGGGACTCCTTATTCCGCTGAACCAAAATGCAGAAAAGGGGGTTACTCTACTGGCTGGGAAGACTGAGCCTGATTATCCAGGGGAAACTGGACTGCTGGAAGACTATGTCTGGAACCCAGGGGATTCATTGAGATACCTCTAATACTTCTATGCTCATAATAAAGTTAATGGAATACTAGAGCTACTCCAAAAAGGCCAAACTACTAAGCAAATCAAAGTCGGGGTGATTTCAAGTAAGTAAAGAACTTCAACCAGCTGAGATTCTGGCTGAGTTCAAGGGAAACAGGAATAGAAGACATAGCTATCAGGCGGCTGGGTGGTCAGTTAAGCATCCGACTTTTGGTTTCAGCTCAGGTCGTTATCTCAAGAGTAGTGGGATTGAGCCCCGTGGGGCTCCAAGCTCAGTGGGGAGTCTGCTTGAGATTCCCTTTCTCTCCCTCTCCCCCACTCGCTCTCTCAAATAAATGGAATCTTTTTTAAAAAAGACATAGATGTCAATTATGGTCTCACGACTAATTACAGAAACGAGAACTGTGATGGCTTTGCATATTTTCTCTTTGTTCTATTTTGTGTTTATTTGTACAGTCTAACCATTTTTCTTCTGCTCTTCCTTCTTCCCATTATAAGTTGCCAAAGGTTAACTCTGCAATCAGTCTCTTGACAACAGAATATCCAGTGAACTGTGATTTAGGGGTGAATAATACGTCCAGCAAGGAGACAGTGACTACAGTGACTAAGCATCTTCTCATTTGGTAAAAGGATGAGAACTTCTCTATGAGAGAGAGTTCTATCTTGTTATGTGGAAATATAAGAGCTGTTCCATTGATATATGAGAGCTCAAATGCATGTAGAAAAGTACATATGGAAGCTAAGTAGCCAAAGGGGTAGACTGTGCCAGTTACCAACGTACTGCCTCTCAGGCTCAAATCTTCCCTTTATTGCCTTGCCTGTGATAATGGATCTGGACCCTGTGAACGCTTCTCCTCTTATCAGCTGGCATATTAGCTTAGTAGAGGGTGCTGGGGGAAGGGGCTTCTCTTCCTGGTTCCTTTGTGCTTTTCCATCTTCTTGTTCCCACGGTGCTCTGCTGGTGTTTTAGTGGGCATTTACATGAGCATCTTCCCAAGCAAGCTCCACCAGTGACCCAAAGTTGGCCATCTGGTGATTCAGCAGTACCTCCATGTATAGATTCCTGTTTGCCAACCTTGGTTTATATCAACTCAACAAACATCTTTACCATCCACTGAAGACATGTAAGGTAAGAAACCAGCTTTGGGGGAGAAGAGCACTCTTCCAAAATTTCTCTTTCCTTGGGTACTCTGCCTGAGTCCTGGAGGTAGTAACTGTTTCCTGTATCTGCTATTTGTGTATTCTTAGTTTTCTTTACCCTTTAAAAGTTAATTCCCTGTTTAAATTACTGTGTGGTTTATCTCCTGACTAGACCCTGACTGATATGGATATTGAAAGAGTTAAAAAACTGTTGAGATGGCTAGAAAAAATGGGGAAAAGAATGACATTTAAACCAAAGAAAATAAATCAGAAGGCACATGTTAATTTCTAATTAAAAGGCTATCATGTGCAAGGAAAGAACATACTGTATCTTTCTGTTCAGCACCAGTAACAGCAGCAGCTGTTTCAACAACAAAACACCTCTTTATTTTCCACAGAAAAACCGAAGACCAGAAATATTAACTGTTATTAACCAGAAAGCAGAACTCTTTCATGAAGACCTGTAAGGGGTCGAACATCAGTACTTCCATTTCCAATTTGCACAGCTTTACGTCTTCTTACTTCATTTTAAATTGCTGAAAACCTACCGGAGTCTCAGCCATGCCAGGTTTTTGCAGTGACAAAGTCCTAAGTTAATTTTCTCACAAGAAACAAAACAAAAGCCCTTCCTTCAGTTTGCCTGGAATTCATTTAAAGAGTCACCTTCAATTCTGTCCTCTAGAAATAGAGCATCTCCAAACACACAGTGGACACCAGACATGTTCTAGTTACATCCAATTAAAATACTGTTATATAATCATTTAAATAGGAAAGGGGACTGATGGCCAAACAGAGAGTGATTTATTGGCCAAACCATTTCCTGGGTTAGACCTGTAAGGATTTTTGATGTGGACATTAATCATCATCCTCATATATCTGACATTTATTAACCCCTTCCACCATGTTACAAAGCACTGACATTATTTTCTCTCTGTTAACCTAAACAATTCTTATATTACTAGTTCGCCTTTTACAGAGGAGGAAACTTCAGCTCAAGGAGGGCAAATAACTTGCCCAAGAGACCCAAGCTTATAGGGGGTAGACCTATGCCTGCTATTCCCACAGCTTTCTCAAATCTAAACAAATCACTAAGAGGGACTTGTTTCCAGAAAGACATGTATTGATACCTGACAAAAATTACTGCAATTATATGTGGTCTTGCTCTTAAATTTCTTTTCCCATGTAAAGCCTGAAACAAACAGAGAGAACCACCTGCTCAGAGAAAGATGCTGGTTAAGAGAAGAAGGAAGTATGATCAAACTGCTATGGCACGTCACAATATACAAAATTCAAGTCAGATTATCATTTTGTTTATATACAAAATAGCAAGGGGGCCGTTGCTCTTCTCCACATTAAACACAACAGCCATGGTCTAGACAGAAGCTTGTGATTTCTTCAATAGTATAGAGAGATCCCAGCACAAGGCTTTATTATTACAAGTATTTTTTTCAGCCTCGGTGACATTTTAGCCATGAAAATGTGTTAGGTAAAGAGGAAGGTGGAAAGTCACTGTAAATGTAACATTGTTAGGGATCTGGGCGTAACACCAGGACAAATGGGCTAAATAACACATACATGGGCTTTGCCCCCAAAGACAGGAGAGGATACATCTATCTGTATCCTGGATAAATTAAAAACTGCCTGCTACATCTCTTACATGCTACAGAAACACAGCAAGGGATTCTACGGGGGGAAGGCCTGATATCCTTTAGCAGGAGCAGGAAATGTGAAATGACAGGAGCACCCTTCTGTTCCAGAGAGAGCATCCTCCCCGTACCCCCTTCGCTTACTACTTTCCGGCATCTTTTCTTTACGTCCTTCCAACCCTTCCATCTTAGTAGAAATATCACTGCCAACTTAGGACAGACTTTCTCAGAGACACATTTCTTTCCTTCAGGATTTTTTTTTAATTACACATTCAACAAGATGATTCATTCAATAGCTACTGAGCACATACTACGGCGCCAAACACTCTTCTAGGTGCTGGGCCACGGCAGTGACCAAAACAGAAACCCTATCCCCGTCATAATATTTATCCTCTAGTGGGGAAAGTCAGACAAAAAGCAAGATAAATCATTAAACTGTACGAATTATAAAGTGACAAGTGCCGTGGGGAAAAACGAAAGCAAAGAAGTTGGGAGAGAAAAACAGAAGGGTATAATTTTATATAGAATAGAGAAGAACTCACTGAAAAGCTACAGAGTGAACTATGAGTGTATCTTATATCTGAGGGAAGAACAATCCAGAGAAAATAGCCAGGGCTCAGAGCCCAAGGTAAGGGCCCACCTGGCTTGTTCAGTAACAGCAGCAAGAACACCAAGGAAGCAAAGCTAGCATAGGGGACGGGTGACAGGGGTATCACACAGCCTTGTGGACTTGGCTGTGACAAGTGACTACCTGAGATGGGAAACCACTGGCAGGGTTTTAAGCAAAAGAGCAACATGATCTATATACAGGACCACTCTGGATGCTGTTGAGAATACACTGTAGGGAGCAGACAAATGGAGGTGGGAGACTAATTTGGGGGCTATTACGGTAGTCAAGATGAGAGGGGGTGGGTCCAATCAGGGAAAGACAGTGGGGGTGGTGAGAAGTGGTCAGGTTCCAGGTTGCTTTTTCTGACAAATTAGATGTGGGGTGCAAAATAAAGAGATAGGGGAAGCCAAACATTTAGGCTGAGCAACTAGAAGAACATTCCTTCCTTTTAATGAATGGAGAAGTAGGTTTTGGTTTTTGTTTGTTTTGTTTTGATTTGGGGGTGGAGGGGGGTAGAATCAGTTCAGTTTAGGACACCTCAAGCTTGAGATGTCCACTTCATAACCAAATGGAGATTTCAAGTTCTAATTTCAAATTTCCCTAGTTCTCATCCAAACTCCTCATGGAATTTAACTATTATTACACATCTGTTCTTACCAAATGCTCCTCATAACTCTTTAGCATTTAAGTAATGTTTACATATTTGTGTATTTCTCTCTGCAACTGGACAAGCTAGAACAAATCCACAAGACAGCTAATATATAAAGCATTACTTTAATTCTAAAGAGGTCTGTCGTGTACATGATGGTTAAGTTGAAAATCATCTTTTTTACTGAGCTAGCTTATTTATTTTTACCATTTCTTATTTTTACCATTTTTTAATTTTTACCATTTTTAAGTGTACAGTTCAGTAGCATTAATTCACAATGTTAAGCAAACATCACTGCCATCCGTCTGCAGAACTTTTTTTGTCTTGTGAAACTTAAAACTCTGTCCCCCACTTTCTGTCTCTATGAATTTGACTATATATGGTACCTCATATAAGACTAATCATATAAGTAGAATCAGTATTTGCTCTTTTGTAACTGGCTATTTCACTTAGTATAATGTCTTCTTCAAGGTGTATCCATGTTGGGGCATGTATTAGAATTTTCTTTCTTTTTTAAGGCTGAATATCACTCCTCGGTATGCATATATCACATTTTATTTATCCATCCATCCATCCATCAGTGGGCACATGGGTTGCTTCCACCTTTTGGGAATTGTGAATAATGCTGCTGTGAACACGCGTATATAAATATGTTCAAGTCTCTGCTTTCAATTCTTGTGGTATATACCCAGAAGTGGGATTGCTGGATCATTCAGTAATTTCCTACCAGTGACTGACATTTTGCTGCTGCTTTGGAAGCTCCTAGAAGCTCATCGTTGTAGTAATCATCTGTATACATCCTTTATCCATACCCTAGAATTTTTCAAAAGGAGTTAATCCATGAGCAACATAAAAGCCATGTTAAGATTAATTCTATTTCTTCTTTAAAACATTAAGAGCCCTAAAATACATGAATAAAAAACTAACCAAACTGAGAAATAATACTGTTCAACAATGATTATTGGAGACTTTAATACCCCACTTTCAATAATTAATAGATACTAATTAATAGAACACCAATAAGGAATAGAAGACCTGAACAACATTATAAACCAACTAGCCCTAACAGACATTTTATAGAACATCCCATGCAACAACAGCAGAATATGCATTCTTCTCAAGTACACATGGAACATTTTCTAGGACAGACCATATGTTTGGCCATAAAACAAGCCTGAATATATTTAAAAGGACTGAAATCATAAAAACTATGTTATATAACTACGATGGAATGAAATTAGGAAATGACAACAGAAGACAGTTTGTGAAATTCACAAATATGTGGAAATTAATAGCATACTCTTAAATTACCAATAGGTCAAAGAAATCACAAGGAAATTAGAAAATACTTTTAAGATGAATGAAAATGAAAACACACCCAAATTTATGAGATGCAGCTAATGCAGCGCTAAGAAGGAAATTTATAGCTATAAAATACCTACATTAAGGGGGGGGTAAAGAAAAATCACACATCAATAACATAACTAACTTTCCACCTTAAGAAACCAGAAGAAGAGCAAACTAAACCCAATGCAAACAAAAGAAAGGGAATAATAAAATGAGAGTGAAAATAAATGAAGTAGAAAAGAGAAAAACAGAGAAAACTCAATAAAACCAAAAGTTGATCTTTTGAAAAGATGGACAAATTTGACAAATCTTTAACTGGACCAATCAGGAAAAAGAGATAGGACTCACATTACTAAACTCAGAAATGCAAGAGGAGATGTCAACACCAATCTTACAGAAATAAAAGGGTTTATAAGTGAAAATTAGAAACAAGGGTATGTCAACAAATTAAAGATGAAATGGGCAAATTCCTAAGGCAGGAACTATTGAAACTAATTCAAGAAGAAAAATATTAGGATGGGAAATTCCAGAACTAACTTTTGTGATTAGTTCTATAGTTTCTAACAATTAGGCTTTGGAAATTAGTTCCATGATAGGTGGAATTCCTTCAAATTTCTCTCTATGGAATTCAAGAACCTCATTCTTTATAATAAGGCATAAGCAGACGAATTTTTCATTGAATTAACCTCTTTGTTAACTGGACACCTCTTGTGCCCAATCCTCTTTAAAAGGCCATCTTCGGGGTGCCTGGGTGGCACAGCAGTTAAGCGTCTGCCTTCGGCTCAGGGCATGATCCCGGCGTTCTGGGATCAAGCCCCACATCAGGCTCCTCCGCCTATGAGCCTGCTTCTTCCTCTCCCACTCCCCCTGCTTGTGTTCCCTCTCTCACTGGCTGTCTCTACCTCTGTCGAATAAATAAATAAAAATCTTAAAAAAAAAAAAAAGTCCATCTTCCACTCCACACCTATACCTGCAGCATCCAGCTGCATGTAGGTGTGGTGTGACTGCCCTTGAACCAAACCAGAGTTTCTGCTTCACCCCATCTCTGATAGCAGAGATGAGACATCCGCAGCCTGGCACTGCAAAAGTGCAAACCCAGAAGCACAACCATTAACCAAGAGATGGCACAGGATTAAGGCCACTTTGTCCACAGAAATGACTAAGTTAGTTATACCTCATTGCATTGGCTTTTCTGTTTTCCAGTTTTGTTTTTCCTGGTCCCCTACTCTTTTTTCCATGGGATCACTTCTCAAAATAAACTACCGACATACATACAAAGCCCCTGCCTCAGCCTGGATTTTCTCTCAGAAAGTAGTGCCTAAAAAGGGCTTTAAAACTGGCCTTTAAAGGTCCGTTCCTTCCAACTGCCTTTGTGACACTTGGTAGCACTCAGAAGACCTACTGTGATATGACATACTGTGGCAGAGAGAGCACTGGGCTCATCAGCCTAGGTTCAATTTTGAGCTCTGTTATTAATCTAACTTCAACTTCTTCAAATGAAAAACAGATATACTGTTACACATTCCAAAAGAGTTTACAAACTCTTATGGGTTATACAAATGACAGTTATCTTTATTATTCATAGGATGTATCAGAAAAACCTGTTCAGGGGCGCCTGGGTGACACAGCGGTTAAGCGTCTGCCTTTGGCTCAGGGCGTGATCCCGGCGTTGTGGGATCGAGCCCCACATCACTCCTCCGCTATGAGCCTGCTTCTTCCTCTCCCACTGCCCCTGCTTGTGTTCCCTCTCTCGCTGGCTGTCTCAAATAAATAAATAAAATCTTTAAAAAAAAAAAAAAGAAAGAAAAGAAAAACCTGTTCAAGTCTACATTCAGGTAAAAATACAAGATCAAGTGACAGAAGCTGTGTGTGAAAATTAGTTCTTTGAGTAAAACTCTTCTGGTTTCTTCTATAATGCTTTAATCTCTTTCAGAAAGGATAATGTATTCATATATATTACTTATGAAATTACAAATAAAAAAGAAAAATCTGTATCTACATATGCCTTTTGGCATAAGGTGGAGTTTCATTCCATAAAGAGAAGCAAATCATATAAACAAAGTTATGGTTTAAAAAGTGTATCGGGGGGGGCGCCTGGGTGGCTCAGTCGTTGAGCGTCTGCCTTCGGCTCAGGGTGTAATCCCGGTGTTCTGGGATCGAGCCCCACATCAGGCTCCTCCGCAGGAAGCCTGCTTCTTCCTCCCCCACTCACCCTGCTTGTGTTCCCTCTCTCGCTGGCTGTCTCTTTCTCTGTCAAATAAATAAATAAATAATCTTTAAAAAAAAAAAGTGTATCGGGGGTGCCTGGGTAGCTCATTCGGTTAAGCGTCTGCCTTTAGCTCGGGTCGTGATTGGGATCGAGCCCCACAAGGGGCTCCCTGCTTGGCGGGAAGCCTGCTTCTCCCTCTCCCACAGCCACTGCTTGTGTTCCCTCTCTCGTCTCAAATGAATAAATAAAATCTTTAAATAAATAAATAAATAAAAATAAAAAGTGTATCAGAATAACAGATTCACACAAAGCTCAGGAAGAAGCTGTTTTGTCTTATTCAATACCAAGCTCCAACAGAAACCGCAATCAAATGGCTCACTGCACAATTAAATGCTCAGGGCACGAGATGGTTTTCAAGGGAGTCCTAAATACCCTAGAAGGGAATGTAACATGTTGTTTTAGTGGGTATATGTGGAATTTTCTGATTAGTCCTACACTTTTACCAGAAAGCCATGAAAAACAACAACAAAAACCTTCAAGAAACACAAGGTGTTCATATTTTACTCATGTGTCTCCAACATACAACTCATATCTGGAAAATGAAAGAAAGAAACCAAACCTTTGTTTACAGGATTCGGGGAAGAGGATGGGGGAAAGGATGTCTTGCTGTGTCTACGTCTAGGAACACAGTGTGCAGCTTTATGTTCGGGCTTCATTTATAAGTTATAATGCCCATTTAGACGTTGGTTATAATAGCTGCTCAGAAACTCTAACATTACAGATCTATTTTTCTGCTAAGATTTCACATTTTTGGTTTCTCAGAATTTTTCTTTTTTTTTTTTTAAAAGGTTTTACTTATTTATTTGAAAAAGAGAGAGAGCATGAGCAGGGGGAGTGGGAGAGGGAGAATCAGGCTCCCCACTGAGCAGGGAGCCCAATGCGGGAGTCAATCCCAGGACCCTGGGATCACGACCTGAGCCGAAGGCAGAGGCTTAACCGACTGAGCCACCCAGGCGCTCCTCTCAGAATTTTCCTAATGCTAAATTCTTTGCACCCTATCTGATGCTACAGGAGACAGTGATGAAACACCTAGGATCTCATTTCTGTCATGACACTCTGACAAAGCAGTTTTACTGTTACCCTGCTGCTATGACCTGAGGGACTGATATCACATCACATTCAGAATGGTTCTCACAATAAAAAACTACCTAGTCTGTTCACAAGGGAAACCACCAGTAACACTGCCATTTGTGGAGCACTTAGCATACTGCATCCAGCTTAGCCTCCATGGTAGCACAGACGTTTCTACCACAAATAATTTGTGGCTAAGTCTTGTTAAGCCTTCAGTGTAATGGAAATAGCATCAATATAAAATTGAGGATAATCCATTCTTACCCATTACTTAGAAATGAAGCTGATATTCTGTGCCCAGCCCATCAGTCCTGTCTTTGTCCAGAACCCTCTCTAGCTTCCTAGCTCCACCATATTATCAGGTCAACAAGGGGGAAGAATCCAATGGTAGCCAGGCTTTTCGTTTCTTTCTTTTTAAGATTTTATTTTTAGAGAGAGAGAGAGAGCAAGTGCAGGGAGGGCAGAAGGACAGAATCCTCAAGCGGACTCCCAGCTGAGCCCCAAGTCAGACACGGGACTCAATCTCACAACCCATGAGACCATGACCTGAGCTGAAACCAAGAGTTGGACGCTTAACCAACTGAGCCACCCAGGCACCCCTCATCTCACTTTCATCAAAATGAATATACTAATAAGTTCCGAGATTGTCCCCATCTCACCAAAAGCTTTAATCCTAGTGTACTTATAAGAAAGTTAGTGAGATTTGTGAATTATTATTTATAGTATTTAAATTCTCGTGCTTTAAACCTAAGAAGAGACTGTGTTAAGCCCTATTAATAAAAGAAAACCTAAAAGGGCGTCTGGGTGGCTCAGTTGGTGAAGCGTGTGACTTGATCTTCGGGTTTGAGTTCAAGCCCCACACTGGGTATAGAGATTACCTAAAAACAAAATCTTTAAAAAGATACCTTAGAACGTTAAATTGAGTCTTCTTAATAAAAAGAGATGTCCTGCCAAGCTAAAAACGTTATTTATGCCACGCAAATTACCTTAGGCATAGAACCTTTTCAATGTCTTAATTCAGTCAACATACTGCATTTGCAAATCTACCTACTGTAAAGAAACACTAAGCCAGAATGGGTAGGGAAGTGTGCATTCTGCTGAATTCTTCCCAGCTGCAGCATACTAGAGATCATCAAATAATAAAGTTACAAAATTAAAATGTCATTGAATGTAACAGTTTCACCTGATAATTCACAATGTATTTTAGAAAGACTGTGAACATGAATTTTAACTAAACATACATGTAGTATTAGAAGGCATCTAACAATAATTGATATGCCATGTAACTCTTTTGGGTTAACTGCACATTGCCACTCTGCCAACTGTTTTTCCCACCAGATGCTATGAAATATCAGTCATTTGGGCTTCTTAACTCTTACAGACTCTGAGAATTAAAAATGACAACATAAGTGAAAATGAAAATGTCTGGCAAAACGTAAAAAGCTCATACAATTATGAAATTATTATGGGTAGGATCACAAGTTTAGTTACACCGAGAACTCATTCCTCAAGACTCATTATTTGCCAAACTCACATCTTAGTCACATTATACTTTAATAATTAAGACTCCAACCAAAATCCAGTCTGTAAGGTGTTAATGTAAGATGTTTATTAGTGTAATTTATTTAGCACAATGATCACATTAAAATGTCCCAATATACAAACTGTTGAAGTGTAAAGTCACAAAAAATATAAACTCAGGTGCGTGAACGAGGTTATATAAAATATTATTTGTAAGCAATGTTCTACATCTTCAACATTGGGCCAAAAAGGGGGGGGGGGAAGAGAGAGAGAGAGAGATTACATGTAAGAAGAAACATCATATTTCAACACAAGAACCCTGACCAGTCTGGTAACCTCATACTTGGGTGTGACCACGATGGCAACACAGCATTTCCTTATAGAACTGGCTGCTTCATACAAAGCTATATGCAAAACAAAATGAAACATCCAAGTGAAACACAGAGAGCTGACAATATACACCAGATTTTAGCTGGCTAGTAGTAGAAAATTTCAATTCCATTAAAAAAAAAAACACCCTTTTTTTGGAGAAAAAAAAAAGTCAAACAAAAACACAGCAAAATGGAAATAAAAGTGGAATAAATCAATGTAATAATGGAGTGTGTGTCCCTAGAGCAGAGCTGCACCCAGGCTTCTCCAAACACCTGTCACTTAGACAAGCTGTAGAGACTGGGTAGAGGTGATAGAAAAATGTCAACCATGATCCTTGAAAAGTTAGCACTACCAGTTTTAAAAATTTCCCTAGTCAAAAAACCAAAGCCAAACCAATCAACCAAACACAGAGAACGAAAACATACTGAACAACTGCACACCGAAGGGGAAATGCTATGTTCTATTTGATGGGTGCTCTCCCACAGTAAGAGTTGTCATATTTTATCAACTGCTTAGAAGGTAAGCATCAGCATATCCCTCTAAAATGTGCCTCCTCTAAGTGTCTTCTCTCCAAGAACTCTTGGCAGCGTGGCCCCTGTTTGTGATCAGAAGAGGGAATGAATGTTTCCTAAATTCCACAAGTCGCAGGGACTCAGTTTAAACTTCCATAATATTCTGATATTTCCACCTCAAAAGCAGCTTTGTGTCAGAGGATCTAAAATAATGTACATCTCAAAATCTTCCTCAGAATATACAGAATATACTGCCAATTATTTATTTTAATTCGAAACAATCAATAACTTCATGATTATGACAACCTCCTTAATCAGTAAGAGGACAGAAAATTAAAGAGTATTTCACATTCTGGACCTTAAACCAGAACTCCTCTAAGATTTCAAAACATGGCCCAGGTTTTATATTCTATTTCTCAAAATCCAATCAAAGCTTCTTATCCGAAAAGTTTTGCAGACCTTTTCCAAATGGTTCTTCCAGTTTTTTTTAGCTCTTAGTGTGGGAAAATGAGGAACGAGAATAAGAAAGTCCCATTGGGACAATCCTCAAAATACACAGAGTATAAATTCTAATGTTCATGGTAAAGGTCTTCACATGTGGTCCACCAATCCCACTGGCATGCTGCTCCAGAGATCAAAGGGATACTGGACACGACCTGAACAGAGTGTGAGTCCAATCTGATAATTATTTCATTAGAAAGCTGATAAGCTGGTTGTGGTTCTTCAGTGTACTGCAATGTACTTTCATTCCCATGTTTTTATAGAGGAAGTTCTTTTCTATCTGTGTCAACATCCCAGTAGTCTAACAATACAGGGTTGCATTTTAACTTCTCAATTCTTGTTTTGATAGCTCATGATCATGTTATGAAAGTAACTTTGGTTATAAAATTTCACAGACAATAAAAGGTTGTCAGATTTTCAAGAGAATCTAAGCCTCTACACAAATAAACTATAATTTTGTCATAGAAGCCATTTCAGCCCAACTTACAAATAACAAAATATGGTTTAATTTGAGGAAATGCTTTCCAAAGTTTAATCAGAGCTACTCGAAATGAGAAAACTTTAAATTAAAATAGCTATCGTTATTCAGATTTTAGTAAGGTAGAGAGAAACATAGGTAGGCTGAAAGATTACCCTTCCCTAAAAGCAAGCTCACAGAGGGAGAGAGGAGGGGGAGGGAAAGGGAGGGTCAACTGCAGTACTGGTGGACTCAATCCCTTTATGAAAGCACACGTTCTCATTTGGTGTTATGAGATCCTGATTCATTTTGAAGATCTGAAAACCAAATGGAAACGGCCAACTCAAATGTTTAAAGAAAAGAAAAAAACGTGAGATTGAATTAAATGATAAAATGAGTTTTAAAAGAGAACAAGAAACAAAAGACCTTAGATGACCTTTATAAAATACTAAAGTTAAAAAGAATTCATCTTGTACTTTGTGCTCACAAAGGGAAAGGAGGTTCCATCAAGCCCTGCAGAGCACAAGAGGAAGCAGGTGGTTTGCTCAGGCATCAGCAGAAATAGGCCCGAAGAACTACCCTCCGCTTCTTCTACACCGTGTCCAGGAAGGAAAAGCAAAGCTCTGCAAAATGCTGAAGGTTTTAGAAGTGTAACGGTGCTTAGGAAAGATCACTGGTCTGGTGTTGCAGCAGCCCCAGTGTGGAGAGACACGCTAGGCTTCTAGGAGGAGAAAAATAGAAAGGGAGGAAGAAGTAGGAAAGGGAAGGAAAGGGCAGAAAAGCACAGGTCATTAGTAAACAGCAAGTTCAACATAGCAAGGTGCTCATAAACCCTTTATACGCTATCAGTGGAGCTGGTATGCAATTAGGACTAGAGACAACATCCTGAACGAAACAGAAATGGGAATTTTCAAAATGGCACTGAACTACATGCTCTAGTTTAGTAACGGCCAAATTAGAATGAGGTCACAACATGCTCCAGGAACATGCACTCTCTGTCACCTCCCTACTCCTTCCCATCCCCAGTAAAACATGCATATTTTCAAGAGGTCAAATTCAGAATGCAAACAACTTCCCAGGTACGTGAACTATATTCTACCTGCTGCCATAATGTCATTGGGTATTTAGTTCATAAATATCTGGGTTCTTTTTTGCCACGAGGGAATTAAAAGCCTTGAAACAGTAAGGGCCAGGCTGTATGTATTTCCTGTTCTTTTTTTCTGTGTTATTAAGAGTTGGCAATGGGAAGCAATTGCTACACAAAGTTTGAATCTCTTCTGGTCACACCTGGCATCTTGCTGGAGAAATCTACTCTAGTTTTGATAGCTGTTTCCTTTCTGGATGAAAATGGCATCCACTCTTTCAACTAGCTAATCAAGTCAATCTCCTCCAAGCCTTTCCTTCCCCTCACACTGCCTCCTTGTTAAAGAAAGCTGACTTACTCATTTTTTAAAAGTTCATGTTCAAGCTTCTCCTTTAATCACAGGGATATTTCCGTAAATGTTTCCTTAGAACTATACTACATAGATGACCTTGCTTTCAAAGCAGCATAGCAACAGTCAATATACAACAAAGATTATTAAAAAAATACAAAAATTTCAGTTCACAAAACTGGAAGATAAGGTGGCACTTCTGGCTGTTTTTACCTTAAAGTAAAGCGTTTCTAAGTTATGAGCTGCTAATAAGAATGTTAATGTCACTGGGCAAAACTAACATTCACAACAAAGGAAACCAGCAATCAATAAATCTGAGGTACAAAGATATATACAACATTTCCAAAGGTCACAGAATAAAGAATAAATCCTGGAATAATTGCTGGCTTTCTCGAAACCTTCAAAACCGAGAAGTCATACAGTGGCTCAAGGGAAGTCTTCTCCAGGCTGAGGTAGGCATACAAGAGAAACGCAGACACCACCCACATCTAGTGCTTGTCTCCAGTGCAGTAATGTGAATCAAATGTTACGCCCCAGTTAAGAGCACACTCTGTTGCAAAGAACAATTTACTTGACCATTAGATGTGTACTCATTTGGGTCAACAGTGTCAGCCTGATCACAACTGCAAAATGAGTGCAGTTATTCACAGACATACAAGCTGACTCTCCAATCAGCTACCTAAGAGAAAATTTGCAGAGTACATCCCTGTTGACCCCGCTACTGCTTCGAGAATTCTGTTCAATACAAATACACTGGGGGTCTGGGGCTGGTGCTAGTTATGAGGTGGGAAGCCACAGGGGCTCAGGGCTGGCTGATGGAGTAGCAAAGCCCTAGTTAATGAGCTAGCAGTTAAAGATAAAGACAGATTTCAAAAGTAACGTTAATGGGGAGAAAAAGAAAAAGACTGAGGGCAAAATCGAAGGGGAAGAACTTTTAATTTGCAGCTCACTGGTTTCCTAACATTGAGCCATGGAAAGCCAGCTAAGGGCAGTGGAGAAGAGCCTGGATAAAGAGCTGTAGTGGCCAAAGGCCTCCAATATAACAAATTTTGATGATTAGTCTGCATTTCTAAGCGTATTTTTAAGATTGATCCAGCTCCCGTGTGGTATAATTAAAACAAATATTCAAGAAACATCAAAGGAAATTCACTCTTTCTTTCTGTTGTTGGAGATGTTTTGTGGCAGAGGGCCCTGGACTTGAATACATCCAACAAGAACGACAACACCCTTGGAAATAATTCACGTGATTCACTAAGAATCCTCCTCAAAGGAGCTCGTCAAGGTGCTTACTGTGACTGTTTCTACCCCACATTTGGGGAATCCTGGGAACCACTTACCCGTAGTATCATTCCCTTCTAGTCCATGATCACCATTGGCTAGCCCTGTTGGTTTGGATGGAGTACCTGCAACAACCACAAACAGTGATTACCCACGGTGACAGACAGCAACAGGAAACACAGATTCAACACCATCTAACTAGGTACAGTTTTGTCACTCTTCAAAGCAAGAGCTTAAAGCAGATAAAAATCTGTCCAAAATTTAAAGATCCAATAAAACAGAAAAACAGATGAGAACTGAGTCATTCAATTTTACGATACCCAAACACTACAGAAGAACCCTTCCTAATAAGCAAGCTGACATCTTTTCTGTTCTGTACCGTCGAAGATCACCATCATATTCCATAAAACCATTATGAAGCACCACGGAGGTTTTGTATCTGTGACTCAAATCCAAGGCTACAAGGGCACAGGGCTATTAAAACAACTCCCACATAAAAAGTCCAGAGCATCATCGTTGCTCCTTCTGAGGGTGAGAATTACATGGCTACCAGTATCACTTCTAGAAGCAGAGAACTGTTTGTTTGTTTTAGTCTTTCTTATTCTAATAGAGTATAGTTGTGCCTCATTTCCTACTGACTAAACATGCTGAGCACCTTTGCATGTATTTATTTGCCATCCCTTTCTTTGCTGAACCGAATGGTCAAATTTTTTGATCGTTTCCATTTGGGTTCTTTGTTTTCTTATTATGGAGTTTCGAGAATTCCTTATATATCCTGAAAACCAACCCTCTATCAGATGAATTCTGCAGATATTTTCTCCCAGCCTATGACTCGCATCTTCATTCTCTTAACCGTGTTTTTTGCAAAGCAAAAGTTTAAATTTTGATGAGCTCTAATTTTTCACTTTTCCCTCATGTTTCCAGGGAAGTATCTAAAAAATCTTTGTCTAGGGGTGCCTGAGTGGCTCAGTCACTCGTGTGACTGACTCCTGATTTCAACTCAGGTCTTGATCTCAGGGTTATGAGTTCAAGCCCCACGTTGGCTATGCACTGAGTGTGGAGCCTACTTAAAAAGTTAATTAAAAAAAAAAAATCTTTGTCCAACCCAAGGTCACAGGATTTTCTCCCATGTTTTCCTCTAAAACTCTTACAGTTTTCAAATTTAGTTTTCATATTGAGGCCTACGATACATGACAAATTTTGTATATGGTATAAAATACGGTTCCAGATTTGTATTTTTGCACGTGGACATCTAATCATTCTCATATCATTTGTTGAAAAGACTATCCTTATTCCATTTAACTGCCTTCGCACCTCTGTTGAAAAACTGATTGATCATACTATGTGTGGATCTATTTCTGGACTCTCTCTTCTATTCCACCAGCCTGTAAGTCTCTTCATTTTTCCAGTACTATACCATCTTGATTACTGAATTGTATAGTCTTTAAAAGAGGTCATGTAAGTCCTCTAAACTGGGTGTTTTCCAAAATCGTTTTGGTTATTCTAGTTCCTTTGCTCTTCTATATCCTGAATGAAACTGCACTGACTACATAGATCAATATAAGGATGCACAACCTTTTCTTAAAGGCTCTGATTATAACATTTCAGCAACCGGTCTAGCTCTGCTGTCAGCCTGCCAACCCAAGAGTTTCCCATGAGTCACTCTCAAGAACCTAACAGACATATTTTTCATAAGACAAGTAAAAATCTAGAATGTATGTTACAAAAAAATAAAATGCAAGATTTTACTTTGAAAGACAATAAACTACATTGTCCAACCTTCTGACTCCCACAAATCCAAGGCAGAAATCTTTCATGTAAACTCATAGAAAAGATCTTTCATTCTGTTATCTCGGATAACAGAGGAACAGCTACAGAGAACAACCTAAGAACAAGGTAGACTGAAAGGAGAATATGAATTAACTGGAAGGAAAAGGAATAAAGGACTGAAAGAGAACAGACTTTTATTAAATGCCCACTATGCACAAGGCACCACGCTAGGGCTTCACGTACTGTGTTTTACTTATCCAGAGAGATACCAAACGTTCTAGCCCATATTTATGCCAAATATGGGATAGAACATGTTTGGCATACATTTGCTTTTACTCCCACCAAGTAAGCTTATAAAATTTATTCTTCCTAGCTCAAGAAAGAATACATATTTTAAAAATCTGCCTCATTTTAAAATGCAGATTATAAAAAATAAAATGCAGATTACAGGAAAATGCAAATTACCAAAAAAATCATCTTCTGGTCATGAGAGTGATAAAATCTTTTTAAAATTTAATAACAGCCATTGTTGGCAACAGTATAAGAAAATAGGCAATCTCATATACCACTGGAGGAATATAAATTGTAACATCCTCTTTATGAGACAATTTGGCAGTCTATCAAATTTTTAAATACTTGACAATTCATTTTAGGTATGTAGGTCAGAGAAAGACATAAAAGTTCACAGAAATGAATGTTAATGAGATGTTTATATCACATGGTTTAAAAAGTAACAAATGCCCACTGACAGGTTCACTAAATTGTGAAATAATACGCAATTTTAAAAGAAATGAGGTAGCTTTTCATGTACTGAAATGGGAAGATGCCAGGACACATTAAGAAAAAAATAAAAGCAAAGATGGCACAACAGCATTATGAAACACACAAACACACAATGCATGCGCATGCACAAATAATCAGAAAAAAATGAAAGAATATATACCAAATGCCACTGATGGGGAACCAGAAATAGGCTAAAAAGGAAGGCTTTCACAGACATAAAGTCCTATTTTAATTGAGCACCTTAAAAAATTTAAGAGTAGGGACACCTGACTGGCTCAGTCAGTAAAGCATGTGACTCAGTCGTGAATTCAAGCCCCACATTGGGTGTAGAACTTACTTAATAAAAATAATAAGGGTGCCTGGGTGGCTCAGTCAATTAAGCGTCCAACTCTTGGTTCTGGCTCAGGTCATGATCTCATGGGTGGTGGGAATGAGCCCCAAGTCGAGCTCGATGCTCAGCGTGGAGTCAGCTTGTCCCTCTCCCTCTGCTCCTCCCCAGCTCCTGCGCACACACGCTCTCTCTCAAATAATAAATAAAATCTTAAAAAAAAAAAAAACAGCAGAAAAGATGGCTTAAAAGAATAAAGTAATGAAAGACTTAGAAATCCAGTATACTGGAAATTACAAGGAATATCCAAGAAAATGAAAGCAAATGGGATCACACCGAAGAAGAAACCACAGCCCAAAGAAGGCACAGGAAAGCAGGACTGCAAGGTCCTCCTCTATGCTTACAGATAGCAAGGCTGATGGGGACTGGGTGTTACAAGCAAACAATGAATCACAGAACACTACATCAAAAACTAATGATGTACTGTATGGTGACTAACATAACATTAAAAAAAAAAAAAAAAGCTATCAGGCTAGTCCTCATTCCCCCCACACTTTCCTTCCCTCACCCCACAAGTCTGCCTTGTGCCAACCCCCAGATGGAATGGGGAGCCCTCACACCCCACCTGGCAGCACAGTTATATCCCTGTCAGAGGGAGGTGGGAGAATCTCAAAGAGACAGTACTGCCAAATAAAGGAGGAAAACCATTACCAAAAGAGTAAGGTATCACATTCCAAGATAGTAACTATCACTCAGGGAAACAATGCTGATACAGCAAATAGGAGGCTTTTTAAAAAACTACCTCATTTCCCTCAGAAGGATAAAAGAAAACATCACAGATTCATGAACAAAAGCAAGCCCCTAAACAAAGTGAATTATCTAATGACTGAGTAACAGATCCTCTTCCAGGTTAAATAGTTTCCAATTCTTTGCTTTCACCAAAATTCGAAGAGGTCATAACGTAGCTGCCTTCTGACGGGGCACTGAAAATAATTTCTAATTGAAAATAATTTCTAATAATATTGACTTACGGAATTCTTAACACTGCCATAATAAGACTTCCATTCCCACATACTTAGCTATGTGAATAAAGTTTTCTGGCTATTATGTCTATTAAAACAATAGGAATAGGGGCGCCTGGGTGGCTTAGTCAGTTGAGCATCCAACTCTTGAGTTCAGCTATGGTCATAATCTCAGGGTCGTGGGTTTGAACCCCACGTCAGGCTTCACACTCAGAGAGAGTCCGCTTGAGATTCTCTGTCTCTCTCTGCCCCCTCCCCCGTTTGCATGCACACTCTAAAATAAATAAACAAACAAATAAATAAATAAATATATTTTTTAAAAGGAATAGAAATTGCTAAATCCTCTTTCACCTTATAGCAAAAAATAACGATCCACAGATTCATGATCTGAGAACAATATTAGTCCCCATCATTAAGAAAACATTTCCAAACAAATTCAACTTTTGTGGTTAGCAATGATTTACCAAAAATTAGAATATATGTGATCAATTGTGTACTACTAGTAACTGTGATAATAACTTTTCTTCTGGACCAAGTTAATACTCAAAGCCTTATGGCTACAGGAACGTTTTTCTTTTGGTTACAGGAACTTTTTTAAACTGAAATTTAAGCTTATGTACGTATTTTGTTACAAAAATCCAGTAATAATCAAGAAAAATCTTTCAAATATAAAAATGTATTATACTAAGATAAAAGTCTATGACAGACACAGAGGAGAAGTAAGAGTTCAAGGAATCAAAAGAAAGATTTACATTTCCAATGATAAAGAACAGCTTGCTCATGCATTTTTAAAATAGATGATGAGGAAAATCAAAATGCTACATATTTAGAAGCATTTGGATACACTGAACAGAGTGGTGTAACTTATTTTTATGTGGCAAAAGTAAAACATTCTGAAAATGACATGCTTTACAACTACCACCTCAAGCCAAAGCTTTAAATATCATCAACCTCCAGATTGGTATCTCCAGCCCAGAAGTCTCCTCTGAACTCCGGACTCTTATCTAGTCGCCTACTGCTCTTCTCCTCTTGAGTATCTTCTCCGCTGTCACATAACTCACACTTGACAAATCCCACAATTCCCTGAATTTCTTATTACATTCTCCTCAAAATCTACTCTTTCTAGAGCCTTCCCAATCTCAAATGATGGCAATTCCTTCCTTTCAGTTGCTCATGCTAAAACCCTTGCGACCATCCAGGACTCATTCTCAGGGAAGTGAAAGGAGCAGTTTCGGTGGTATGGCATGGGCTCCTGCAGGACGGAAGGGGGCTCCAGATAGAATGAGACAGGTAGTAGATCCACCTTTTTCAAATAAACAAGAAAAAAAAAAAGAAGTAAATGAGATGGGCACCCGGCTACGATAGGGTTTTCTTATTGAAGGGAAAAATTATGGTATGTTTGATGCTGATGAATGACCCAGCTGAAACAGTGGAACTCCTGACGCAGGAGACAGAAGAGACAATTGCTGTAGCAGTGCCCTGAGTGAGAGCACAGCTCGCCCATAACAAGGAGAGTAAAAGCAGAGTAAAGGGCACAGGGGAGATGCAGCGGGAGGACTGTGCAGAAGTTCTCTTCTGACTGAGTCCATTGACACTTTGTTGTAAAAGTCACTGGTGGAGAATATGAACAGGAGAGCAAGTGCTGGAAGTTGGAACGGAAAGAAGATGTGAAAGAGTTGTCTAGAAAGTGGAAAACTTTACAAATTCAGATGAATTTGTAGCAGAGTGCTCAGGTTCAAAGTTCAAGTTCCTAATACAGATGAAGTAGGACTTGAATTTATATCTCCTGAAGATAGCACTTATATGTCTAATAATTTTGCCTTGAGTTAAATAAGTGAACCTTCAGTTTTGAAAAACAGCATCTGTAAGACATTAAGTAAAGCAGAAAGTATGCATCCATGAAGACAGTATGGTTTTACAGAAAGAACACTGGGTTTAAAATCAGGAGATCTGGGGCACCTGGGTGGCACAGCGGTTAAGCATCTGCCTTCGGCTCAGGGCGTGATCCCAGCTTTATGGGATCGAGCCCCACATCAGGCTCTTCTGCTATGAGCCTGCTTCTTCCTCTCCCACTCCCCCTGCTTGTGTTCCCTCTCTCGCTAGCTGTCTCTCTCTCTGTCGAATAAATAAATAAAATCTTTAAAAAAAAAAATCAGGAGATCTACGTACAGTTGTGGTCTGTCACTATTAACCAAATGATCAAATGCAACTCTCTTGTGCTTTCGAATTCTTAACAGCCTCCTGTGGAAAATGGGGTAATATCTACCTCCCATGGTTATCATGAGGATTAATAATACCGCAGGCAGTACTGTGCCAATTGTATAGTGTTAAGTAAACATTAACAACTATTATTATTCTCATTGTTATTAACTACAAATAGATAAGCTCCAGAATGATCAACCCGCAGACTAACTGTAGATTAACTGTAGACTGATCACTAAACTTTAAAGTAACCTCAGGAAAACACTGAAATTAATCTACTTTTGCCTTATACAAAAATCTAGCTTAAGTGACATTAGTAGACTAAGTAATAATTGTGAGTCTAAGAAATAAGCCACTCACCAGAATAAAATAAAAGCCAAACAAGAAGGTCAGAAGAAAATAAAAGAGAGACTGAGATTCTACCTACATACAACACCCAACAGTCTTAAAAAAAAAAAAAAATCTAAGCCCAGGAGAGAAGAATTAAACAAACAAAAAACCCAAAACAAACAAAAACATTATAACATAAAAACAATAGGTCCTATTTTTTTATTTTTTTTTTTAAAGATTTTATTTATTTATTTGACGGAGAGAGAGAGAGACAGCCAGTGAGAGAGGGAACACAGGCAGGGGGAGTGGGAGGAGGAAGAAGCAGGCTCCCAGGGAAGAAGCACGATGTGGGGCTCGATCCCAGGACTCTGGGATCATGCCCTGAGCCGAAGGCAGATGCTTAACAACTGAGCCACCCAGGCGCCCCTAATTTTTTTTTTTTTTAAAGATTTATTTACTTAAAAGCCAGAGAGAAAAAAGAACGGGAGGGGCAGAGGCAGAGAGTGGCTCGAGCAGACTCTGCGCTGAGCATGGAGCCCGACATCACGACCCTAAGATCATGACCTGAGCTGAAACCACGATTTCGGATGCTCAACCGACTGCACACCCAGGTGCCCCAGCAATTAGGCTGTAGAGTAGGAAAGAGGCTCACTGTGCATGACTGGGTAAATCCTAATTCAAAAGATGCTACACTGCCTTCTCACTAATTCCCCCAGAGAGACATCCATTTCATGAAATGAAAACTTTCTCAGCTAAACACCTATACAGCACTGAAAACAAGTTTTTAAATTAATCACATGCTCTGAGAAATAAAGATACTCAAATTTACTGTTTTGTTAAATCTCTTGTCTCACAAGGGATTTCGGAGTCCCACAGCTGGCAAACCTACTTGGCAGAGGTCAGTAGAAAGAAGCTGAGAGCGCGCGTGTGCTGTGAGGAAGACAGCCACAGTGAGTCACTTTGGGCAAAATGGGGGGGATTCAGCATGATCTCAGGGCAAGGGCACCTTCCAGTGCGAAAGTCAGGCCTGTTCCAACACCACCCTCTGGTGGCCAGCAGAGTTGGCTGCAATGCTCTGTGACGGAAGGCCCCGCAGCTGAACAAAGTCTGCAGTATCTAGTTATCATCCTTTCCAGGACTTACTTCAGCCCTTTCTCTTGGATTGATGTTTCTCTTCTTGGGTGCATCAAAGTCACCTGCAAGGGCTTGTTAAAACAAAGACTGCTGAGCTCCATACCCAGAGTTTCTGATTTCATGTGGGCCCAAGGGATAGGATACTGCTGGTCTAAGGACCACACCTGGAGAACCACTATCCTATGTTAAAACATTTTATAGAAACAAGTTCTTCGCCGTGAAAACCTCCTGGGATGCTGGGGAGAAGGTATTCTCTCACTCCCACAAGTAGAACTACCTAAGCACAGAGTTCAGAAAAATTAAGTGACTTGTTCACAAATTTGCCAACTGTTTGTGTCCAAGAGTCAACAATGTGCTAGATGCTCATTCAAACATCTATGACAATGTTTTGAATGAACAAAAGTCACAAAAGTATTATTGTCTTGTTATTCATGTATAAGAGGAAGCTGTTTTTTGCCTCCCTGGCCTAGAAAAGAGCCATATAGAGCTGATCATGAACAATGATTAGGTAGATAACATTTCTGAAGAAGAAAAAAAATCAACACATAACATCTGAAAAAGTATTTCCAGAACTGTTTCCCAAGGTGACAGGCATTTTAGAAGTAGTATGACAACAGTGTTTACGCAAACACAAACAGGTGTTTGGCTATTTAGACGTTTTATGGGGACAGTAAGAAAATAAAAATACTCATGGAAACAAAACTGAATAGGGGTAAAATGGAAAAGAGTATAGTGTACCCACAAAAGGCTAAAAACAATGACAAATCCAGTAACAAGAAGGCTTTGAGAAATCATTATTTGCAGGTCTGGGGCAGGGACTGTACCTTGGTGGGGGTTGGGGGGGAGCAACTTTTCCTACTCGGTGTTAAGTGTCCTAAAGGCAGCCTGCTTGCTTACCCCAATTTTTAAGTTGAGGGTAATTAGGGTGGGCATGTGAGAATTGTAAGAAATAGAAACACAAGAGTTCTATTACATGTAACCCATTCAACAGCCCTTTCTATCCTAGATGCAGGACCGTGGTTGATCACTTTCCACTAGCCGGCCGACCTGAGCCTGCTACAAAATTACATCCAGAGCACCAGTGATAATTTACTGAATCTCACCCAATAACAAAACCAAACTTAAAGTTGGATATACAGTAAAACATGAAAATAATGAAGTCTAGGGCCCTTCAATCACTTCTGAAAAAGCACTCAGAAGAAACAAAAACATCTTATTTAGAACGTTCTCCAAGCAAAATACAAACATGAAACCTATCCTTTGGGCAAAACCCATCAGTCTGATAATCTATAAAAATCAGACTCACAGTAGAGAAGCCCCCATTCACGGAGAGTTCACTTACTGACCCAGATCTCTGCAAGACCAAATAAAGAAATTCTTTTCCTTTCTTCTGCAATGTCTCCAGCCACCTCTCCTTCTCCCACTTATTCTTAACAAACCTTCTACAAAAAAGGTCATATGAAAAAAAATCAGAAACTTTAGTTCTCCTGTAATTATAAATTTTATATTATTCTTTTTAAACAGGTTAATAAATAAATGCATGTGTACAAAACCCAAATGGTCCAAAGGAATATACAATAAAAATAAGGCTCCCTCCCACCCCTACACTCCAGCCAGCTACTTCTTCCTGGAGTAACCACTGTTACCAATTTCTAGAGTAGTTTCCCTGAATTAATGAACTTTTAATTATAGTACTTAATTACAGGTTATTCACATATTCAAAATATTAGGGGAAATTTAATAATTTTTATAAGCAAAACAGTTTCTAAACTTTCCTCTTCTGGGGTTAAGTTAATGGTATACACGTCATCACCCAAGATGAAGCATAAGAAAATCTACCGCTGACATGTCATTATTCTCGCCCACCTAAGCTGAGTCCCAGGTGGTGGAAGCATTGCTAAAGGAAAACAGAAAGTGAAATCCAAAGCAAGACATGGCCCTCCAGGAGACAGGGAGGTAAGCACGGCTGTCCTGTGTCAGAGCATGTGAGGGAGAGACACAGCGTGTAACACCAGCAGGTAAGAAGAATTCAACTAAAAAGTTTAATGACAGACTAAAGGCTAAATGAAGGATTGCATGAGCATATAGGATACCTGGCATCCACAGACACAAGGGGAGTTCACACCCACTTGCAGGTCTGTCGTACAGATATTTACCAGATGTTCATAAGACCACAAGCAGAGTGGGAAAGTCTCCTGCAGACTTGGGAGAAAGCAACCACTAGAGGAAAGGTGTGTGCAGCCCTGACACCACCCTCCCACCCCCCCACCCCGGCAACCCCTCCCTTCTATCCTACACAAACAAAATCTGAGCTGCTGCGGGGAAGGGTATCAAACCCTGTCAGCCCCAGGGCCTGGGGAAAGCACTGCCCCTGGGGAGTTAAGAAAATACCCTCTCACCCTAGGGGAGGAGCAGTAAGTCCTACCCAAGATCCTGCAGGATACCATTAGAAGACCCTACCACTGGAAGAGGCACATTACTGAGAAAGACTCACCATGCACACAGGATTAAGCCCAAACCAGGAGGGAAAACCAAAGACAACAAACTCCTGTCTACTTCCAGGCTAGCACCTTCCGATAAGGGAGGGGCTAGCACATGGAGAAACACCCGTCAGGGACACAGGTGCATGGGGAGACCAAAAGCTAAGAGTGGAACAAGAACATTGAGAGAAACCTTTCAGCACTTCACTCCCTCCTCTAAGCACGAGGGAATGGAGGAATCTGAAGCCACTACTGCACTAAAGAGAATCACAGTAACAACGAAACTCAAACCTAACTCAGCCCTAGCCTAAATGGACTCAACCCTTGATATTAACTACCTAGTGAAAGAAAAGACATGCCCACTTCCAGGCATACGTATTTTTTTTTATCTCAGTCACTACTGTTTTACATGTGAGGTCCAGTATTCACTCAAAAACTGAGAAACACGGGGCGCCTGGGTGGCACAGCGGTTAAGCGTCTGCCTTCGGCTCAGGGCGTGATCCCGACATTATGGGATCGAGCCCCACATCAGGCTCCTCTGCTGTGAGCCTGCTTCTTCCTCTCCCACTCCCCCTGCGTGTTCCCTCTCTCGCTGGCTGTCTCTATCTCTGTCAAATAAATAAATAAAATCTTTAAAAAAAAAAAAAACTGAGAAACACATAAAGTGCCAAAATACAAACAAACAAACAAAAACCCACTGTCAAGAGACAAAACAGACTGAGAAATGACCCAGGTGTTCAAATTTAGCCGACAAGAGATTTAAAATAATTATGAATACTGTTGAAGTCTACAGTGGAAAAGATCAAAATATGCATGAACAGATGGGGAACTTCAGCAGAGACAGAAGAGACTGTAAGAAAGAGTCAAATAGAAATGCTAGAGATTAAAACCAGAAAAGATACTAAAGAGTGCCACTGAGGGCTCCACATTAGATTCAACAGAACCAGGGGGAAAGAAAATCAGAGAACTTGAAAACAGGTCAAAAGAAAGTACCCAAATGAAACACAGAAAACAAAGGAGGAGGAAAAAAATAAGAGCATCCTAGAGCTGTGAGGCAATACCCAAAAATCTAATAAAAACGTCACTGGAATCCCAGGAGAAAAAAGAATAAGGCAAAGAAACATTTTTAAAAGATAACAATCAAAAAATTTCCAAACTTCATGAACCACATCAAAGCACAGATCAAGCTCAGAGAACCCCAAGCAGGACAAATACCAAGATACTACCGAAACACAACATATTCCAACTGCCAAAAAACAAAGATAAAGATAAAATTCTGAAGGCAGGCAGAGGGGCAAAAAGGAACAAAGATCACGATTATAACAGACTTGGGGCGCCTGGGTGGCTCAGTCAGTTGAGCGTCTGGCTTCGGCTCAATTCATGATCTCGGGGTCCTGGGATCGAGCGCCACGGCGGGCTCCCTGCTCAGCGGGGAGTCTGCTTCTCCCTCTGCCCCTCACTCTGCTTGTGTTCCTTCTCTCTCATAATTAAATAAAATCTTAAAAGATCATAACAGACTTCTCATCACAAGCTATCCAAGTGGGAAGACTAATTTTCCTAAATGAAAGAAAAAAGTCACAAAGAATACACACCTTGGAAAGGTAGCTTCCAAAACTGAATGCCTGTTTTTCATAAACCAAAGCCGAAATAATTCATTTTTAAAAGACCTGTGCTATAAGAAATGTTAAAAGAATTCTTTCAGGCACTAGGAGTATGGTACTAGATAGAAATCTGGGTCTATACAAAGAAATAAAGAGTGCCCAAGATGGTAAAAATCAGAGTAATTTTAAAAGGTTATTTCCATATTTTTAATCTAAAGGTACTGACAATCTAAAGCAAAAAGAGTAACAATGTAGGTTATTAATATAAGTAAAATAAGGTGTATGACAAAAAACAAAAAAGGAAAGAGGAATTGGGCATTTACTGTTTTGCATGGAATCTTACACTGTAACTGAAGTGGTACAATATTACTGGAAGGCAAACTGGAAGAAATTAAAGACACACACTGTAAAGGTATATAAATATATACATAAATATATAGGAATTTTTTCCTTAAAGACTTCATTCATTTATTTAGAGAGAGAGAGCAAGGGTAAGCAAGCAGAGAAACGGGAGGGGTAAAGGAGGAGTGGGGGAGGGAGAAAATCCCAAGCAGACTCCATGCCAAGTACGGAGCCCCACGCAGGCCTGATCCTATGACCCTGAGATCATGTCCAGCAGAAACCAAGCGTCAGATGCCCAACTGACTGAGCCACCCAAGTGCCCCAAATATAAAACAAATTTTACAAGAAATATACATAATAAGCCAATATTGAAGTTAAAAACAAAATCATAAAAAATATTCAGTTAATCCAAAAGCAGATAGGGAAAGAAAAGCAGAATAAAGAACAGACGGAAGAAATTAGAAAGCAAAATGACAGATTTAAATCCAACCATATCAATAATCACATTAAATATAGTCTAAAATACCAATGAAAAGTCAGATCTTCAGACTGGACAGAAAAGCAAGACCCATCTATATTCTGTCTACAAGAAATCCCCTTTTATTAAATATTAATAAAGAAATGCACTGAAAGTAAAAGGATACAGACAGATATACCACATTGACACTAAACAAAAGGAAGCCCTGGTAGCTGTATTAATATGACAAAAATGAGACCACAGAACAATGTTACCAAAAATAATGAGATACTACATAACGATAAGAGGATCAATTCATGAAGAAGCTGTAACAATCATGGGTGAAGGGGATTAAGAGTACACTTACCCTGATGGACACTGAGTAATGCATGGAAGTCCTGAATCACTGTATCGTACACCTGCAACTAATATAACCCTGTATGTCAACCACACTGTTACGTGCACAGGACAACATCTTCAAAATACATGAAATAAAAATTGGAGGAATAGAGAGGAGAAAGAAACAAATCCACAGAATTCTGTGGAGACCTCAACATCTCTCCCTCTCAGAAATCATTACAAGAAGATACAGTCAGTAAGGATACAGAAAACCTAAACACTATCAACCAACTAGCCTCAACTGACATAAGAAGAGTACTCCACACAGTAACAGCATCACATTATTCCAAGTGCTCACAGAACACTGACCGTGACAAGCCATATTCAGGACCATAAAATAAAACATGACAAACTGAAATGAACTGAAATTTCAATGGATGTCTTCTGACCACAGCAGAATTAAACTAAAAATCAATTATCGTAAGATATCTGGAAAATCTCCAACTATGGAGAAATTAACATATTTCTCAATAACCCTTGGCTCAAAAGGGCAGGACGGAAATTAGAAAATATTTTGAACCAAATAAGAATTATGAACATAACACACCAAAATCCATGGGACACACATAAAACCATGATTGGAGGGAAATTTGTAACATTTTAAGTGGTTGCCAGAAGTGGGAGGTGGAGGATGGGCAAAATGGGTAAAGGCGGACAAAAGGTACAAATTTCCAGTTATAAAATTAGTCAATCCTGGGGATGACATGTACAGTATGGCAACTACAGTTAATAAGACTGTATTGTATACCTGAAAGTTGCTGAGAGTAGATCTTAAAAGCTCTCATCACAAGGAAAAAAATGTATAACTCTGTGTGGTGACAGATGTTAATTAATTAGGCGTATTGTGGTGGTTATCTCACAAGATACAAAATAGGAAATCATTACGTTATACACCTTAAACTAATATTTTGTATCAATCATGAAAAGAAGAAATGTTTCAAATCAATGATCTAAGCTGTCATCTTAAAAAAAAAAAAAAATGAGCAAATCAACTCAAAGCAAGCAGAAGGAAATATTTAAGATATAAGCAGATATTGAAAATGGAAAAATAGGGGAAAAAATTTATGAAACCAAAAGCTGGATCTTTTTAAAAAACCTCTATCCAGACTCATCAAGAAAAAAGAGAGGACACAAGTTACCAATACAATGAATGAAAGAGGGGGCATAAAACAGATCCTACTGACATTAAAAGAATCAGGTAATAGTATGATTTTATCTCCATCAATCTGACAACTTAGAGGAAATGTGCCAATTCCCTGAAAGATACGAACTACCAAAGCTCACTTGAGAGAAATAGATAACGTGAAGAGTTCTCTATCTCTTAAAGAAACTGAATTCCTAATAAAAAACCTGACCAAGAAAATTACAGGCCCAGATGGCTTCACTGACCAAGTCTATCCAACAGTAAAGACAAAAGCATCAATTCTACACAAACTATGCTAGAAAACAGAACAGGAGGGAACATTTCCCAACTCATTTTATGATGCTGTATGACCTCAATTCTAAAACCAGACAAAGGCATCATAAGAAAACTACAGACCAATATCCTAAATGAACAAAAATGCAAAAATCCTCAACCAAATGGTAGCAAATCTGATCCAGCAATATATAAAAGTAGCAAACCTCTTTTAAAAGATTTAATCCATGGTTTAATCCTGACCTGGAATTACTCCCAAAGACATCAAGTGGTATCTGATTCCATTCCAAATTCAGTCTTGATGTAAACACAGAATTTTATATATCTGACTTTTTACAAAGCTACTTTAAAAGTAAAAGCACAGCAGACAGTTTAATTTAGGAAATGAGGCATTCTATAGTAATTGAGACTATAGAAGAAACCTTTAGATTAAAAGTAATCTACAGTTTCATGAACACACACTCAACTAATGAGTAATGAACCTACTACCCCTTTGGTTTCTAACAGAAATTTAGATAATGAGAAAGTGACTAGCCTATACTAAAAAACTCAGCTCCGTTTCCTCAAGGTTTCTAAGATTATGACCCAAAGCATAATCCCTAATCTGCTTTCTCAGCAGCTTGACTTAACTACTTACCTTCGACCTGGCTCGTATCTGAGCATGCTTTCTTCTTTGACTCTGAATTCCCGGTCTTCTCATCAACATCCAGGAGAGGAATATAGTCTGTTTTTCCAACAGTTTCTCCCACAACATCATCAAAGGCCTCTGCCTCCAGCGTGGCGATAAAGTCCCGTTTTATCTCTTCCTCAATTTCTGGAGATGGCTCTGTTAATGCATCTGCAAGACTGAGGTCAGCCATTTTGCACCACTGCAACTGCCTGGTTAAGGGGGAGAAAATGGTTCATAAGATGAGCACTGTAAAAAGGGAAACACATTCCTAGAAACTCTTCTCAGTTTTTCTAAACCAAAAAAGAAATAAAATTTAAACTTGAGAGCTAGAAGAGGCTCCATCATTTCACAGACTAGAAAATTAAAGCTCAGTTAACAGTCTTACCCAAAGTAAACATTCTCATCTCTCAGAAGTAAACAGAGCAAAAGCCATTTTGTCCTTTTCATTAATAAAAAAATTTTAAGTATAAAAAAATTAATTTATCCTTTACAGCCAATAAGACTCAAAGCAGGTCTTTTGATTTCAAGTCTTATAAACAACTATCTCATGTATCTTCATTTCCAAATCATGTCCCTGAATAATTCTTAGAAGAATACAAAAGGAGGTCAGATTACATTATATTCCCATTTGAGGCGCCTGGGTGGCGCAGTCGTTAAGCATCTGCCTTCGGCTCAGGGCGTGATCCCAGAGTTCTGGGATCAAGCCCCACATCAGGCTCCTCCGCTAGGAGCCTGCTTCTTCCTCTCCCACTCCCCCTGCTTGTGTTCCCTCTCTCGCTGGCTGTCTCTGTCAAATAAATAAAATAAAATCTTTAAAAAAAAAAAAAAGATTACATTACATTCCCATTAAAAAAAGGTTACATTACTACCAGGCGAATGAAGTCACCTTTCTTGACAAAGACTTATCTTTTTGAGGTTAAATACTGCTTCTTCATGAATTTCTTGTGGCTAGCTCCAATAACCGAACTATACCTAGCTCTGTTGACATGAAAAACACAGACATGTTCCCTGAGTAGCGAGGGGTGGCAGCCCCTTTGTGTGGCCATATACATCACCATCTTTTCAGAACATCAGGCTCTCAATTTTTAAGCATAACCTGAAGTTAACAAGTATAATCTACTACAGGCAAAACTGCAGGTGACTAGCCCAGAAAATACAGAAATAGTGTAGTAAAAATGCCAAAGGGCCTGCAATAAATTGAGCTCCCAATACATACATAGCACAGTGGGGAAATAAAAAAGTGTTCCGGGTACTATCTCTGCTTTCAAAAGGTCTAACTTAATAAGAGACTCCAAAAGACTCAGATTTCTTGAGCAGGCAAAGGAAAATCAAATAGAAATCCTTAGCTGCACAGGGGTGCCTGGGTGGCTCAGTCGGCTGAGCATCCCACTCTTGATTTCGCCTCAGGCTGTGATCTCGGGGTCCTGGGATGGAGCCCTGCATTGGGCTCCGCACTCAGTGGGGAGTCTGCTTGGGGATTTTCTTTCTCCCTCTGCCCCTCCCCTCCACCCCACTTGCACAGCAGTGCACACGTGTATGCTCCCTCTCACTCTCACTTTAAATCTTAAAAAAAAAAAAAAAAAGGAATGAAAGAAAGAAATCCTTAGCTGCATAGTATGATAGCTACTGCTTCTGTCTGCCTGAAAATTTATTCTTCCTTATCTCCCCCCATATTCACCAACAGCCACCACAGTGGTGGTGCGCACATGACCAGGAAGAGGACTGCTGGAAAAGCAGTATTTCATAACTACATCCTGCATGGAAGACCCACCAAGTGGCTGCTGTTCAGTTGCTCTGGCTGTCTTCTTTCTCGAGTCTAAGTGAGCACCTTCCAATCTTTCTTTTGCCTAATTTACTCTATTGCTTGCAACCAAAGAATCTCAACTAGTACATAAAGCCTTTTCTCAACCCAAATTTTGAAAAGCCAGAATTTACTATGATTTGAGCCATTTTTAAAGGCTCTCCTTTAGGGGGGCGCCTGGGTGGCGCAGTCGTTAAGCGTCTGCCTTCGGCTCAGGGCGTGATCCCAGCATACTGGGATCAAGCCCCACATCAGGCTCCTCCCCTGGGAACCTGCTTCTTCCTCTCCCACTCCCCCTGCTTCTGTTCCCTCTCTCGCTGGCTGTCTCTGTCAAATAAATAAAATAAAATCTTTTAAAAAAATAAAATAAATAAAAATAAAGGCTCTCCTTTAAAACTGTTCTCCACTGTCCACCTCTCTCCAGCTAAATTTACTAAAGTAAAAAGAAATACACACCAAGGAGCAGTCATTCTATCTTCAACTTTGTCTCCACACACAAGTTCCTATCATAGTCATCAATACGGAGCAGCACGCATATAACACATTTACGACCCGTGAATATGGATGGGCACTCCTATTCTATATGCCATCCAGGCTATTTTACATAGAAAGTATGATTGCTCTTCAGATCCTGCCAGGGAAAATGCTGAAAAATGACTCATTAAAGAACTTTTTAAAAGCCTGACAAATTTAATGTCAATAAGTTCCATAAAAAGTAATTGCTTTTCCCTTTTTTATGATAACTATTATTATCAGTTAGCATTTGAAACCTATTATGAACCAAAAATAATTCAGGATGACTATAATTAAACAGTTTCAAGGTCAAAGAGCACTTGAAAGGACATCTGTACCATCCTTAACAATAGCTCTATTTTTTTCCGTAATACATACCTAGGACACCTTTTTCATGTAATCCACTCAAACTTCCTAATTTAGGACACAGGTAAAAAAACAGACAAAATCAACAATATCTTTTCAGTCTCATTTATCTGAGTGCATATTCTCAAAGGGCAGCTCTTTATCCACTGTAATCTTTCCCTCTTCACCCCCACTCCAACCTCCCAAACCACTTCCTGGGCTGACATGAGGTTCATGGAATATGAACAGCAGCTTAAATTCAGCCTAAGAAGGTAAAACCGATAGAAAATTAGATAGCTGGAAAGCAGGAAGGTCATCTGGCTCTGATTCCATCTAGCCAACCACCCAGCATCTGTATCTCAACACAGTGTAGATATTCCTTTCTTGTCACTACATATAAATAGAAGTATGATTTACACACACACACACACACACTCTACTTATGGAAAATGAAAGTACTGGCTTTTATCCAGAAAGCCCCAGTTTTCAATAAATTAAAGAGATGACTCAATTTTATAGTTATTCTATTCTAAAATATATACAAGTATAATAAATTCATTAAGTGTTCTACAGGTTTGTTAAACTGGTTTTGCCAGTGTTTCAAAACTGATTTTAATGAATTCATGGGTACATTTCATCCCACACTTACAGAACCATTTAAAGTCACTTAATATTCAGTTATGCCTTAAAATGTTGAGTTATGTAATTTATGGACAAAAGGGTATGACACAATGTTATTCTCAAATCTGGATATTCAGGAAGACCCAAAAATATAGACTTGTGAATGAGGACTACCTACTTAAAAAAAAAAAAAAAAAGATCTCTTCTTGATTATTTATACTATTTCTTCTTATTTGTATGAAGTTTTACCTTTAAAAGGATTTGTTACTAGGAGGCAAAAAAAAGAAAGCTGGGTACACAAGTTTCTCTGCCTCACTGAGGCACCAGCTTAATCTAAAGCTTTCAGTGAGACACCTTCAGGGGCTGAGTTCCCTAATCTGTAAAATGAGAGCGTATGTTAAATGATTCCTGAGGTTGATTATTCTATAAGCTGCTTATAATTTAGATTCATCACTTAAATTAGAAATAAACAAATTGCATATAGATCATCAATGTGCACGTGTGACTTTTATACGTCAAGTACTCCCAATTATAACTGGGTTGAGGTTTATTAAAAGGCAAAAGCTTTTTAGCAAAGGGAGAGACTAAAAACAAACTCATCACTGCACAGTGCCCTGCTTGAGCAAATCTGACGGGAGCTTAAGAAACTCCACCCAGTTCTGGCTAACATCAAAGGAGACTGACACCACTCTGCCAGAAAATAAGCCCCATATTATTTAACCAGGCACCAAGGGAACACACAGTTTTCAAGCATAGCGCTTTGGACATCTGATCTTTCATTCTGACTACATGCCTACAAAAGTGGAACTATCTGGTGAGAACAGTTTTGAAAATATGTGAACAAAGACAAGAAGAAATGACATGACAAGATGATGAAGCACAGAACAGAATTTTGGTCTCTTGACTACCCTCTGACTATTAATAGCCATGTACTCATACAGAGTAAATAAAAAGATATGATGAGGTTACAAAGCATCTCCTCTGCTGTATGGTTTACTTTAGATTACAAACTCTGGAATTAGTTACTAAACTAAACTATTTTCTAGGTCTATAGAGATTAGTGTTCACATCTAATTTAAATACACAAAAGTATGGGCAACTTTCTAAGGTCCCAAAATTCCTCTTGAAGATCTTAGGTCCGTCACTCACTCCAGATCTGCGCTCATTCTGTCTGACGAGAAATTACCATTTGCGATCTCGTCTGCAAATGGCCTGTTGCTGCCTTTGTCCTCCTGTATCTACTGCCCTCCCCACCCCCTGCCCCTGCCGTCCGCCCTCCCAAAGGTGCTGCTTGGAAGCTAAAGTGGAGCAAGAAAACTTATGATGAAAAAGAACAGAAACCTAATTCCCACCAACATACTGAAACACTTCTCACAACCACTATCATATTTTCATTTCACTCTGTCACATCAGCCAAATCTGTACCAAGATTCATTTGTGGTAGCCGGCATTCTCTTTTTAAAAGTATAGAATCCTATTTCACAGTTTCAAAGGGGGTAGGGACACCCAGGTGGCTCAGTCAGTTAAGTGTCAAAGGGGGTAAGGGGACTTACATCCCAGAAGGTCCATCACTCCACCTTAGTGTGAATTTAGTTCTTTCTCAAGTTAACTTTCCTCTTAATCCAGGAGATCAACTCCACGGAAAGTATCCGAGTTTTTCGTTTTAGTGTGAAAAGGGAGAATACTAGTTTAGCAACATGGAACGTTTCAGGGAACAAAGCAGATCTGGATAAGGTATCAAAGCAGGGAGAGGGTATGTGGTCCCAGAGGCCCTAGGACGTCAAAGAAAGGGAGGTAATACAATGCCAAAGGCAAGCTCTTTTAAAATATTACCTCCTGTCAGTTTTAGAAGAAAGGAAAAAACTTTCTTCAGTCACCTGGCCTAATTGAGAAACAAAATTATCGTTTATTACATTGTTTATCTAAGGGAAATGCTTCTGAGTTCCAAATAACCAACTTAGTAAATAAACATTTAATAATAATTCTTAAAGGCAGAAGACTGCTCATAATGCTCACTTAAATTTTCTCCATGATTGATATTCTGTCAGTTTTTTGGAGGACTAGGGGTAGAGGGGTGAATTATGGACAAGATATAGAACTAAAAAGATATGTGGGACTTATGTTTTCTTCTTCTATACTTTTTTTTTTTTTTTTTTGCATGACTGATGTAAACGGCAGAGAATTTTGAGGCCAACACTAAGCTGCTACCCCAGGACATTAGTGAGAGTGCTGTGACCAAAATGGAGTGCTTGTTCCTCAGGCTTGGAAGAAACCCAGCATCGCAGCCAGTTCGAGAGACCATTTCTAATCTGACAGGTTGGTGGTACAGCCTGCATCATGAAGATTTCATATTCACCATGAGATTTTTTTCAGTTTGCCTAGCAAATTCAGTTACTAAATGGGGACTCTTATTCCTCAGATTGGTTTTAATGAAGTTCTTTCAGAGGTCTATTACGTAGCAAGCTGACCCTTATTTGTCTGATGTCTGTGTTCTGCTTTTAATTTATTTAACTAGAAAACTAGTTTGATGTCTACTTTCAATCAAAACGGTATTTCATTCAAAGTAAAACCAAATCTTTATTAAGGACCTGTATGGGCATCAGCTACCACCTTACACAGCTCCCAGGCACATGTGATGCCCGAGGCTAGTCGAAACTTCTCCAGCTCCTCCCCAGAACCAGAATGGCAAAGGCGCAGCTCAGCAACAGCCTGATGATCCTAGCAATAAGCCCCAAGCCCCTGCAGAACATATGAAGTTTCCACCTCCAGGTACCTCCCTACACACTTCAAGGACAACAGCTGTACTATTATGAACTGATAGCATTTGCAGGCTCCACAGGGTTCTGTTCTGAACGACTATTTGTCCTGTTCATCACAGGATTAGCAACAGGAGAAAAGTCCTTGATTACTAGAATAGCTGAGGCCATTGCCCAGGGACATTCCTATACGGAAGAGCACATAGGTTTTACTTCCATGCAGTCCCCAAAACAAAGAGTTCCTTTTCCCACTGCTATTTTAGGGAGTCCTGTCCTGGAAACATAAAAACACTGCATTCACATGCACACACATATTCACATACACAAAACCTTGAAGCACAAGCCTGAAAGCCTAGCTTGCTTACTTACGGGAACTATCCAGGCAGTTTGTGTTCAGTCCTGACCGAATGCATTTTGAGTCTCTAATCAGGCACCTGCCTGCCACATTTCTGTCCAAGGGAATTTAAACCTATTTCTCCAAGAAGAATCATCTACACTAGATACCTCCCACTGTTAGCCATGTGATCCACTCAGCATGATGTCTGCTGAAGTCTGGTAATGTGCGCCAAAACTAGAGACGACAATGACACAGCACTTACATTTCTGCTATAACCATCCTTAAGAGCAACTCTTCCATTTTATTTCAATTAAAAAAAAGAAAAAGAGTGACTCTTCAGATGATGCTCAAGAGCTAATGCCCCCCGAACTGTAAAGCAGAAAAGTTTTTTTAAATGTTATATTCATCCCACTTATTCTCCCTCAGTCTAATTAAGACCAAAACACATTCAGAGTTTCCCTACACCCATCCAAAAATTATTTCTAAATACTTAAGATCTCTAAAGGCTTTTATAACAACACCACTTCAAATAATCTGGGCTCCAATTCCCTCACTTTAACAGTTGACAAAAAAAGGAACCAGAAAAAGCAAGTCACTTATAAATGAAGGTAGAGTGAGAATCAGGCTAAGGGGAGACCCAGCAAATACCAGAAACACAAGAAGGGTGTGACAGAATTGATAAAATCTTGGAATTTTATAGTTTCTGTTTTATCTGACGCAAGGACATCACTACACTTCCAGATTAATTTTCTTGCCCTACCTTTTAAAGTATAAATGCAATTGGGAGGACTCCTGAACATCAGGGGAAAAAATCTCAGCTGATTTAAAAGGACCCCAATCCCTACTAGGAAAAAAACACTCTGAACTCCTTTGTGTGATACCCTACAGGACCCACCCCTAGGACCTACCTACCATAGCCATCGGTGGTTTTCCATGGAGGCTCTCCCTGTACTTTAGTCAACAGAGACCAGCTGCCACTTTATAAGCGTATCACTGACATTATCACCACATGCCCTTGTTCATACTGCTCTCCACACCACAAATCCTCTTCATTCCTTTCCCACTTGTCAAAGTCTAGAAATCAAGGCCCACATCAACTATCAGCTTTTCTGTGATCCTATTCTGAGATCTGTTCTCCCAGCACCATTGAGAACTAACACTTCATCTGTATTTCTACTGAAACAGTCTGACAGTCGGCTCCTGTAACTGCTAGATCGCAAAGGGGAAGGACCATGTCTAAGCCATGTGTGTATCTTCTCTTAGTGGATAACTTTACACAGAAGATGGACTAAAACAACAAAAACCAACAAAACAAAAGGGACTAGCTAAACAGAATTCTAAGACAGTATGACTGAAGTTAATAAAAAGTAGGGGCGCCTGGGTGGCTCTATCGGTTAAGCATCTGCCTTCGGCTCAAGTCATGATTCCAGGGTCCTGGGATCAAGTTCCAAGTTGGGCTCCTTCCTCAGAGGGGAGCCTGATTCTCCCTCTGCCTGATGCTCCCCCTGCTTGTGTGTGTGCTCTCTCTGACAAATAAATAAAATCTTTAAAAAAAAAAATTAAAGCTGTACGTCTAGGGGCACCTGGGTGGCTCAGTTGGTTAAGCATCGACTCTTGAACTCAGCTCAGGTCTAGATGTCAGGGTCATGAGTTCAAGCCACGCACGGAGCTCCACACTGGGCATGGAATCTACTTAAAAAAAAAAAAAGTAGGTCTAATTTAATGAAATTAATCAGAGGTGCTAAAACTACTAAAAACTCTTCAGAACTGGAAAAAGAATAAACATATTCAAGGTTGAAGGGTCACCATTAATTAGCATATTAACCCATTTCTTCTTCTTTCCAAAAATAGCTTTGTGCCAGAGCCATCATGTTGTCTGCAATCATGAAAAGAAAGCCAACAAGGAGTAACCATACAAGCCAGCTCTCCAAGCCTGTCATCTTATCATTATTAGGCAGGGCAATAAAAACAGCCCTCTGCTTTTAGAAAAGCACAACAATGGGGCGCCTGGGTGGCACAGCGGTTAAGCATCTGCCTTCGGCTCAGGGCGTGATCCTGGNAAAGAAAGGAAAGGAAAGGAAAGGAAAGGAAAGGAAAGGAAAGGAAAGGAAAGGAAAGGAAGGAAGGAAGGAAGGAAGGAAGGAAGAAAGAAAGAAAAGAAAGGCACAACGACATGATGCAACATAACAGAAACAAATGGCATTTTGTTGAAGAGATAAGCTACCCACCATCATGTTAACATCACTGTATAAATATTAAAACTTTTATAATTATTAAAATTTGAAATCTCCATAGTATCAGCTCACATATGTCTGTCAAAGAGTAGTAAATATACTATGTAATTTTAAGACTACCTGGTGTTGGGGAAATTGGGTGAAGGGAAAAAGTATTCACTTGATCAGCTCCTAGCTTTTGAGAACTACTTAAGAAAAAAACTCTCCATCAAGCCAAGTGAAGATCCTCTCTTAAGCTTGGAGCCACAGCGTGCTACATTTTATTGTTTAAGATGTCACTGAAAGTGAAGGAAAATGGAAGACTAAATTAAGAGGAGAATGAAGATGTGCCGATAATTCTGTAATTATTTATCACAGACACATACAATGTGTGTCTTCTCCGGAGTCCCACTGGACTCAGTTCCTAAATGACAAGGACACATCTTTTTCACCTTTTATCCTGGGCATCTAGTACAGTAGTGACACCTGGTAGGATCTCAACTGCACATGCATCCTGCCGGGTGTGCTCCATTCCATATCATGACACAGCCTTCTCTCGCTGGGGCTGACACTTGCCTAGCTGGACGGACACTCCTGGCTCTTCCACTGTGGTCCTGGGCACAGAATCTGCATTGGGGTACAGTAGCCCTGCTCTTCTGAGCAGGAAAGAGGAAGGCATAAACTCTATAGTACTTAGCAGGCATTTTGTAGAAAGACCTTAGTGGTGGTAGTAAATGACTTGCCTTTAACATAAAAGTACCTTAGAGATGCTTTCAAATGGGGGAGGGGGTAAAAAAAAAAAGGCCTAGAAGTAAAAACAATAATACTAAGTGAAAACTGAACAAGCAGAGTGAAAAGTCAAAGGAATCTTTCATGTTAATACTGAGTGTAACTTTTAACATTTCACCTGAAATAGAAGTAAAGATCTGAGTTAAAAGTGAAATGCCACTGGATCAGAATCATTCAGGGACAGAGGTGGGCAATTCAGTTTCTAAGCATTGATTCTGAAGGGCACCCACAACTGAGAGCTACTGAATTAATCAACAATCTACTATAAGGCAGAATTCGTAAAACTTAACACTAAAAAGAGATCAAATTCTCCCTTTTTGAGAAGGTAGGTGCTTTAGATAGAGTTTATTAGAAGTAGAGCCTGACAGGCATTCTTATACAAGTGATTTACTGAGGGAGTGGCTTCAGGAGTAACCTGTAAGGGAGGGAAGAGAACCAAAACTATGGTTTCAGCTAAAGGTTAGAGCCTATGCCTCCTGTCTAGGAAGCTATGAAGCACAACCACACCACAGAGCCAGCCCCACCATGAGGCAAGGGAGTCAGGTTTTAGTAATCCTCATCAAGCAGTCACTGGCTGAGAGCCATGTGAAGGGAAGGGACATAATTCCCCAGACACCTCTAGGAGAGCTGGCTCCTACATGCTATGGCCCTTGCTAACACTTACAGCAGCTGGGGGTTGGGGCGTGTGTGCGTGTGTGTGTGTGAGAGTGTGTGTGAGAGAGAGAGAGAGAGAGAGAGAGAGAGAGAGAGAGAGACCAAGCAAAACACCATTAGTAGAAATAAAGTGACAAGTTCAATTCACTAAGATTTACCAATATTAAATATTAATTTTGTATCTTCCTAACAACACAGCTATTTAAAGAACAGAAAACTTCACCCCCCAAAAACCACACTAATTCAAAAAAGCAAATGCACCCCTATGTTTACTGTAGCATTATTTAAAACGGCCAAGATATGGAAGCAATCCAAGTGTCCAACAACAGATGAATGAATAAAGAAGATGTGATACACATCACACACACATGCACGTGTGCACGCACGCACACACACAATTTAATATTATTCAGCCATAAAAAAGGATGTGCTCTTGCCATTTACAACAACATGGATGGACCTAGAGAGTAACAGGTTAAGTGAAATAAGTCAGACAGAGAAAGACAAATACTGTATGATTTCACTTATATGTGGAATCTAAAAAACAAAACAAAGAGCAGAAAGAGACCTATAAATAGAGACCCAACTGACGGCTGCCAGAGGAGAGGGAGACAGAGGGGATAAGATACTTTGTTAGGTACATGTAAGATTAATATTTAATATTGGTAAATGGGCAAAATGGGTGAAGGGGAGTGGGTTCCCAGGCTTCCAGGCTGGAATACAGGCTTCCAGATATGATATGAATAAGTCATGGGAATAAAAGGCACAGCATAGGGAATATAGTCAATAATGTTGCAACAGCACTGTATAGTGACAGATGGTAACTACACTTGCAGAGGGCACAGCGTACATAAGAACTGGTCCAATCACTAAGTTGTACAGCCAAAACTCATATGACGTTGTTTATCAACTATACTTCAATAAAAATAAAACAAAAACAAAAAACTGACATTAATGAGGAGAAACAGATGGGTCCTCCTTCTAGGGGGATATTGTAATACAACTCTCTCAGTAATTGACCCATCATGTAGACAAAAATCATTAAGTAGGTATACAAGTTCTGAACAACTCAATATACAAGTTTCAGCTAATGGACTACACAGTACACTGGAGCAGACACTTTTCTGGGGCGCCAGTTAAGTGTCTGCCTTCAGCTCAGGTCCTGCTGGTCCTGGGATTGAGCCCCATGTCGGGCTCCCGGATGCTCAGCAGAGAGCCTTCTTCTCCCTTTCCCGCTCCCCCTGCTTGTGCTCACTCACTCTCTCTGTCAAATAAATAAATATATTTTTTAAAAAGACACCTTTCTGGCACACATGGGACAATTCATTTGTAAAATAAACATATACTAGGACATAAAACAAATCTCAAATTTTAAAAATCATTATTGTAAGAGAACAAACTGCTGGTTACCAGAGGGGAGGTGAGTGGGGGGATGGGGGAAATAGGTGATGGGGATGAAGGAGTGTACTTGCTGTGATGAGCACCAGGTGTTGCATGGAAGTGTTGAATCACTCTATTGCACATTTGAAACAAATATCACATTGTGTTAACTAACTGGAATTTAAATAAAAACTTCATAAAAAATCATTACTGTACAATATACATTTAGGAAACATCTTAATAAGTTAGAGATAAAAACCTGAATTTTTCAAAAATTTATTAGGACATTGCAAATATCATAATAGAAATGAAAAAATACTTAGAATTGAATAAGAACAAAAATATTACATACCAAAGCTTGTGGAATATACTTAGAGAATTTGAGGAAGTCTCCAGCCTAAGTGTTTTTATTAGAAAAAGAAGGATATAAATAAATTAGTTAAAATCCATCTTAAGAGTCAGATAAAAATAAATTTGAAGAAAACCAAAGGAAGGAAATAAAATCTTGAACAAAAATAAGGCACAAAGAAAGAAAAGAGAAGATCAATGAAGCAAAGTCCTCTTTCAGGAGTAATAAAGTTAACAAATCCTTGGTAAGACTGACCAAAAAAGAAGAGAAGGCATAAATGAACAATTTCAGGAAGGAAAAGAAAAAGGCTGTGGCAGAGGAAAAAAGAGATTATCAACAACTACGCCAACAAACATGAAAATGAGATGAAAAAGACCAGTTCCTGGGCCCCTGGCTGGCTCAGTCGGTGGAGCATAGGACTCTTGATCTCGGGATTCTGAGTTTGAGCCCCACACTAGGTGGAAAGATCACTAAAAAAAATAGACTTTAAAAAAAGACCAGTTCCTAAAAGAGCATATATTACAATAACTGATCCAAAATATTATAATAAACAGAAAACCTAAACAGTCCCGAATCAATTAAAGAACTGAAACAATATTTTTAAGTCTTACACACACACACACACACACACACACACACACACACACCCCAAGGATTTTATAGGAGTTCTACCAAATATTCAAGGTGCAGATAACTCCAATCTAACACAAACTCTAGAAAATAGAAGAATTCCCACCAAATCATTTTAAGAGCTTAACAAAAGTATAATGTAGTGATTATAGAGGCCCACATTCCAGCCAGACTGCCAGGGGTTCAAAGTTGGGTTCTACCACTTGGTATCTATATGACCTTGAGCAAGTTTCTTCACCTTTTCGCTTCCGTTTCCTCAAATGTTAGCTGGGGATAACAGTGATATCTACTTTCTGGATCTGTTAATATATAAAATAGGGTGTGAACACTGTATGTGTTTTATATATTTGCTATTAATTATATGATAATATACACCTGTTACCAAACCCAGACAAGAAAATCATAAGCCAAAATAAACTTACAAACTTAGATCAGGGGTCAGCAAACATTTTCTGTACAGAGCTAGAGAGTAAACTGTTTAAACTCTGTGGCCCATATGCTTTGTCACAAAACAGACAGTCCTTGCTTTGCATGGCTCTAATACGCACCAATTTCAGTTACCATGGTTTAGTTAAATAACACCAGTCCCCCAACAACATGGTTCAAGTTTCAGTTACCATGGTATACTAACCGTGAGTAATCGCAGAGAGTACAAAATTTGCTGTTAGCTCTTCAGTCTACAAATCACTACGCAAATAACAGGTGTGCATGGAGATCAGGGACTTACTACATCACTTCTTTTTTTTTTTTAAAGATGTTATTTATTTATTTTAGAGGGGAGGGTGGGCAGAGGGAGAGCGAGAGAGAGAATCCCAAGCAGACTCCCCACTGTGGGGCTCAATCTCACAACCCTGAGATCATGACCCAAGCTGAAATCAAGAGTCGGAGGCTTAACCCAGGCGCCCTCCACATCGCTTCTTCAAAGCCTGTTGGTGACTGGTCACTGAACATCTGTTACTCAGTTCATGCATAAACAGCGGCGTTGCCTCCTCATCTCCCAATGATAAACCCATGTGGCATTTTACAAAAATGAGTAATTGAAAGAGGGAACTGGCCTATAAACATGAATGTGCAGCAAAGAATCAAAAAGTAGTAACGAGGAAGTGAAATTCAAATCAAAAGTAAATGTAGTCACAGAAAAAATAGCTCACTGTGGGAATGTTGATCCTACCACCATTCAGAAGACTCTGGATATGCTGCCAGAGGAACTCAGGGAAGGTAAGCTTATCTCCATAAATGAGGACAATGGTTTGGTGAAAAAAAATGAAAATGCCTTAGGGGAGGTGATGCTGGTAAGAAATCCTGCATTAGAAAAACTCTGAAGATACTTTGTGGCAATGAAAACACAAAGGATAGGGGCGCCTGGGTGGCACAGCGGTTAAGCGTCTGCCTTCGGCTCAGGGCGTGATCCCGGCGTTATGGGATCGAGCCCCACGTCAGGCTCCTCAGCTATGAGCCTGCTTCTTCCTCTCCCACTCCCCCTGCTTGTGTTCCCTCTCTCGCTGGCTGTCTCTATCTCTAATAAATAAATAAAAAATCTTTTAAAAAAAAAAAAAAAAAAAGAAAACACAAAGGATAAAATGTTGGAAGCTGACCTAAACTTAGAAAGAGTAGGACAGACACAGTAAAGATGCCCACTCCACATCATAAGTTATATGGTAAGAAGAAGCTTGATACTCTTCAATTATTCTTCGTAGGTTTTTTCCAAAGAAATAAAACATTTCAATTCTCAATGCTTTTACAGTTTTGAATTACAGTGTACTAAATATTAATTTTCCCATTTTTTTCATTTCCCTAAGTTTTGTAACAGACAAGAGAGCTTTTAAAGTTTTTAAAGATCACAGAACAATCATAATTTTTCCCACTGATTAACTTTGCTTTGCACAGTTTCACCCTGCATGGCCATTTTTTACAGTCCTGCTACTGTGCAAGGCTAAAACTGCCTGGACTCAACACTGCCATTATAGTAGGAAAGCTTCCATAGACAATACAGAAATGAATGAGTGTGTCTGGGTTGCAATAAAGCTTTATTTATAGACACTGAAATGTGAATAGTGTACATCACCTGTCATGAAATGTTTTTCTCCTTTTGATTTTCTGTCAATTATTTTAAAATGTGGAAACACTTTTAGTTCATACATTTTTTTTTAAAAGACTTTATTTATCCATTAGAGAGAGAGAGAGAGAGAGAGAAAGAGCGTGCCTAAGCAGGGGGAGGGGCAGAGGGATAGGAACAAGTAGACTCCCCGCTGATGGGGAACCCAACTCAGGGCTTGACCCCAGGACCCTGAGATTACAACCTGAGCCAAAGACACATGCTTAATCAGCTGAGCCACCCAGGCGCCCCTCAGCTCATAAATAATACAAAAATAGACAGTAGGCTGAATTTGACCTTGAGCCATAACTTGCTGACTCCTAACTTAAGTGAAAAAAAATCCTAAAATAAACATTAGCAAATCAAATCAAGTAATGTAGAAAATATACATCTTGAACCAAGCTGCCTAATAAAACCTTAGAGAATCTATCAATGTATTCACTACATCAACAGATTAAGTAGGGAAACTAAAAGCTCATATCTCAATGATTCAAAAAAGCCTGGGGCGGGGGAACTAACAAATTAGGATGGGAGGATCCTTTATCTGACAAAGAGTATCTACAAAACAAAACAAAAACAAAAACAAAACCTGCCACAAATATAATTCTCTTGAGATAGGATAGAAATAAGAATGCCTGCTATTAGCCAGTACTGTACAATGAGCCAAGAAAAAAAATTAAGAGCATAAGAATTATAAAGAAATAATAATAACAGTCATTGTTTGCAGGAAACAACTATACACAGAGGAAATAAATAGACTAGTAAAATTGGTAAATGAATTTAGCAAGGTTGCTGAACTCCAGGCAAATTATTAAAATATAACTGTATTTCCACATACTAGCAAAAACAATTGAAAGATATTTTTTTAAATATCACTCGTGGCATTTTCTTAAAAATTTCTAAGAATAACTTTAATTAATGAAAGATATCCTGAACTACTACGCAGAAAACAAAAAACTGAGAGAAATTAAATATTTAAATAAATGGCAGGATATATCATGATCATGTACTACGGACTGGGAGACTCAATATTTTTTTTTAAGATTTTATTTATTTATTTGTCAGAGAGCGAGAGAGAACACAAGCATGGGGAGCAGCAGGCAGAGGGATAAGCAGGCACCTCTCTGAGCAAGGAGCCCGATGTAGGGCTCGATTAATCCCAGGACCCTGGGATCGTGACCTGAGCCAAAGGCAGACGCTTAACTGACTGAGCCACCCAGGCATTCCAAGACTCAATATTTTAAAGATGTCAATTATCCCCAGGGGTGCCGGGGTGGCACAGCGGTTAAGCATCTGCCTTCCGCTCAGGGCGTGATCCCGGCGTTATGGGATCGAGCCCCACATCAGGCTCCTCCGCTATGAGCCTGCTTCTTCCTCTCCCACTCCCCCTGCTTGTGCTCCCTCTCTCGCTGGCTGTCTCTATCTCTGTCGAATAAATAAATAAAATCTTTAAAAAAAAAGATGTCAATTATCCCCAAACTGATCTACAGATTGAACCTTTAAAAGCAAAATCCCAGTAGGTTTTCTCTTTTTAATTCAAATTGAAAAGCTGATGCTAAATTTTGTACAAAAATGCAAACAGCTAAGACAATCTTAGAAAACTTAGAAGACCTTAAGTAACTAGATATCAAAACCACTCTCTCACACCATACACAAAGATAAACTCCAAATGGATGAAAGACCTCGATGTGAGACAGGAATCCATCAAAATCCTAGAGGAGAGCATAGGCAGCAACCTCTATGACATCGGCCACAGCAACCTTTTTCATGACACATCTCCAAAGGCAAGAGAAACAAAAGATAAAATGAACTTGTGGGACTTCATCAAGATAAAAAGCTTCTGCACAGCCAAGGAAACAGTCAAAAAAAACTAAGAGGCAGCCCACGGAATGGGAGAATATATTTGCGAATGATACCACAGATAAAGGACTGGTATCCAAGATCTACAAAGAACTTCTCAAACTCAATACACGAGAAACAAATAAACAAATCATAAAATGGGCAGAAGACATGAACAGATACTTTTCCAATGAAGACTTAAATATGTGGTACAGATAGCATATATTTTTCTGCCATCAAGGGGAAAAAGGCAATTAAAAATATGCAGGGATGGGGCACCTGGCTGGCTCAGTCAGAAGAGCATGCGGCTCTTGATCTCAGGTTGTGGGTTCAAGCCCCACACTGCCTACAGAGATTACTTAAAAATAAAATCTTTTAAAAAAAATAGCCCCACCTATTATTGCAGGGGGACTACAAAAGAAAGTATTGAGTCAAATACAATGCAAACAGAGCTGTGGCATTATTTTGAGCTAATTATTTTAAGAACAGAATGAATTTAATACTTAGGTTTAGAATATTCTCATCCAATTTACTAACATAACACAGGCTGGATCCATGAGGAATGGTATTTAGGCACAAAAGGTATACATAATGTATCACAGAAAGAAAAAGGGAGGGAGAGTGGACAGGGATAACTTTAAAGCAGCGGCTGAAATCAACTGAAAAGCTTTTGCTGACTCTCCAAATTTAACCTTAAGTGGGCAGAAGGCAAAAAGAACTTTGCCTCCTCATTGGAATGTGCTTCTCTATTGGTCTGCAAGTCTGCATGTGCTGACCTTTAAAAGACAGTGTAAGGTCTGTCTGTTCTCCCTTCTGCTAGTGGGTTGACAGACTGAACATGGGTGGACAATGACTTGGTCGCTCTGATGCTGGCTGTATTCAATATTCTACTGTATTTCTTGTACACTGGGAGATTTTTGTCATAGATGCATTTTTAATCCTTCAAAAATGAGCAAGGCATAACGAGATAAGAGAAGTTTAAACCACAAGTGAAATTACAAAAGAAAATAACATGGTATAACCATGGGGGGGGGGAACTCTCCTAAATAAAACAAGCACCAAAGACTTTACAAACTAAAATTGCAAAGACTTCCAAACTATACTCTTTCAAGAAATCTGGAAGCAAATTCTGAGTAATCAAATGTACAAAAAGTAACATGCAGGGGTGCCTTGGTGGCTCAGTCGGTTAAGCATCCCACTCTTGATTTCGGCTGAGGTCATGATCTCAGGGTTGTAAGACTGAGCCTCAAGTCAGACTCTGTGCTAGGCATGGAGCCTGCCTATGATTCTCTCTCTCTCTGCCTCCTCCACCCCCCTTGCTTAAAAAAAAAAAAAAGTGACATGCAATAGGGAATACAAAATTAAAGACAGAATAAGCTAAGTAAGAGTGTGGCAGAGATGTGCTCAGTGCTCGTCAATCCACTTTCTTCTTCCTGGGTACTCTTCCTTCTTCCTGGGTATTCACAAAGACAACATTTCCTACCACCCTTACACTTACAAGCTGAAACCATATGACTGGGTTCTAGTCAATGGAATGACAGCTTGAGTAATACACTCTACCACAAAAACATTAATGAGATCCTCCTTGCTGGTGCTCTTTGTTGTCAACCAAATGAATACAAAGGATCCACTGGAAGATTCCAAGACACCAGATGAAAGGAGATGGAGGGGCGCCTGGGTGGCACAGCGGTTAAGCGTCTGCCTTCAGCTCAGGGCGTGATCCCGGCTTTATGGGATCGAGTCCCACATCAGGCTCCTCTACTATGAGCCTGCTTCTTCCTCTCCCACTCCCCCTGCTTGTGTTCCCTCTCTCGCTGGCTGTCTCTATCTCTGTCGAATAAATAAATAAAATCTTAAAAAAAAAAAAAAAAAGAAAGGAGATGGAATTCTTCAATCATCATATGAAGTAAGAAATAAACCTTTATTGTATTAAGGCACTGAAATGATGGACAGCAGATAGCATTAACTACCCCAATACAGGGATCTTACATATCTAACCTCCTCATTTTACAAATAAGGAAACTGATGAATAAAGTAACTTTCTAAAAATTAAACTAGTTGGTAGAATACCACGTCTCCTGACTTTCTACAGGAACTTTAACCCAGTAAAAGATTTCCATGCTAAATTCAGAATTAATATTATTATCCGAATATTTCTTACAAGACCACAAAAAGGCAGCAAGATAGACAGTTTCTCATATAAAGATGAGGGACCTTGGATTTCTAAAAAATGCTTATGAAAATCTCAGAGGCACCCATCCCAAATACTATGATTGACACTAGCTCTCACATTCTGACTTGTATCAGCAAAACTGGCTGAAGTTGTTAAAAACTTTATATACCACAAAAGAGCAATAATTACATAAAATCTGATATAATTTGTTATTCTACTACCCTCATTTTGTAAGGAGTATTTGAAAAGTATTATACTATCTATCACGTAAAAATGATATTTGTGATCATTTCTATGGAGGGTATGGGCATTAGGCCTGTGGTCAAATATATAGCTTCTGGGGGCGCCTGGGTGGCTCAGCCATTAAGCATCTGCCTTCAGCTCAGGTCATGATTCCAGGGTCCTGGGATCGAGCCCGTTGGGCTCCCTGCTCTGTGGGAAGCCTGCTTCTTCCTCTCATACTCCCTTTGCTTGTGTTCCCTCTCTTGCTGTCTCTCTCTATCAAATAAATAAAATCATATATATATATATATATATATATATCTTCTGATTATGCCTTTAATACAGAAGAAAAAAAAAAAACCACCATGGGCGCCTGGGTGGCAGCGGTTAAGCGTCTGCCTTCGGCTCAGGGCGTGATCCCAGCGTTATGGGATCGAGCCCCACATCGGGCTCCTCTGCTATGAGCCTGCTCTTCCTCTCCCACTCCCCCTGCTTGTGTTCCCTCTCTCGCTGGCTGTCTCTATCTCTGTCGAATAAATAAATAAAATCTTTAAAAAAAAAACAAAACACCAAGCTTTTAACAACTCAAGTCAATGGGGTGCCTGGGAGGCTCAGCTGGTTAAGCGTCTGCCTTCAGCTCAGGTCATGGGACTGAGCCCCCTGCTCAGTGGAGAGAATGCTTCTCCCTCTCCTGCTCCCCCTTCTTGTGCTCTCTCTCTCTCTGTGTCACATAAATAAATAAAATCTTAAAAAAAAAAAAAACCACTCAAGTCAGATTTAAATTCATCATTGAGAGATCATCTGGCCTCTCCTTACCTCAGCCATAAACTAAATATAAGGTCTCTGGCAAGTCACCTCACTTTATTTATAAAAAGAATTATCCAGGGGCGCCTGGATGGCTCAGTCGTTAAGCACCTGCCTTCAGCTCAGGTCATGATCCTGGGGTCCTGGGATAGAGCCCTGCATCAGGCTCCTTGCTCAAAGGGGAGCCTGCTTCCCCCTCTCCCACTCCCCCTGCTTGTGTTCCCTTTCTCGCTGTGTCTCTCTCTGTCAAATAAATTTTAAAAATCTTTAAAAAAAAAAAAAAAGAATTATCTAGGAAGTCCTTTGTAAGCCTTTCATTTTGACTATCATTTGACTCTGGTCGGGGCAAAAAAATGTACTGAATATTAGGCAGAACAAATAAAATTGTTGGTATTTGACTTTTTTACCAATAAAAACCACATTTTTGTATTGCTTGATCTAATACTAAGTGCCATGTGCTGCGTTAAAAAAAAGTACTCATTTTTTTCAGGTATACATATTTTTTTAGAAGAAAAACTAGTATGCTGATTTAGGGGTTCCTGAACTGTTGTCGTTAGAGAGAAAAACCTTTTACACATTCTCTTCTGATTACTTGCAGCTCTGTGCGATTTACAAAGAAACTACACAAATTCAGTTAATTAATATATTGGATCAGAATACTAATTCAGATGTTTTGGCCAAAATTGCTGCAGTTACTGTGTAAAACATAAATCCTACTTATCATTCTATCAGTTTAGACTTCTGCTTAAAAATTTAGGATTAAGTTTGCCTGTCGGCTCACATAGCATTACATTACTTATAAATAGTTAGCCATTCCCACGAAGGCCTAATCGTGAACGCTCGTATTACATCCCAATCAAACACAAAGTTTTCTCCAAAAACTTTCACCATCCATACAAAACAGGAATTCAGACCAGACCTCAAGATAGAAGTCTGTTTCTTACTAAACCCCTTACATCAACACACTATTCCAAAGACAATGCCAAGAACCAAATCAACATACTTCTACAAAATCGCTGCAGTTCATCTAAGTATGTCTAATGAATACCATTAACTTATATTCTTAAGAGTATATGAAAAATTAGGGTGATGTATGAAAGTGCTGAATTACTATATTGTAAACTTGAAACTAATTTTAACACTCTAGGTTAAATAACTTGGAATTAAAAAAAAAAAAAATTAAGGGACTCCTGGGTGGCTCAGTTGTTTAAATGTCTGTCTGTGGCTCAGGTCATGATCCCAGGGTCCTGGGATAGAGTCCCACTTCGAGTCTCACGGTGGGCTCCTTGCTCAGCAGGGAGCCTGCTTCTCCCTCTGCCTGCCGCTCCCCCTGTTTATGCTCTATCTCTCTCACAAATAAATATAAAATCCTTTAAAAAAAATTAAAACAAGTATGTTAAAATTTATTTCCTTTGTCTTTATTATTTTTCTAGAAGAATCTTAATCTTCCAAATAAAACCACCTTCTGGATAAAAAGCAGTCTGAAGTCAAAGGAGGAGATAAGTGTGTCTTATCTCCGTAGACTAAATGCCAAAATGTAGTTTTTCAGATTTCAGTTTTGCTGTTGGACTAAATGGTGTAAGTCATCCTGTGATCTTATGCAGACTTTAAGCAACGAACACCACATGCACCATTATTCCCATACAGAAGTGCCACTGATTAATTAGCTTAAAGTAAAAACAAGGAAGCGAATCAAACTATAAAAATGTTACTGTTTCCTCTCATCACAACTACCCCTCCAAACCCCACTAATCAATACAGCTTTCATTGGAATTACAATCAAGTTACCATTTACTTGAAGAAACAGAAATATAAAAATGCACCATCAATTAATATGTGCATACCCACCAGATACTGACTGGACGCAGCAAGTATGCCAAGAATTCAGGTAAGCAGGGAAGAATCCTCTGTTGCCTACAGGGACTACCGCTGGAGAGTGCACAGCATCTATTACTAAAGCACTTAGACTAATAAAATTTCCTGATAGCCTCGAATTATGAATGGTCACTGTTTCACAGTTCAAGTGAAATACATGCATAATATATAAAACAATAAAGAGTAAGAGAGGGAACTTTATCCAGTTTACTCTCAGACTTTACAACCAGTAAAGTGAGATCCAAAGAGGTTTCTCCTGCCCAAAGGCATCCAGCTAATTAGTGCTAAAGCTAAGGTCGGAACCAAAGTCTCCCAACTCCCACCCAGCCCAAAGTTCCCTCGGCGGGGTGAGTACTCACCAAACCTGCAGGAGAGGCACTCCTTCAGAGCTCATAAAGTAGCAATCCTAGGTCTCACAAGGCCCTCCATGCGCTGGCCTACAGATTGCTTTAGAAAAGCTGTGCCAACATCTCAAAAATCAGGAATTTTTGCATGAAGTACAGACTTACAGCTTCTTTCAAAAAAATCATACTATCAGACAACCAACATGCATTCCCGCTCAGCAATACTATACTGGAGCTGAGAAATAACATGCCTTCTGTAGACATCACTCAGTGTATGCAGCATAATCTATTCCAAGCCAGCTTCACTCACTCACCTTCACTGCCAGGATGCTGTAGGAGTTTAAGAGACTCCTGAACTAGAGCTATTTAAGTCATCATCAATTCTAAATAGCTCCTGAACTAAAGCTATTTAAGTCATCATCAATCCTAATGGTGGTAGGATTTTGGCTATGTTTTAGTGGCCAGATTCAACTAAATCACAAAGTCACTAGGTAGAAAAGATGGGAGAGGGAGAGAAAACTAAAAAAAACAAAAACAAAACAAACTCATACTATGAGCAGAAGCAGAACTTAATTCATACATCTAAAAGGTCTTACTTTCCTAAGAAACAATAACCACTAACTCCTATTCAAGAGTGTTAGTCAATGACATGAAAAGCTCCATTCTGACACATCTCCTTTAAGGAAAGTGCAAGAATGCACACTCATGGGTGCCTGGGTGGCTAAGTGAGTTAAGCACCTGCCTTTGGCTTGGCTCATGATCCCAGGATCCTGCTCAGTGGGAAGCCTGCTTCTCCCTCTCCCTCTCCCCTCCACTGTGCTCTCTCTCTAGCTCTGCTCTCTCTCAAATAAATAAAATCTTTTTAAAAATCCATACTCATATTTCCTAAAATAGTAATCTCAGTGATTTAAAATCCTATATATTATAGCTACAAACCACTACTATAAGTCATTTTACATGATATTTTTACTACCACAGTTGACCCTTGAACAACACAGGGGTTAGAGGCACCAACCTCCACACAGTCAAAAATCCATATATAACTCTTGACTTCCCAAAATTACCTACTAATTACCTACTGTTGCCCAGAAACCTTACTGTTAACATAAACAGTCGATTAATACATATTTTGTAGATTATATATATATTATATTCTTACAATAAAGTAAGCTAGAGAAAAGAAAATGTTAAGAAAGATCATAAGGAAGAGAAAATATAATTACAGTACTGTCCTTTATGTATCCAATAAAAATTGTGTTTAAGTGGACCAGTACAGTTCAGACCGAGTGTATCCTGAGCCTCTTTATCATTCTAATCTCTTTTTACACGTGCGAGCCAGAGTGAGTAGGTATTGTGCCAAGTACCTTTCACCTTCTACCTATCAGTAGTATTCTATCAGAAAACCCACACTCCTGCCCTGAACATAACCACAAGTCAGGCTTATTGTGTGCTTCACCTACCCAGCCAGCTTTTGTTCCAACGAATACTTCAGACATTGCAAACTACTTAGGAAGGAATGATCTCATCCTACTGACCCAACAGCCAACTTTATCAAAAAGCTTTTTGTTACAAGCTGTGATAACCCAGGAAACCAGATCTATTTTTGTTTGAGCAAGGAAAAGGAAAAGAAATCATAGGGGAAAAAAACAGCTCACATACCGACCATTAAAAAAAAAAAAAAAATCTCTTATTATTCTACAGAATTTTCCCCTTTCTTTGGTGTCTGGCCACAAGTGAACAAAGAGAAAGACTTTCAGAATTGTTTAATGTCAGGAAAAAAAATCATGATTATGGCAATTAAAAAGCAAACTTCATATTCTACTCCAAATAACAAACCTACCTTGGTCTAATTTATATAAAAAATAAGGATTCCTCTCCACTTATATTCTAGATACTATTCTACTCAGAGTAATTCAATTATTATGTTGAACGTTTCTAGTACATAGGTACATTATTACCTCCATTTAAAATGAGGACACCAATGAGGCACCCAGATGGCTCAGTCACTTAAGCATCCAACTCCTGGTTTGGGCTCAGGTCATTATCTCAGGGTTGTGGGATTGAGCTCTGTGTTGGGCTCTGCACTGGGTGTGGAACCTGCTTAAGAGTCTCTCTCCCTCCTCTACCCTACGCCTGTGCTTGCGTGTATGCTCTCTCTGCCCCCCCAACCTAAAAGAAAATAATAAGTAAATAAAAGTAAATAAAATAATAAATAAAAATGGGGCACCAAAGAACTTAAGAGGTTAAATAACCTGCCTGAGGTTACTCAAAGTGGCAGACCCCGACTCTTAATTACCGCCTCTCACAGCAATTTTTATTTTATTTTTTTTAAAGATTTTTATTTACTTGACCCAGAGACTGAGTGTGTGCGAGCACAAATGGGGAGAGGCAGGCAGAGGGAGGAGAAGCAGGCTCCCTGCAGAGCAGGGAGCCCGATGTGGGGGCTTGATCCCAGGACACTGGGATCATGACCTGAGCCAAAAGCAGACACTTAACTAAGCCACCCAGGCACCCCTCACAGCAATTTTTATAGTAAGCTCTAGGCAGAGCTAAAGGATCATGAAAATGCAGAGGCAATTTAATTACTGTCTCCCCTCACCTCCACTTGCCAGGACCCACCCCAACTCCCAGCCACTAAAACAGATAAAAAGACACCTTCCACACTGAGAAGTATAGCTGGAAAGTAGGAATGGGAAAATGAGCAGGCTAGTATATAGGCAAATATAAGGACTTCTTGGCCTTTGACATTAGATGTTCCAGAGAGCGAATGTTGGCACAAAAAAAGATATGGGGGAAAGGAGGTACTAAGAAAAGCAAAATCTTACTATTGCTACACTATTTTCCAAGGACCCGGAGAGCATAAGCAATCCAGTCACTTACAGTATTCTCTGCTGGGGGAAACAGACATTTTGTCCAGCTCTCCTTGAGTTTAGGTGAAAGAGTCCAAACTATATTCCCTTGCTCTAAATCCATGCCTACCCATCATCCTTCCCATTTAAAACAAGCCAAGATGGGGCTGGTGAGGGAGGAGGAGAAAAGCAACAGGAAAATGTAGCATTCTAATCAGTCAGTGTCATTTGAAAAGTCAGTATCTAAAGTTAAAAAATGTAATCTAGATCCTAAAGGTTGGTAACCAGTTAGCTCCTCCCACCAAGACCACTACTGACCTGACCCCCAAAATGTAATTTCTTTCAATGTCTACCAAAAAAAAAAAAAATTGCTACGCATTAGCATTCACTGCCTCTTAACTGTATTCCTATTTCTTTTTTATTTATTTATTTATTTATTTATTTTAGAGAGAGAGAGAGAGAGCACGGGAGCAGGGGGAGGAGTAAAGGGAGAGGGAGGAAATCTCCAGAAGACTCCCTGCTGAGCAGGGAGCCCTACCCAGGGCCCTACGCCAGCACCCGATCCCATGATCCTGAGATAATGACCTGAGCCGAAATCAAGAATCGAACACTTAACTGACTGAGCCACGCAGGCGCCCCCATTCCCCCTATTTTTGGAATTCTTAAAGTGAGTTGTCATTTATCATTTACTGTATTACTGGTGCTCTAAGGACATGGATGTGCTTCCTCTCTGCTTGGCTCCAAGCAGGCATCCTGTCATGTACGGAGCTACGGCCAAATGCTTTAACAACAGGGTTCACACCTCCAGACCCCTGCCCAAGCAATGCCTTCTGCTTAGGTGGTCAATGTCAGTCTCTGCTCTAAAACACGCAGCAAACACAAAACTGATCAAAAGCACTGTTTAGAGTGAAAGCTTCCTAAATTTGCATGTGTCCATGTGCACGGTGGAATCCAATGACTGAAGATGGGATCTACAGCAGAGGACGATAAAGAACAGACGCTATGGTAATCTCTTCTAGTCCGTGCACCAGCTATCTGACATCTAAAGGTGAATGTTGTCCTACAGTAGGATAAAACAAAAAGATGCCTCTATGGCCTACAAAGATAAAGATTAAATTAGATTACTAGCCCGTAGCCTGGAAAGTATTCTGCAGACAAAAGCAGATGTAGGGTTAGCATAAAGCCTAACCCCTACCCCTCAAGTATACCTCTCCACCCTGTCCTGGACTCTTTGGTGGCTCCAAATGCATTCAGGGAAGATGGTAATACAACCACCAACTTGAAATAAATCTGAAAAGAAGGAGCACCTGCCTGGCTCAGTTGGTAAAGCATATACAACTCTTGATCTCAGGGCTCACTGTGAGTTCAGGCCCCACACTGAACAAGGAGCCTACTTAAAAAAAGAAGAAAAAATGCAATGGCCAAACAATTTTAAGAGCATTCTTGAAAAGAAAAGAAAAGAAAAGAAAAGAAAAGAAAAGAAAAGAAAAGAAAAGAAAAGATCTGAAAAGGAAACAAGTAAAGTCCAGTAAACAAAGTTCTGAGGAAAGGAATGCCTTAAAGAAGAGGAAAGGCTGGTACAAGAGTTATAGAACCTCCTTTTCAACTCCTGGTGCAGTTGGGAGCTCCATCAGGATGAGTGCGGGTAACACCATATCACAAATCATTTATATCGAAATCTTCCTCTTCCTCTTCAATCCTTAAATAATGCTCTCTTGCTTAACAACTAAAACGTCAATTTTTTCACCTTTTCAAGACCTACCTCAACTAGCTCCATCTCTATGAAAACCTCCTGACTTTGATATGCTGTGTGCTTCTAGCATACCACTGACAAGCTATTATTTATACGCCTATTACCCTTTATAAACTGTGAACTCAAGAGCAAGGATTTTTCAGTGATTTCTGGATGCTCACCAGCACCTTTCCCAGTTCCAGAAACATGGTACATATAAAACAGTGTAAAGTATGAGAGGTTGTACATTTTTCTTTTTCTTTTTCCCCAAGATTTATTTATTTGAGAGAGCAGGCAGGAGCAGGAGAGACAGAGGGAGAGGGAGAGAGAATCTCCAGCAGACTCCACGCTGAGCTTGGAACCAGACACAGGGCTCTATCCCACAACCCTGAGATCACGACTTGAGCTGAAACCAAGAGTCAGAGGCTCAACCCACTGAGCCATCCACATGCCCCTAGACTGTACATTTTTCACATTCTGAGGTCTTCAATTTTTCTGTTTTGATCACAACCCCAAGGCAAAAAATTCACTTTATATAATGACCTATATTCACACACATATACAAACAAATGAAACAAGTTTCATGAATCAATACTAATCTTTACTATGTAAAATGTACTGATATCTTCTGTTTACTTTTGGTTGTTTTTTTTTTTTTCCTTTTTAAGAGATGCCTGTGACCCACAATTTGAAAATTTCAATTCTGGCAAAAAAAACACCCAATCTCTTATGAGATGGAGGTACATAATTAAAAACAGTTTCCAAACTTTAATGGGGTCGTGTTAGGAAGATGGTTTACAATAGATTACTGAGTCCCATTCCCAGAATCTGATTTGTTCTGTCTGGGTAGAAGCCCCAGAATCTGCATTTCAAAGTACCCTCAATGGTTCTGATGTAGATGATAAAACCATAACTTATCAGAAACATGCCTACACTAAGCCAGGGGTTAACCAGGGTATTTGTAAGGGGTTCCTACTTTGCTAATAGACAGGTTTTTAATCTGAAAGCTGTCTGGCTCAACAATGCTTTTATAGACTTCCTCTAATGCAACTTGGTAAACCACTAAAATCTAAAACTCTTCCTCTTAACTACAGCTCTTCACGCCATGAAAACAAAAGAATGATATGAATGAAAGGCATTTTTGCTGCCAAGTCATTTGCTTTATAACTGAAAGGGCTTTTGAAAACCAGTCACATTTACCATACAACTGGCATATGTAGTCATCAGTTTGGAACTCCTAAGTACAATTGGCCTACAGCTCAAAAGCGATCAACTAATAGCTCAAAGTCTGACCACAAACTGTTTGAAAGCCAATGATGAAATAAAGCTTTCGTAAGAGCACCCTACTATACAAGCCTCTACTTCTTGTAATTACAAGCCAGTAAGACCTTTGATTCCTCAAAGTTTTAAATTCAATAGTCAGTATTAGAGTACCAAACACTTGCAATGAACAATCCAAACACAAAATTAAGAAAACAACTCCACTTACAACAGCATCAAAAATAACTTACAAATAATTTAACATGAGAAATATAAAGCTTATACTCTAAAAAAAAACATAACGGTGAAAGAAATTAAAGATCTAAACAAATGGAAAGACATCCCAAGTTTGTGGGTGAGAAGACTTAGGGCAATTATTACCCAAACTCATCTATAGATTCAACTCAATCCCTATCAAAATCCCAGCTGACTTCTTTGCAGAATCTGACAAGCTAATTCTAAAATTCATATGGAAATTCAAAGGACTCAGAATAGCCAAAACAATCTTGAAATCAGAAGGATACATTTGAGGACTCACAACCAGATTTCAAAATCTACTCAAAGCTGCAGTGACCAAGACAATGTGGTACCAGTATAAGCACTGACATAAAGATCAACACAACAGAATAGAAAGTTCAAAAGTAAATCTTCACTTTTACAGTCAATTAATTTCCAACAAATGCCAATATAACTCAGTTTCTTCAACAAACTGTGCTGGGATAGTTGGATATCCACATCTAAAAAAGTGAAGTTGGACCTCATAACTCACATCATATACAAAAATCAACTCAAAACAAAGAATGCTAAAAGCTAAAACTATCTTAGAGAAAAATACAGGTACAAATCTTCATGAACTTGGATTTGACAATGGTTTCTTAAATATGGCACCAAAAATGCAACCAACAGAAGTAGATAAATTAAACTTCATCAAAATTTTAAACTTTTCCAGGGTGCCTTGGTGGCTCAGTCTGTTAAGCGTCTGCCTTTCGTATTAGATCATGATCCCAAAGTCCTGGGATCAGGCCCCAGGTCAGGTCAGGCTCCCTGCTCCACAAGGAACTTGCTTCTCCCTTTCCCTCTATCTGCCGATCCCCTTGCTTGTGCTTGGCACTCTCTCTAATAAATAAATATAATCTTAAAAAAATTAAAACTTTTCTGCTTCAAAGGACACCATCAAGAAAATGAAAGACAGGGGCGCCTGGGTGGCACAGAGGTTAAGCGTCTGCCTTCGGCCCAGGGCGTGATCCCCGCGTTATGGGATCGAGCCCCACATCAGGCTCTTCTGCTGTGAGCCTGCTTCTTCCTCTCCCACTCCCCCTGCTTGTGTTTCTCTCTCGCTGGCTGTCTCTATCTCTGTCGAATAAATAAATAAAATCTTTAAAAAAAAAAAAAAGAAAAGAAAATGAAAAGACAATATACAGAATGGGAGAAAATATAGTTGACACTTGAACAACAGAAGTCTGAACTGCACGCGTCCACTATACATGAATTTTTTGATACCATACAGTACTGTAAATGTGTTTTCTCTTAGATTTTCTTAATATTTTCTTTTCTCTAGCTTACCTTAAGAATACAGTATATAACATATATACGATGTATGTGTTTATCTATTGTTTATGTTCAGTAAGACTTTCAGTCAACAGTAGGCTATTAATAGTTAGATTTGGGGGGAGTCAAAAGTTATATGTGAATCTTTCACTGCACAGGAGTCAGCACCCCTCACCCCTGCACTGTTCAAGGGTCAACCGTATTTATAAATCATACACCTGATAAGGGCTTTGTACACAGAATATGTAAAAACCTCTTACAATTCAATAATAAAAAGACAAAATAATCTAACTTTAAAATGGGCAAATGGGGGCACCTGGGTGGCTCAGTCGGTTAAGCACCTGCCTTCGGCTCAGGTCATGATCCCAGGGTCCTGAGATCGAGCCCTGCATCAGGCTCCTTGCTCAGCGGGGAGTCTGCTTCTTCCTCTCCCTCTGCTCCTTACCCACCCCCAGCTCATGCCTCTTTCAAGTAAATAAACAAATAAAATAAAAATAAAAATAAATAAAATGGGCAAATGATCTGAATATAGCACAGCCAATAAGCACATTAGTCATCAGGAAAATAAAACTCAAAACCACAATGAGGTGCCACTTCATATCCCAGAATGATTCTAATCAAAAGGACAGATAATAATAATGATATTTACAAGGATTTAGAGAAATTGGAACCCCCGTATACTGCCCCCTCCCTCTGCTGTCACCCTTGTTCACACATGTTCTCCCTCTACAAAAAAAGAAAAAATTTTAAAAACTAAAAAAATTTTTTAAATAAAATCCTTAAAAAATAAATAAAAAATAAAAACCATTGAATTCTACACTTGAAACGGGTGAACTCTACTCTTATGTGAATCATATCTCAATAAAACTACTGAGCAAGAGAGAGAGTAGAACCACACACATGAAACTAACATCTTCCTTTCTATGAGATCATCCTTAATACTAGCTTCAAGGTATTTTCTTTCTTATTATTAGCAGAAGACGGATATTTTACTTCTTTTATATGTTAAGTACAATTTAAAAAAAAACAACAAGACCTGCTGAAAGCAGCATGCTTTGTTGCCAGATACACACACAAATGTCTGCAAGAAAAGGCTAGAGGGCACCACTGGAAACTGAAGAAAAAATTAAACTCTCAACAATTAAGTATCGGCAGTTTTTGTTTTGCACAGTAGTGCAAGATAGAAAAATGATGGTGCAGGGTGAAACCATGCGAAATGGTAATAATCAATAAGGAAAATTATAACTGGTCTATAATCTTTAAAAATTTTGTCAGAATATTAAAAATTCTGTTGTATAAGAAAATGAAAAAATAGGAAAATTATTTAGGACACTGTAAAACATCAGATACAAGGAAAATTAGAATGTATAATCCCTTTGAAAAAACTTAACAAGAGTAGTTTGAAGACAAACCATCAAGAGTAGTTTGAACACAAACCCTAGGAAACAAACTGAGGGTTGCTGGAGGGGAGTGGGGTAAGAGGATGGGGTAACTGGATGATGGACATTAAGGAGGGCACCTGATGTAACGAGCACTGGACGTTATATGCAACTGATGAATCACTGAACTCTACCTCTGAAACTAGTAATACACTATATGTTAATTAATTGAATTTAAATAAAAATTTTTTAAGAACAGTAGTTTGAATAGTGCTAGCCACCTTCTTCTCATATAACTAAGATACGGAATGGGCGTCTTTCCTACACGTTGGCAAGTTGTCCTACTCCTAAAGTTTATATCCAGCTTCCAGTATTTTATCCTTGGCGCTTTTAATACCACAAAGTATCTTCAGAGTTCTTTTAATGTGAAATGCCAGCACTGCCTCTAGGACATCATCTTTTTCACCAAACCACTTTCTCATTTACTCTGATAAGCTCACCTTCACTTCCTCCAGCTGCCTATCCAGAGTCTTTGAATGGCAGCAGTGTCATTCCCACAGTGAGCTATTTTTTCTATAACTCCATTTATGATCAATTTGGACTTCCAGTGTTATTTTTTTGTTCTTTTTTGTACTTTGATCTTTGTTGGCCAGTCCCTCTTTCAACTATCCATTTTTGTAAAATGTTAATGTGGGTTCATCACTGAGATAAGGAGGCAATACCACATACTTGGCTGTCTGTGCATGAGCTGAATAACAGATATGCAGTGACCAGTCATCAATAGGCTTTGAAAGAGGTGAGGGGCGCCTGGTTGGCTAAGTCGGTAGAGCATGCAACTCTTGATCTTGGGGTCATGAGTTTCAGCCCCACGCTGGGTATGGAGCCTACTTTTAAAAAAATAAGTAAAATATTTTTAATGAGAAAGAAAGTGGGGCTCCTACGTGGTTCAGTCTGTTAAGTGCCTGCCTTTGGCTCGGGTCGTGATCCGGGGTCCTGGGATCGAGCCCCGAGTGGGGCTCCCTACTTGGTGGGGAGTCTGCTTCTCCCTCTCCCTCTGTCCCACCCCCTCCCCCCATTGTTTTCTCTCTCTCTCATTCAAATAAATAAATAAAATATTTTAAAAATTAAATAAATAAAATAAAAAAGAAAGTGAGATGATCATTGATAGTGATGCACACCTGTTATTTACATAGTTATCTGTAGATAAAAGAGCTAAAAGTAAATTTTGTAGTTTATTCAATTACAGCTAATACATTGTGTAAAATTTTAAATGTGTAATTAGGGAACGAGTATCATCTAACTAAATCATGGTAAGTGAAATCTGTGCATACCATAACCATACAAATCAAGGACTATTGTATATCAAATATCAGAATCCTGACACTTAAAGAAAGCACCTGAGGGCAACCTAATGTAGCCAGAGAGTATATGTGGACCCTTGATGTAGATGACTGGTGACTACCAAGTGAGGCTTCACAGGGTACCTCCCTCACTACTGACCAGCTCCGGTGATTAGAAAATAAACCCCCAAACTGACATTATGGTCAAGGGTGAGCACAGGCTCCAGAATGAGACTCCCTGCCCATCCTGGCTTCTCCTCTGTGGAACTATGTAAATTTGGGAAGTTACATAATCTCTCCAAGACTCAGTTTCCTTGTCAGTACAATAAAAATTTAAAGCCTGCAATCATGGAGTTGTTACAAGAGTTAAATCCATAGAAAGTAGTTGTTATTTCTAGCACATAGTAAGTGTTCAGAAAGTGGTAACTTGGGGCGCCTGGGTGGCTCAGCCGTTAAGCGTCTGCCTTTGGCTCAGGTCGTGATCCCAGGGTCCTGGGATTGAGACCCGCACCGGGCTCCCTGCTTGGCAGGAAACCTGCTTCTCCCACTCCCCTTGCTTGTGTTCCCTCTCTCGCTATATCTCTCTGTCAAATAAATAAATAAAATCTTCAAAAAAAAAAGAAAGAAAGAAAGAGGTAACTTCATCAACTGTACAGTGCTTGATAATTCTCATCGATCCCCATGTGCCTTGGTTGAAATCCTCTCCCTTGTCCCGACTCTACACCAGCCTCTCCACAGAGCTCTCCGACACAGTCTCTCACCCAACTCTCCATAAGGTCACAGAATTATCACTCTAAAAATCAAATCTGAACCTCTTTTCCTTGCCAAACAATTCAGCTTAAAGCCACTAGATAGGGCAAAGCAGTGGCAAGAGTCCTCATTTTCGAGTAGGGAGGAGGATCCATGGTGACCCAGAGCAAATTTTGCTTATCTGTAAAAACAGGATAACTGTGGGGCACCTGGCTGGCTCAGTCAGTTCAGGGGCCAACTCTTTTTTTTTTTTTTTAAGATTTTATTTATTTATTTGAGAGAGAGAGAGAGACAGCCAGTGAGAGAGGGAACACAGGCAGGGGGAGTGGGAGAGGAAGAAGCAGGCTCATAGCGGAGGAGCCTGATGTGGGGCTCAATCCCACAACGCTGGGATTACGCCTGAGCCGAAGGCAGACGCTTAACTACTGTGCCACCCAGGTGCCCCCAGGGGCCAACTCTTGGTTTCCAGTTGGCTCGTGGTCTCCGGGTCCTGGGATGGAAACCGCTTCAGGCTCCACGCTCAGCGAGGAGTCTGCTTGTGGATTCTCTCTCCCTCTCCCCCTACCCTCCTTCTGCACATGCACACACTCTCTCTCCCTCTCTCTAAAATAAATAAATAAATCTTAAAAAAAAAAAAAGGAAATTATTAAAGTCTTACTAAATTCCTCAATTATAAACTCTCCTATCAAGAAGACTCTCAGGAACAAATTACCCTTCTGTTAGTTGAAGAAATACTTTATAAAAGTTTAAAAGCCCAAAAATCAAAGTAAAATATTAAAAATTTAAAAGTTTTGCTCATTTAAAAAAACAAGTAAAGGGGCGCCTCAGTGGCTCAGTTCGTTAAGCATCTGTTTTCAGCTTGGGTCATGATCTCAGGGGTCCTGTGACTGAGCCCCACACGTCTGGTTCCCTGTTCAGTGGGCTTTTCCCTCTCCCTCTGCCTGCCCCTCCCCCTGCTTGTGCTCACGCTCACTCTGTCAAATAAATAAAATCTTAAAGAACTTATTAAAAATAATAAGTCAAAAGATAAACCACAAACAAGAGGAAAATAGTTTTGTTAAAAATAATACTCAAAGGGCTAATTTGTATAATATACTATGAGCTCTCACAAACAAATAACAAATAAGAAAAATAACCTGGGTGCTGACTGAGCATCTGACTTCAGCTCAGGTCAATCTCAGGGTCCTGGAACCAAGCCCCAGGTCAGGCTGCCCACTGTTTTACTAGTATTGTCTTAATTTATCACAAACTTTTTAAAACCCTCACATAGGTCAAATTCTAGAAAAATTTTTGAAAATTAGAAAACTTCACATTTATAACTTTTGGCGGGGGGTGGGGTGCAAAGGGAGAGGGACGGAAAGAATCTCAAACAAGCACCAGGCCCAGCACAGAGCATGACATACAGGGCTCAGTCTCACAACCCTGATATCATAACCTGAGCGAAAATCAAGAGTCGAACACTTAACCAACTGAGCCACCCAGAAGCCCCACATCTGTAACTTGTTTTGTCTTTTAAGATTTATTTCTTTATTTTAGTGGGGAAGGGCGGAAGGAGAGGGAGAGAGAATCTTAAGAAGACTCCCTGCTGAGCACTGAGCCAGACATTGCTTGATCCCATGATCCCAGGACCCTGATATCACCACCTGAGCTGAAACTAAAAATCCAATGCTTAACCGACTGCACCACCCAGGAGCCCCCGTAACTATTTTTAAAAATAGGTTTAGGGGTGCCTGACTGGCTCAGTCAGTAGAGTATATGACTCTTGATCCCAAGGTCATGAGCTCAAGCTGCACATTAGGCATAGAGCTTTCACATATACATATATACATACATAAATGTGGGTTTAACTGCAAAATTCACTTCAATAAATCACTCTTTTCCCTACAAGAAAAAAGTTACAATGGTCACAAATTACACATCTGATTTTTCTCAATAATGTTGTAAAATTTAAAAGAGGTAACTTTTACATTTCCTTTAATCCCTCATATTGCCAAATACAATACAATACAAAAGTTGACAAACACGGAGAAAAGAATGGAGGGATGAGGGGAGGGAAGACAAACAGATCTTGGATCCACAATTAGTCTGATTAACAGCATCATCTCTGAAAAGCACAAGATTTCAAACACATTCACTCTGCCAGTGAACCATACCACAGCCAGTCTCCAATTTCACTTAAAGGGCTATTTAAGACTTTAAAAGTGATTTCCATTAAAACAATTTCTTTGAAATAAACAATAAAATCAGATTCTCGTGCACATTCTTTTATGTGATCATTAATTTTGGTGAAGTAGAGGAATTAAAGGAGAGAGCACAGTCAATACAGTTATGTGGAGTCTAACAATCTAGACATTCATCAATCATGAAAAACTAAATCACTGTAGTTCAAACTATCACCACACATCTTGTTCATTCAACAAATACATACCAAAGAGACTCTGGGCCAGTATCCACTTCTCTCACTGAATACACAGGATACTATACTAAACTAGACTAAGTCTCTTAGGTGCCTAAGGTTCCCTTTTCTAGCCATCTGTGTAGTCGCAATAAATTCAAAGATTTGATACAAATTTAAATCTATCATGTAGGGGCGCCTGGGTGGCACAGCGGTTAGGCGTCTGCCTTCGGCTCAGGGCGTGATCCTGGCGTTACGGGATCGAGCCCCACATCAGGCTCCTCTGCTGTGAGCCTGCTTCTTCCTCTCCCACTCCCCCTGCTTGTGTTCCCTCTCTCGCTGGCTGTCTCTATCTCTGTCAAATAAATAAATAAACTCTTTAAAAAAAAAAAATAAAAAAATAAATCTAACATGTAAGATAATATCCTACTACCAATGCGAGGGCTAAAAATTTGATCTTGCAATTGTTAAATCTAATTCTCTTCTAGACCAGAGTTTCTCAATCCCTGTATTACTGACATTCTGAACCAGATAATTCTTTGTGGTAGGGTGTTGTTCTAGGCATTGTAAGATGCTTAGCAGCATCCCTGGCCTCTATACGCCAGACGCCAATAGCACTCCCCCAGTTATGAAAATGAAAAACATCTCCAGACAATGCCAAATGTCCCCTAGGGGGAAGATCACATCTCTACCCCCCAAGCCCCACTGAGAACTACTACTACAGACCATCAAAATAATTAGACAAACTTTTTAAATTCAGATTCTGCACTTCATGCCTGCTAGAATGGATACAGTCAAGAGAGATAATAAGTGTTGGCAAAAATGTAGAGAAACTGGAACCCTAAAATACTGCTAAAGGGGACTGAAAAATGGTACAGCCGCTTTGGAAAATAATATGGCAGTTCCTCAAAAGATTACACATAGTTATCATATGATCCAGAAATTCTATCCAAGAAAAATGAAAACAAATGCGCACATAAAAACATACACTAGAATGTTTATAACATTATTCAAACAGCCAAAAAGTGGCAACAACCCAAATGTCCATCAACCTACAAACGGATGAACAAAATGTGGTATAGATCTATACAACAGAATATGATGCATCCATAAAAAGCAATGAAGTACTGATACATCCTACAACCAGATGAAACTTGAAAACATGCTAAGGGAAAGGGGCCAGTCACAGAGACCACATATTGTATGATTCCATTTATATGAAATGTTCAGAATAGGCAAATCTATAGAGACATAAAGTAGACTGGTAGTTCCTTAGGGCGAGGGGGAGAGAGAGAGGCATTGCCAAGGGGGCAGGGTTTTGGTGGAGGAGAGGACCTAGTTCAGCTCTTAAATTGTGGTGATGTATGCTTACTCCTGTGAAAATACTAACCCCCACTAAAATGTATACTTTTTTTTTTAACTTTTTAAGATTGATTTATTTGAGAGAGCAAGAGAGAAAGAGAGAGAAAGAGTGGGGAGGAGGGGCAGAGGGAGAGGGAGAGAGATACTCTAAGACAACTCTTCGAAACCTAACACAGGCTCCATCTCATGACCCTGAGATCACAACCTGAGCAGAAACCAAGAGTCAGACGCTTAACCAACTGCACCACCCAAGCGCCCAGAAAAAAAAATTTTTTTAAAGTAAACTCTGTCCTCAATGTGGGCTTGAACTCACAACCCCGAGATCAAGAGTCACATGTTCTACCAACTGAGCCAGCCAGGTGCCCCTAAAATATATTTTTTTAATGGGTGAATTAATTGTACAGTATGTGAATTATATTTCAAAAACTCTGTTTTAAAAAACTCAGATTCTGGACTCCCTCTCAGATAAAATGAATCAGAATCAAAGGCAGAAAGCCAAAATTATTTTTTTAAGTTTATTTAAGTAATCTCTATACCCAATGTGGGACTCAAAATCACCACCCTAAAACCAAGATCACATGTTCTTCCAACTGAGCTAGCCAGGTGCCCCTCTTTTTTCTTTAAAGTTTATTTAGAATGCCAAAATTATTTTAAAAGACCCTCCACGTGATCCCAATGAAGGTGGTCCGGGAGGGACACTGAGGGTCCACTGCCAGACAGCGATGGACATCACAAACCACAAGCTGCAGAGACTGGCAGAGGAAAGAAGGCTTGCTAAGCACTTCTCAACAGTTAACTTTTTTTTTTCTTAGTTTATTTATTTATTTTTAAATAATCTCTATAACCAACATGTGGCTTGAACTCACGACCCCAAGATCAAGAGTCCCATGCTCTTCCTACTGGGCCAGCCAGGCGCCCCTCAACTGTTAACTCTTGTAAAAGAATACAAAAACTAGCAGCTTGTTATTTCCCCCCCTTTTTCTAAATTTAATCCCCCCCCAGTATAGCTGACATACAATGCTACATTAGCTCCAGGTGTACAACTTAATGATTTGACACGTTTATACATTCTGCTATGTTCACCACAATAAATTTTTTTATAGCATTACTTATCACTTTTGCAAAGAAAATAGTAAATGTAGTTATAATTAAGCTTTTAAAATATAATCGATAACATAATTCATGTTTAATTACTCATTCCATGTTAAGTTGAAAGGATAGCTACCTAAACAAATGACGTATGTACATTCACATTTCAAGAAATTCAAACTAAAAATAACTCCAAATATTATACACAGTACTTTTGGATCTATGTTCATTTGTTGTTGTTGTTGAAGATTTTATTTATTCATTTGAGAGAGACAGTACAAGCAGGGGGAGGGGCAGAGAGAGAGGGAGAATCAGACTGCCCGCTGAGCAGGGAGCTCAAAGCAGGGCCCAATCCCAGGACCCTGGGATCATGACCTGAGCCAAAGGCAGACGCTTAACTATCTGAGCCACCCAGGTGCCCCTGATCTATGTTCATCTGTAAAGTTATTTTGCAACTATTGGTTTTGATTTGACTTATGTTGAAGGTATTGACATCATGCTAGGGAAAAAATTATACAAAGTGAGAAAAAAAATGAAATGGGGTAATAATTTTTTAGTAAACCTGTTACATGAATCTGGATAGCTTATACTAAAAATCCCAATCTATGAAATCTAAACTCCCCAATAAATCTGAACATGTGGAAATATACTGCACAGCAATTAGAATAAGCTGTACTATGGGAAAAGATTTAAGTCATCTTGGCCTATGTTTTGCAGTTCCAGCAAAAAACTAATGCTAGGGTTCACTGAAACAAACACTGCTAGTATCTCCTATTTCCTCCAAGAACAAACAAGAAAGCCATTATTATCTCTGATTTTCTCCTACAAAGTATAATGACCCTTCATGATATTATGGAAAATATGAACAAGAATTTTCACGAAAATAGCATTTATAAAGACATGTGGATACTTTTTAGACTTTAAAATCTAAACACCTACCCAAACACCCAGAATTTCTGAAACTAATGGCTAAATCTTATCTACTTCAGATTTCTTTAATAAAAAAGCAATGCCTCAACACTGAGATTCACATGAAACAGTACATCCTTTATTTGTACAGGAACTCTCAAGCACTTACCCTAGGAAAGTAATAGACACTAATTATCTCCTGAACATACACATTACAACTTAACTGATACCACAAAAAATGGTATTATACTAAGTATTTGTTAACAAGAAATGATGCTTATGATATAGTTAAGTAGAATTTTTTTTAATTTCTTAAATAGTATAAACAGTTCTTCTTTTAGTAAGAAAAATATGTATGTATACATATCCACAGAAAATAGCTAGAAAAAATATTTATCAAAGTGTTATTCTCTTCTGTACTTTTTGTATTTTCTACATTACATGTTAACTCAGAAAAATAAATGTCATTTTACAAAGAAATGTAGGGGCGCCTGGCAGGCTCAGTCGGTGGAGGGTGCAACTCTTGATCTCAGGATTGTGACTTTGAGCCCTACACTGGGCATAGATATCACTTAAAAATAAAATCTTAAAAAAAAAACACACACACAAAAACACTACATAAAAACTCTGCTTTTGGGAAGATAAAAAAGATCTACTTTTCCCTATTCCTCCCACTAGGTACACCTAACATTATATATAAAACAAACAAAGATTCTGAAAGGTGGAGAGGAGAAAGCAAAACAGCTAGGGATCTCAGGAACCGAGGAATAATACAGTGACAAGTTTTCTTTTTGGGTTTTCTTTTTGCCTCACGTATCTCAGAATTGCAACTGACGAAGCTGGCAACCCAGAAACAGAGTGCAGGCAAGAAAAACCCCAATACAATCCTGCTCTCTCTAACCAAAGAACCAGTAAAGGGCCAGCCTAGCCAGACAAAACTTTTAGACAATAGCCATTCTACTGCAGCCAAACATCACAGAAAACACTGTTGCTCAACACCAGGCATCCACCCTCTCCACGCTGGAAGGAGGCACTTAACGTCCCCTTCAGAGCAGAGGCAGAGATGGCCAAGGAGGGGAGCCAGGACTTTAATCCCTGCAGACCTATAAAATAAGGTAACTGCACTGTCAGTGAAGAGCCTGGATTTCCACCATATTGTGTCAATATAAATGACATCTCTTTAAAAACTAAACATACAACTGCCATATGACCCAGCAACTGCACTTCTAGGCAAAGTGCCAAACTTTTCCAGAATGGCTGTACCATTTCCCATTAACTGTTTCAATGTCAATACCATGGTTGTAATATTGTTTTGCAAACAAGGAGGGAGCTGGGTTGGGTAAAGAGTATAAAGGATCTCTCTGTATTGTTTTCTTACAACTGCATGTGAACCTGTAATTATCTCTTAGAGTAAAAAAAATAGAATTAAAAAAAAAAAAACAGAATTCAGGGGAGTCTGGCTGGCTCAGTCAGTACAGCATGTGATGTGACTCCTGATCTCAAGGTTGTGACTTCAAGCCCCACACTGGGTGTAGAGATTACTTAAAAGTACAATCTTAAAAAGAAAAAACAGAATGGAAAAATTATATAAAAAACTAATCAATATATTAAATATTTGAACTTAAGGCAGGACTATAAGTTACTTATCCTTATATCCTTAGTACCTAAGCCAAAACCTAGGACATATTAGAGAGTCACCAAATACTTAATGAATTAGATTGAATAATATAATCAGCACTTCAAAAATATAAGATGCTTAAAAACCTAGCAGTTCCAGGGCGCCTGGGTGGCACAGTCTGTTAAGTGTTGGACTCTTGGTTTTGGCTCAGGTCATGATCTGAGGGTCGTGAGATCAAGCCCTGTGCTGGGCTCCATGCTCAGTGCAACATCTGCTTAGGACTCTCTCTCCCTTTCCACCCCCACCCCCAGCTTTCTCTCTCTCTCTCTCTCTCTCTCACAAATACATAAATGTTAAAAAACAAAACAAAACAAAACTAGCAATTCCATTTCATTGGCTTTAAACCAAGCAACATCTTAAAACTCAAGAGCAAAAAAGTTGCCTTCAAGAAAATAAGGTATCCTGGAGTTTTTCCACAGAGAACAGTGACTCATTCTTAGACTATAATGAGCTAGAAAGATATTACCTCATCATTTCAGCTAGTTTATTGCTAGCTTGTTAAAAAGAAAGCAAGCAAACAAGCAAGCAAGCAAGCTTGTAGGGCTTACAAGTGCTATGTATATAAAGTGAAAATTTGCATAAAACAGAGATTCTTCAGAAACCAAGAAGCACACATAAATACTATGTATACCCACCAACTTCCAAATGTCTTTTAGATCAAAAATCTTACTCTACTTGCCTAACTTTGATCAGTATATCTGATTTTAACAGAATCTAGCTGAATGGGATGATGTGTCTTCAACAGACTTTCCTAAAGATTAGCTGTCACCGGGCGCCTGGGTGGCTGCCTTCGGCTCTGGTCATGATCCCAGGGTCCTGGGATCGAGCCCCAAGTCAGGCTCTCTGCTCAGTGGGGAATCTACTTCTCCCTCTCCCTGCCACGCTGCCTGCTTGTGCTGTCAAATAAATAAATAAAATCTTAAAAAAAAAATGTTTTAAATGATTAACCGTCACAATTGGTTACCATCTCCACCATACAATCCCTTTTGTCTGACAAAACTGTCACTCAATAACAAGACAGTCTCTTATTTTACCAGACAGACCTACATAATTCATTAATTAAAGAGAAAAAACGGGCACCTGCTGGCTCAGTCAGTAGAGCATACAACTCCTGATCGCAGGGTTGCGGGTTCAATTCCCACACTGGGTGTAGAGATTACTTAAAAAAACAAAATCTTTAGGGGTGCCTGGGTGGCTCAGTTGGTTGAGCATCTAGCTCTTGACTTTGGCTCAGGTCATGATCTCAGGGTCCTGAGACTGAGCCCCACGTCAGGCTCCTGCTCAGAAGGGAGTCTGCTCGAGATTCTCTCCCTCTGCCCCTGTTTATGCTGACCTTTCTGGCCTACAAAAAGTCTTATCATTTGTGCTCAAGAATGATAAAACTGCTATGGAATTAAACCTGGAGAACCAACAAAACTATGGAAGATTAAAAGAACAATGGATCTAAGAAAAACGGACTATAGAACTAAATGTAAAACACAAAATTAATAACACTCCTAAAAAATAACTTAGGAGAAAGGTAAGTGACCTTGAGTTTGATGATGACTTCTTAAGGAAGAACACCAAAAACATGATACATGAAAAAAATATTTGTAAGTTGGACTGTATTAAAATTAAAACTTCTGATTTGCAAAATACACTTCTAAGAGAATGAAAAGACAAGCCACAGACTGGGAAAAAATATCTGCAAAACACATATCTGATAAAGGACAAGTATCTAAAATGTAACAAAGAACTCTTAAAAGTCAACAGTAAGAAAAGGAGACTGGGGACACCTGGGTGGCTCAGTCAGTTAAACATCTGCCTTCGGCTCAGGTTATGATCCCAGGGTCCTGGAATCAAGCCTTGCATCAGACTCCCTCTCAATCTCTCTCTCTGCCCCATCACCCTGCTCATGCTCTGTATCTCTTTCTCTCTCAAATAAATAAATAACATCTTAAAAAATAAAAAGGAGACCGGCAAAAGATGTGAACAAAAACATCTCACCAAAGAAGATATAGAGTGGCAAATAAGAGTATGAAAAGATTCTCCACATCACATGTCATTAGGGAAATGCAAATTGAAATGAGATACCACTACTCAACTATTAGAATGGCCCAAATCCAGAACACTGACAACACCAAATGCAGACAAGGATGTGACATACCAGGAACTCCCATTCAGTGCTAGTGGGAATGCTTAATGGCAAAGCCACTTTGGAAGACAGTCTGGCAGCTTCTTACAAAACTAAACGTACTATCATCATCATCCAATCCAGCAATTGTGCTCTTTGTTATTTACCCAAATGAGTTGAAAACTAATACACTCTGAACCTTCAGAATCTCCATTATAAGAAGATCCTGTGATTTATACGTACACTAAAATCTGAGAAGCCCTAATTTAGAGCTTCGGTTCAAGGGCCACACAGGGCAAGGAGGACAGAAATCAGGGCCCTCCCAAGGCTGTCTTTCTTATAAGGAGACACCCCACTATACCTCTCAAGGTGAACCAGATCTAAACCAAAGCCCAAATTTCCCACAACCGCAAGAGATGATACAAAAGCCTGCCATCGTGGCAAAAGAACCAAAGATTCCTGAGAAATTACGGCCATGGAATACCCCTCATGTGCATTGGTACCCAAGGTTCTCCTAATCTGGATAAACTAAGGACCTTCAAATTGTAAACGTAGTTTGGGATAATCAACAACTAGTAATGAATGCTACAGAATACTTGACAGAAATGAACACCAAGGCTAACTGCTCAACAGCAACAATGTAAGCCAGAAGATAATAGAATGATAAATTCAATATGCTGAAAGAAAAGAAAAAGTACAATTCTATATCCAGAAAAAGCGTTTTTCAAGGATGAGAACAAAATACACATACACATACTCAGAAGCTTTTTCTAGGCACAGGGTCTTTGCTGTTAAGATTTTTTTTTTTTTTAAGTAATCTCTACAACCAACATGGGGATTCCAGATTCTGTTAAAAGAGACTGAAAGGGGTGCCTGGGTAGCTCAGTCGGTTAAGCATCTGCCTTTGGCTTGGGTCTTGCTCTCAGGGTCCTGGGACAGAGCCCTACATCGGGCTCCCTGCTCAAAGGGAAGTGTTCTTGTCCCTCTCCCCCTCATCCCTGCTTGTGCTTCTCTCCCTTGCTTGCTCTTCCCTCTCTCAAATAAATAAATAAAATCTTTTAAAAGAAAAAAAAAAAAAAGGAGGGATGTCTAGGTGGCTCAGTCAGTTAAGCATCTGCCTTCAGCACAGGTCATGATCCCAGGGTCCTGGGATCACGTCCCGCATTGGGTTCCTTGCTCACCGGGAGCCTGCCTCTCCCTCTCCCTGCCACTCCCCCTGCCTGTGTTCTTTCTCTCCCCGTCAAATAAATAAAATCTTAAAAAAAAAAACAGGGGCACCTGGGTGGCACAGCGGTTGGGCGTCTGCCTTCAGCTCAGGGCGTGGTCCCGGCATTGTGGGATCGAGCCCCACATCAGGCTCCTCCGCAATGAGCCTGCTTCTTCCTCTCCCACTCCCCCTGCTTGTGTTCCCTCTCTCACTGGCTATCTCTATCTCTGTCAAATAAATAAATAAAATCTTTAAAAAAAAAAAGGAGACTGAAGAGACCTATCAACCAAATGAAAACCTTATCTGTATCCTACTCAAAATGACCAGCTATAAAAAACATCTATGATTGAATATCAACTGGCTATTTTTATCATATTCAAAGGTTCTCCAGTGATTGTGATTATACTTAAAACACAAGTACTATCTTTTAAGACACATCACACAGTATTTACAGATGATATGGTGTCTTGGATCTGCTTCAAAATAATCCAGTATAGAAGGGCTAGGGAGTAAGTGGGGATACAGATCAATCAAAATTGGTCATGGGTTGATAATTATTAAAGACAAGTATTCTTGGGGTGCCTGGGTGGCTCAGTCAGTTACGCATCTGACTTGATTTAGGCTCAGGTTTCATGATCTCAGGGCTATGAGATCATGCCCTGCATCAAGCTCCACAGTGCATGTAGAGCCTGCTTAAGATTCTCTCTCTCCCTCTGCCCCCCTCCCCACCCTCCTCAAGCGCCTGCTCAAAGTTCAGTACTTGGGGTTCATCTCATTATACCAATCTCAACTTCTGTGATGGATCTGAAATTTTTCATTTTAATGAAGTTTCCTACAAAAAAGAATGAGGTATACAAAAATTACTATTTTGAAATCAAACTCACAATTGATAGGGCAATGCAACTGTGGGAAGTTTGAGAAATATGGACTTCAAGTAATGACCTAAAAGGTTTCCCTTTAAATAGGCAAAGTTATAGAAGGATACTACAGGATCACATCTTAGAGGTGAATTAAACAGGACAGACTTAATAATACAGGTATATCTCAATATATGTCGCTACTAGTGCTGAGAAATGGCTTACAGAAGGAGCAATTACATACTCTTGGTTTCCTCAACCACATAACAAAGCAGCTTGTTGCTACTTTCAGAAATTTCTAATTTGGCCTAGCCAACATTGTTATCTTGATTGCTGATGGCACTAAATTTTTAATAACAAATATAGAAATATTCAGAGACCCCAGAATTTACTTATATTATTCACCACTACCTTTGTTATAGCCAATCTACTACACTGAGAATCCATTCTTCAAGAAATCATCTTAATAATACCAATTTGCTACTCGGGTTCCCCTTTCTGAAGAACAGGATGCTTTTTAAAAGCATATCTTCATGTCTACTAATGAAAGAACAGTAACAAAAGAACAGGACAGATCCTGCCCTTTGACAGCCAATGTTTTGTCTCCCTTGTCTCTCTGTGATTTAGTGATAAGAAGGGAAATGAAAATGAGTGAACTTAAGTTTACCCAAGAAATAATGTGAACACAAAATTAATAACCACCATAGCCAATCACATTATCTTAAGTATTCCTACATTCATCAAAGAACTGTTCTTGAATAAGGACAGAACACGGTTCCCTAGAGAATACATAAAATCAAATCAAGGTTCCTATTCCAACACAGAGAAGTTTATAATACAAACTATTCTGAGTTCCAGTAACAAAAGGTAACTAGAGGCAAGTGTACAGAGAAGGAGACATAGAAGTAAGATGATTTCACTTTTTTGGACCTCAGAAAACATTTTATAAATAGGTAAAATTGTCTTAACAATACTCCACTGTCCTTCTGTGCCATTTTCTGTGACACTGTGCTACAACGAATTTCACTACAATGGCATTTTTGTATCAGTGTTAACTGAACATACATTTGGTAATAGAGAAAAAGAAATTAAATACAAGACACGGTGTCTGAATTCAAGAGACTCTTCAAGAGGATCTCAATACAGTGGAAAGGAATATATAAGTAAAAACAATGCAGAAATCCAAAGGAAGGGGAGCCTGGCTGGCTCAGTTGATTGAGCATCCAACTCTTGATTTTGGCTCAGGTTATGATCTCAGGATTGTGAGATCAAGTCCCACGTTGGGCTCCATGTTCACCAGGGAGTCTACCTGAGATCCTCTCTCCCTCTCCCTTAGCCACCCCCATGCTCTCGTTCCTTCTAAAAATAAAATAAATAAAAATTTAAAAAAAGAAATCCAGGGGCGCCTGGGTGGCACAGCGGTTGAGCCTCTGCCTTCAGCTCAGGGCGTGATCCCGGCGTTGTGGGATCGAGCCCCACATCAGGCTCTTCTGCTATGAGCCTGCTTCTTCCTCTCCCACTCCCCCTGCTTGTGTTCCCTCTCTCGCTGGCTGTCTCTCTCTCTGTCGAATAAATAAAAATAAAATCTTTAAAAAAAAAAAAAGAAACCCAAAGGAATTCACACATATATAAAAATATTAGAAGTAATAAACGAGTTCAGCAAGGTTGCAGAACACCAGATCAATATACAAAAAAATCAGTAATATTTCTATGCACTAGCAATTAGCAATCAGAAAATGAAAGTAAGAAAACAATTCCACTTACAACAGCATCAAAAAGAAAAAAGTGCTTAGCAATAAATTTAATCGAAGAAGTGTGAGCCTCGTCCATTGAAAATTACAAAACATTATTGGAAATAATTAAAGAAGACATAAATAAATGTAAAGACATTCCATGTTCATGGACTGGAAGACTTTTAACATTGTTAAGATGGCAATATGCTCCAAGTTCATCTACAAATGCACAGTCCCTGTCAAAATTCCAGCTGCCTTTTATGCTGAAATTGACAAGCTGATCCTAAAGTTCACATGGAAATGCATGGGATCCAGCATAGATAAAACAATCTTGAAAAGAAGAACAAAGCTGGAGAACAACTCACAGTTCTTGATTTCAAGACATACTACAATGTCTACAGTAATCAAGACGGTGTGGTACTGGCACAAGGACAGACATGTAAGTCAAAGGAACAGAATTGAGAATCCAGAAATAGACCCCCTACATCGAAGGTCAACAGACTTTCAAAATCAGTGCCAGGGCACCTGGGTGGCTCAGTCAGTTAAGTGTCCAGCTCTTAATTTCGGCTCAGGTCAGATCTCAGGGTCATGGGATCGAGCCCCATGTGGGGCTCCACACACAGCAGGAAGTCTGCTTCTCTCTCTCCCCCTCTCTTTTGCCCCTCCCCCCCACTCTGGCACAGGCTCTCTAAAATAAATAAATCTTAAAAAGAAAAGAAAAAAAAATAATAAATGCCAAGACAATTCAATGGAAAAAGTCAAGTCTTTTCAAAAAATGGTACAAGAACTGGATATCAACATGCAAAAAAAAAAAAAAAAACTTGGACCCCTAACTTACACCATATATAAAAAAATAACTCAAAATGCACCCAAAGCCTAAATGTAACAGCTACAACTATCAAACTCATAAAAGAAAAATAGGCAGAAATATCTGTGCTCTTGCAGCAGGCAAGAGATCTTTAGATGTGAGACCTATAGCTCAAGCAACCATGAAAAAAACAGATAAAGTGGACTTCATCAAAATTAGAAAGTTTTATGTTTCAAAGGATTCTGTAAGAAAATGAAAAAAGAAAGCCCACAAAACAGAGAAAATATTTGCAAATCAAGTATTTGATAAGGAATTTGTAAAATATAAAGAACTCTTAAAATTCAAAAATAAAAACAAGAGCCTAATTCAAAATGAGCAAAGGACCTTAATACACATTTCTCCAAAGATCTACAGGGGTGCTGGATGGCTCAATCGGTTAAGCATCTGCCTTCAGCTCAAGTCATGGTCCCAGGTCCTGGGATCAAACCCCGCATCATCAGGCTCCCCGCTCAGTGGGGAGCCTGCTTCTCCCTGTCTCTCTGCCCCTCGCCCTGCTCTCTGCTCTGTCTCTCTCTCTTGCTCTCTATCTCAAATAAATAAATAAAATCTTTTTTAAAAAGATCTGCAAATAGCCAATAGGTATGTAAGTCATCAGGAAAATCAAAATCACAATGACGTATCACCTCACACCCACTAGATGGAACTGAAGACATATAACAGATTGGTGGATGCCAGAGGCAGAGAGGTGGTGGGTGGGAAATCAGGTGAAAGGGTTCAAAAGGTTAAAATAATAATAAATAATAGAGGAAGGAATGAGAGAAAAATGAACAGAACTGACCAGTGAGCAATAATTGACTAACAAATCTGGAGGACTCACTTCAAGCCTGCTCGTAAATGATTAACTGAGAAATGTTTTGAACAACTTTAAGCTATTAAAATTCAAAACCCACCCAGTACCAAGTCAAGAATATGACTGTCATAGGCATTGTAAGACAAGTTTTTCATCCAAAGATAGATTAAATCTGGAGAGGTTAAACTATCTCAGAGTAAAGACACATTAATGGATATGGTATACAATAAAAACAAATTTTAAAAAACATTTTTGAAGACATATAAATAGCAAGTGTTTGTGAGGATGTGGAAAAACTGGAACCCTCATATACTGCTAATGGGAACATAAAATGGTGTGACCACTATGGAAAGCAGTCTGGCAGTTCCTCAAAAGGTTAAACATAGAGTTACCATATGACCCAGTAACTTCATCCACTCCTAGGTATATACCAAGAGAAATAAAAACGTATGTCCACACAAAAACTTGTACACAAATGTTCACAGCAGCACTGGGGCGCCTGAGTGGCTTAGTGGTTAAGCATCTGACTCTTGATTTTGGCTCAGGTCATGATCTCAGGGTCATGAGACTGAGCTCTGCACTGGGCGTGGTGCCTGCTTGGGATGCTCTCTCTCCCTCCCCGTCTGCCCCTCCCCCCACTGCTCTCTCCTCTCTCTTCTCTCTCCCTCTCTCCCCCCTCTAAAAAAAGAAAAATGTTCACAGCAGCATTATTCATAATAGCTAAAAAGTGGAAACAACCCACCTATGAAAGAATAAACAAAACATGGTATACCTATACAATGGAGTATTATTAAGCCATAAAAAAGAATGAAGTACTTGGGCACCTGGGTGGCTCAGTCAGTTAAGCCTCGGACTCCTTGGTTTTGGCTCAGGTCATAATTTCAGGGGCATGAGATCAAGCCCCACGTCAGTCTCCATGCTCAGTGGAGTCTGCTTGAGTTTCTCTCTCTCCCTCTCCCTCTGCTCCTCCCCCTCCCATGCACTCATGTGCATGCTCTCTCTAACAAATCTTTAAAAAAAAAAAAAATGAATGAAATACTGATACACACTACTACATAGACCAACTCTGAAAACATGCTAATGAAAAAAGCCAGAGACAAAAAGCTATATATGATTGCATTTACAGGATATGCCCAGAATGGGCAAATCCATCAACAGAAATTAGATTCCCAGTTGCCAGAAACTGGGGAGAGGGATGGAAGTGACTCCTAATGGGTTTGGGATTTCTTTCGGGGATGATGCAAATGTTCTGGAATTATATAGTGGTGATGATGACACAACGCTGTGAAAATACCAAAACCCAAAATTACATGTATACTCTAAAATGGTAAATTTTACTGTATGTGAATTATAACTTAATTTTTTTTTAAAGATTTTATTTATTTATTCGACAGAGATAGAGACAGCCAGCGAGAGAGGGAACACAAGCAGGGGTAGTGGGAGAGGAAGAAGCAGGCTCACAGCGGAGGAGCCTGACGTGGGGCTCGATCCCACAATGCCGGGATCACGCCCTGAGCCGAAGGCAGACGCTTAACCGCTGTGCCACCCAGGCGCCCCATAACTGAATTTTTTTTAAATATGGAATAACACATGCCCAAAGGTATACACTGGTGAAAACACCAGAGAGGAATACATGACCAGACTAAGAAAATGACCAGAAAGGCTTTCTAAAGCTGATACCTGAGCTGATACCAAGGGAAAAGCGTCGAAGTCTGTCTTATCCCCCATCCTCTCCCTTTCCCCACTCCTCAAACTCAGAAACCACTTACCCGTCAGAAGGAAGAAAGGTGGGAAGGGACGGGAAGGGACGGGAAGGGACGGGAAGGGACGGGAAGGGAAGGGAAGGGAAGGGAAGGGAAGGGAAGGGAAGGGAAGGAAGGAATCACTTACCTGTCACCAAAAGAACATTTACACCCCAGTACAAACTATTTCAATGAAAATATGATCTACCGATAAGAAGATGCATAAGAGCTCTCCTGAATCCTCCCAGTGTATTTCTACTCCTCACAGAGAACATGGGTTAACCCAAATGAACATCTGATCAAGAATTTCAGACAGTTTTAAAAAAAAAAGGAAGAATCCCAGGCAGTTTAACAAAAAAAAAAAAAAGCTCAGAGAGAGGAGTCACTTTAGGAAGCAACATTTTTCTTAAGGATCTCTAATGTCTATTCCTCACTCACTACTATCCTCAATCTCCCCTAAATTTTTCATTATATAAATTAACAAATAAATATTTAAAAAAAAGAGGGATGCCTGGGTGGCTCAGTCATTAAGCATCTGCCTTTGGCTCAGGGCGTGATCCCAGGGTTCTAGGATCAAGCCCCGCGTTGGGCTCCCTGCTCTGCTGGGAGCCTGCTTCTTCCTCTCCCACTCCCGCTGCTTGTGTTCCCTCTCTTGCTGGCTGTCTCTCTTCTCTCTCTCTGTCAAATAAATAAGTAAAATCTTAACAAAAATAAAAATTAAAATTAAAATAAAAAAAAGGAACAAACGGGGGCGCCTGGGTGGCGCAGTCGTTGAGCATCTGCCTTCGGCTCAGGGCGTGATCCCGGCGTTCTGGGATCGAGCCCCGCATCGGGCTCCTCTGCTGGGAACCTGCTTCTTCCTCTCCCACTCCCCCTGCTTGTGTTCCCTCTCTCGCTGGCTGTCTCTCTCTCTGTCAAATAAATAAAATCTTAAAAAAAAAAACAAGAACGAACAAACGAATGAACGAACAAACCAGTTGTGCTTTCAGAGTTTAAGATGTAAAATATTTTAGGGGCACCTGGCTGGCTCAGTCAGTACAGCATGTGACTTTTTTTTTTTTAAAGGTTTTTATTTATTTGAGAGCAAGAGAGCAAGCGAGTGGGGGCCCTCTGGAGTGCAGGGGGAGAGGCAGAGGAAGAGGGAGAGAATCTCAGGCTGACTCCCTGCTGAGCTCAGCTCAATGCAGGGCTCATTCTCACCATACTGAGATCATGACCTGAGCTGAAATCAAGAGTCTGACACTTAAAACAAATGAGCAACCCAGGTGCCCAGAGAGCATGCGACTCTTGATCTTGGGGTTGTGAGTTTGAGTCCCACACTGGGTGTAGAGATTAAAAATAAAATCTTAAGGAAAAAAAAGATGTAAAATATTTTAATTATAATTTTGCACACAAACTATAGCAGAAAATCAAAACCAAAGTCTTTGGAAATACTAAAGTAATAAAAGTCAGAAGTAAGGAGCAAATAAAAGTATTAAGTTTTATCTCTAATTATATACTACTAAAATCTAATCTAATCTCTAGGTGAATACTGTCTTAATCAACTCAAATCAAAATATAGGAAGAACATATCAAAATTATAAACATAGGAAGGGTAACAAAGGCACGGGATAATAAAGTCAAGATTCAAAAAGCCTCCTTTGGAACAATGGACAGAAACTGGACTTACGGAAAGAAAAAAGGAGTGTAAAAAAAAAAAAAAAAAGTCCAACACATAGAATCAGAAAATCAGCCAATCAAGAATGAAGACCTGAGTTAACAGCAGCTCTACTGAAAAAGACCTAGAAGGGAGCTTACTACTAGACAAGTATGAACTGACACTGAAAAGTGGATATTGAAAGAAAGAAAACAATATTTTAAAGCAGCAGTGGTGGAAACTAAGTGGTAAGCTCCCCAGGGAAGGGGTCATGTTGAATTCCTTAATCACTTCATTTCCAGGGCCTAAAACAGTATCTGGATCGGACCATATCTGACAAACTGACAAACTATAGCATGTCCACAGAAGATGCCCAACATAGTAAAAGGTTTAGAAAGCACATTTCATAAGAGGTGGCTGGGGGGAAAAACTGTTTAGTCTGGAAAAAACTTAAGTGGGACAAAGTAACTCCAGAAAAGGAATTACTCTTGCTCTCAACATTGTCAAAAGTTAAAAAAAAAAAAAAAAAATCTAAAAACCAGGAACTTTTTTAATTAAGAGGAGCAATCCCACCAAGAAGGGACAAAGGTTGACTTGTTAGTCAAGATACTTGATATGAAGAGACTGCTTTGCTTGGGATCAAGCTAGCACTGGGAGTGAGAATAGGTCATCGATTCCAGCTGCAGTCACTCACTTCCTGTTTGGCCAAGGGCAAATGACATCACCTCTCCACTCAGGCTGAAAAACAGTAATTTAAAATACCAATATTACAGGAGTAAAATTTAAGTTAGTTAACAACTGCAAAATGCTTTGGGAATTTACTTTATAATGATAACAAAAACTGCATTTTCCTACTTAACACATACACTGAGGTTAAACAGTTAAGTAAATCTATTATAAATAACTAGAGCCAAGTTTCTCACCGTCAGAAAAAAAAAGTTACAAATAAGCAAGGAGAGGAATGCTAGAATGAACTTGTGGTACTGGACTAGAATCAGAGAAACCAGTATGACCGCATCATATTTATATTCTGATAGATAAAGAAATAAACATAGACAGTGTGTACCTGGGTCAGTATACATACATGCATTCCCTGGTCTGCCCTCTAAGACGACCTAGAAGCAGTGATAGCCCAGTAGCAGTGAGTATATCCAGTTCACTTAGAAACCAGATCTGGGTTTCTAAATATTTTTCTCCAATAAAAGAAACCAAGGCTCCTTGGAAAAACGGCCGCTTTTTCTGGGGGCTGGGGCAGGGGAAAATACAAGATGAGACTGGAGCATCTTGCAGCACCAGAAAGTAAGCTCCAAAAAAAGAAAACGGGGACATATCAAAAGAACGTAAATGCCAAAAGGCCAAAGCCAGAAGAATGTGAGCAACAAAGTACTGTATTGGATTACAACCCAAAAGGAAAAAATAAATATTCATGAATCCATACTGATACAAATGAGTAAGTGAATAAATTGGGGGAGGGTTGTATACAAATCTTCTCTTCAGAAGAATTCCAAATAACGTAGAAGGAATGAGGGAAACAGAAAATCACCACTACAATTACACAGTAATTGCCATGCAGGCAGATCTCACCAATGAATGCTAAAATTCGTGGATGGAACTTAGATCTTTGTGTAGCTTCACAGAACCTCCCCAAAATATTTATTCATTACTGTGGGTGATTCTAACACAAGCTCACAAATTCTTTGATACTCATCCCTTCAGGAGGTAGAGTTTAATTCCCTTCCTCCAGAAATGGGCTTGACTTGGTGACTCATTTCTAGCTTCTAACAAATAAAGTAAGGAAATGGAAAAATAAGTCACAGTGAAACCAGGCAGATATTACCTTAATCAAAGTTAACATCAGCAATAAGTCGCACTGCTATCAGGTATCCCCTGATATGCAATATGCCGTGACAAGAAGGATATATCATCTCTATGGTACTCTTCCCCGAAATGCCTCACTTCAGGCTAATCATGACAAAATACCAGAAAACCCAAGTCAAGAACATTCTACATATAACTGACTGCTACTCTTCAAAGGTGTCAAGGAGAGAATGGCAAGGAGAGACTAAGAAACTGTCACAGATTATCTGAAACTAGGGAAACAGGACACCTAAATGTAATGTGGTATCCTAGATCAGATCCTGTAATAGAAAAAGGGTATCACCAGGGAAAAACTAGGGAAATGAGAGGAAAGCCTATAATTTAGTTAAAATAATATTAAACTAATATTGATTTCTTAATTTTAATAAATGTATCATTATATAAGATGTTTAACATTAAGGAAAGCTAAAGATTATATGGAAATTCTGTATTATCTTTACATAATCTTCTGTAAATCTAAAATTATTTCAAAATAAATTATTTTTTAAACTGCCTTCTTGTAAAGTCAGAAAGAAAGTGAGGAAAAGCAATACATTTTAAAAGAAAGATAAATACATGCAAACCAGTAAGATGGGTTTTATGGTGAGATTAACTTTTCTGGGCACCTGGGTGGCCAGACTCTTGGTTTCAGCTCAGGTCGTGATCTCAGGGTGGTGAGATCGAGCCACAGGGAGTCTGCTTGGGATTCTCTCCCCCCTCCACCCCTATGAGCACATGCTCTCAAATAAATAAGTAAATTAAATTTTTTTAAAAAAAAGGAAGATTAACTTTTCTACCATTTAAAGAAATACCAAAGTAAACTGGATTGACTTTCAAGCTCAAAAATTCAATGACATACAGGGGCACCAGGGTGATGCAGTCGGTTAGGCCTCGGACTCTTGGTTTCCACGCAGGTCGCGATCTCAGGGTGGTGAGATCGAGCTCCAGATCCCTTGGCACTCAGCTCAAGAGTCTGCTGAAAACACACTTTCTCCCTCTCCCTCTGCGCCCCCCCCAAAATAAATAAACAAAAATGTAATGACAAAACATAACAATTCCCATTAGGTCTGTGTCAAGAGATTAGCCTAGAGAGCTCTAAAAAGGTGGTGAATATGATCCCTCATGTATGTCAGTTTGCTTTATCCCCTTTCCTGACCATAATTGTCCTCAACTCTTTCCTAACAGTAAGTCCAGAGAAACGTAGTTCTAAAAGTGCCATTTAGGGGGGCGCCTGGGTGGTTCAGTTGTTAAGCGTCTGCCTTCGGCTCAGGGCGTGATCCTGGAGTTCTGGGATCGAGCCCCACGTCAGGCTCTTCCACTGGGAGCCTGCATCTTCCTCTCCCACTCCCCCTGCTTGTGTTCCCTCTCTCGCTAGCTGTCTCTCTCTGTGTCAAATAAATAAATAAAATCTTTAAAAAAATAAAAAATAAAAAAAATAAAATACAAGTGCCATTTAGAGGGGCGCCTGGATGGCTCGGTCGTTAAGCAGCTGCCTTCGGCTCAGGGCCTGATCCCAGGGTCCTAGGATCAAGCCCTGCATTGGGCTCCCTGCTCCGCTGGGAGCCTGCTTCTTCCTCTCCTACTCCCCTGCTTGTGTTCCCTCTCTCAATGGCTGTCTCTCTCTCTCTGTCAAATAAAATTTTAAAAAATCTTTTTTAAAAAGTGCCATTTAGAAGAACAAAGTGAAATTAGTGTTATTTACTCGATTTCCTTTTCAAATTGACCAAATCAAATGAACCACCAGATGACTTCCATTCGGTCAAAATGTTCCTCAGATTTCCTTGCTTTTTAAGGAAAAATGAAACCAACACATCAACTAATCATGCTTAATATTTAAAAAAAGAAGAAGTGGGAGCGCCTGGGTGGCTCAGTCATTAAGTGTCTGCCTTCGGCTCAGGGCGTTCTGGGATCGAGCCCCACATCAGGCTCCTCCGCTGGAAGCCTGCCTGCTTCTTCCTCTCCCACTCCCCCTGCTTGTGTTCCCTCTCTCGCTGGCTGTCTCTATCTCTGTCGAATAAATAAATAAAATCTTTTTTAAAAAAAGGAGAAGAAGAAGAAGAAGAAGAAGAAGGGGGGCGCATGGCTGGCTCAGTTGGTGGACCAAACATGCAACTCTAGAACTCAGGGTCCTGAGTTTGAGCCCCATGTTGGGGGTAGAGATTACTTTTAAAAAATAATAATTTTAAAAAGAAGAAAAAAGGCTCAGCCGTTAAGCGTCTGCCTTCGGCTCAGGGCATGATCCCAGAGTCCTTGGATTGAGCCCCGCGTTGGGCTCCCTGTTCTGCTGAAGCCTGCTTCCTCCTCTCCCACTCCCCCTGCTTGTGTTCCCTCTCTCAATGGCTGTCTGTCTCTCTGTCAAATAAATTAAAAAATCTTAAAATAAATAAATTAAATTAATGTATTTACAAAAAAAAAAGAAGAAGAAAAAAAAGGAGAAGGAAGAAGATGCCCTATATTTGAAGGGTCAACAGCAAAAACTTCAAGAGACAAAGGATGGATCAATGGGGAAAAAGAACAAGACACTAAAATCAGGAAGAACTAACCCTCTGACTAAAGCTAAGTCACCTATCCTGATGTGGGTAAGAGGTTCAAATCACACAAGCCCCCCCCTTCACACAAGGGAACGCTCACTTCCACAAACACCCCCACCCTATAACCAAAATTAAAACCACAAGGCAGGATCTTTCCCAGTTCTCAATCCATTTCGAGCAAGCTTGGGAAACCTGTCCTACTCTCTCCTGAAAGCCAGAGTATGTAATTAATAAAAAGTTTTCATATCCTCAAGAAAAATAAAAAATAAAAAGAGCTAAGCCACCTAGACATAGGAAAATCCAGGTGCTTCCTTCACTGTCAGCAAACAATGGAAAATGACTTTTTAATATGTAATGTAAACTTACTTGTAAACTTGCAAATTTTAACACAGGTTAAACAGGCTGAGATGACAAATATATGAAGAGATGACTTAAAAAAAAAAACCAGACAAGGTGGGAAAATGTTTTTAGAATCTTCCCAGCACTGTCAAACATTAATAAATTTGTTCATACAATGGGAAAAGAAGCGAGACTCACTAGGATTCAGTAACTTGATTAAAACATCCCCTAAGAACATCCAGGGCCCTTAGTTCCCATTCTATAATCAATGGCCTTTTTATTACTGATTTGGCTGCCCAGAAACAAAGGAGGTGTCCTAGCCAATGGATAATTAATTCCAATTGTGTACATGGCATTTTATACTTTCAGTGTAAATAAACTGGTATCTGGTTTATCAGTTTCTGGTGAGATTATTTTGCATGAATAAATTCTCAAGCGCTTGAGTCACCCCTGTGTGAACCAAAAATTTCATGTTTCTAAACTACTGGGGGGGCGGGGGGGGGGTATTGAGAGAGACCTTAATGTGGATGTCAGTTCTGCCACATTACTATCTGTGTGACCCTTACTCCTGTTAGTCTCAACTTCCCCAGCTGTAAACAAATACCTACAACTAGGGCCTGGAGGATGACAAGTGCTCAAAAGGTGATAGCGTTATTATTTTTAAGCCAAACTGGAGAGGAAGACTACCACTGATATGGAAACATTTCACTAGAAAAGGAGTGGTCTGGGCCATCAAACCACTGCACTGGAAAGACACCCCCTGAAGACAGAGGTCCCATCCCAGAGAGGTGAGAAGAGCAAAGTTAAAAAGTTGCAAGTACCGGCTGCACTGTACAATTCTCACTTAGCAACTCCAATGTTGTCTACCAAACATCCAGCCCGTAATACTTAGAGCATGACAACTGTTCACTCTAAATCCATGTGCTCAGCTTGGATTCAGGACTGATTTATAAAAATAGCTGTTGCTGCTGCTCTTTCAATCTCTTTGAGCTGATGACTGGGCAGTGTTACCCTATAGGCCTAGAGCAGCTGTATTCCCTCACCACACCCATTTCTCTGTCTACCCAGCCGAGCTGACGGCACCCCCCTCCCATCTCTGCAGCATACTATTCTCCCTCTTCCTGGGCTGAGTGAGCAAATTACAAGCACAAATATCCCCTGATGCAATGCCACAACCATCCCTGGGAAAGAGCAGAGGCAGTTGCCAAAAGCGCAGCAGCAGGGAAACGGGCGGGACGGACACGGACACACACACACACACACACACAGAGCAAGAAACACTGCAATGCTATGCAGCCAGGGAGAGCGAGAGAGAGGCCCTGGGGAGCAATAGTGTAACCGAACCAGAGGAGGAAAAGGAGAAAGGGGGTTTCCAGAAGAAAGCTGGGTAACACTAACCTTCCCGAGAAGCACGTTTCACACCGGGTCTGGGTGCTAAGGCACAAACCTAAGCGTAACGACTGCCTCCTCCCAAAAGCAGCAAATGCATTTAATTTACACGTTCCTGGGTGGAAGCAAAAAACCCCCAACGTTCCCCCACAGGGTAATTTCACCAAAAAAGAGCTCAGGCAACACACCAGCGGAGAATCTGGTCCAAGTGCTAAGTCACAATCTCGGTTCTGGGTAACGTTTCCAACTGCCCCCTCCCGGTCCCTGTCCCAATCCTCCCATCCCCACCCTTGCTGCGACGGCTTCGCCCTCCCGCAACCAGACACACGCCAGACCCCAACAGCGCCGGAGGGGACGCGCACAGGGAGCCCAGACTGGGGCCCGGTTCTCCAGCCCGCCCCTCAGTCCCGCCCGTAACCCCAGACTCGGCACTCTCTAGCTCAAATCAGCCCCACCTCAACTGACCCCCCAAAGTCTCACGGAACGACCTTTGAGTTTTCCTACGTCTCCGAGCCCCACCCAGGGCCCCAGACCGCAGCCGACCCTCGCTCCGCAAGCGCAGCCCCATCCTGAGCCCGAAGCATGCCGCTCGCCCCCACGCTCCAGACGCCCGAAGCCCCGGTCCTCTCAGCCCGCTCCGCCCCGAGGGGCCCCCGGATAGCACCCCAAAGCCTCGGAAGATCACGCCCGCAGGCCCCCAGCCCTGCCGCCCCCGCGTCCCGCAGGCCCGCGGCCACCGCCCTTCTCCGCCTCTGGCGGGCCCTGCGGAATCCCGAGCGGTCGCGGGGCGCGGCTCGGGCAGCCCCCGGGACAGTGGGGAGGCCGCCCCTCCGATCGGGCCCCGCCTGTCGCCGCACCTACCCGCCGCCGCCGCGCCGGAGCCGAAGCCGGAGGGAGCCGGGAGAGGGCCGAGAGGAGCCGGGAGGAGCCGGGAGAAGTCGGGAGGAGCCGGAGCCACCAGGCGAGCCCTTGGGGCGGGGCGCAGGGAGGCGGCCGCTTCCTCGTCGCCCTCTTGAGGGCCGGCGCGAGGGAGGAGCGCCGTCACCGCCTATCCCGCGGGCTCCGCTGCTCCGACCAATAAGTGCGGCGAGGAGGCGGGCGGAGGGCTGTAGCAGGCCAATGGGCGCCGGCCCCGCCTCCTCGACCTCGCCGCGGTAGCGGCGCGAGCGGAGGGCGGTTGGCGGCGAGGTACGCCTGGGGGCTTCAGACTCCCGCCTCCCGCCCGCTAGCGCCCGGGCGGTCGGCGGGGAGACTGACGGCCGCCGCGGCTCTGTGGTGGACGTCTATTCCTTTCAGAACTTGGGTGCCTAGAGCGGGGAGGACGCTAGCGGCCGGGCACACGCGGCCGGGGCCCGGGTCTCCCCGCCCGAGGGGCCTGCGGGCTCTGTGATGTAACCTGGGCGGGGCGCGGGGCGGGGCCTAGGGCGCGGGCCAGCTGGTCGCGGGAAGGAACCGTGGGGGGACGGGGACGCGGGTGTGGGGCCCCTCCAGGGCTGCCCTGCAGCCAGCCACAAGTGACGTGGCTGGTCCAAGTTGAAATGTGCTGTAGGTGTAGAATACACATCGGATTTCCGAGACTTAGTACCAAAAATATATCTCATTCATAATTTTATATTGATTATAAACTGGATAACTAATTACAAAATTGATTACAGTTTTAGATATATTTGGTTAAAGAAAACATTTAAAATAATTTCATGGGGGTTTTTTGTTGTTGTTTGCCTTGTAAAATGTGGCCACTAGAAAACTTAAAATTAGTGTTTGGGTCACGTTATACTTCTGGATACCAGTAGTCCAGAAGGAAAAGTGATGGCTAATGCCTACTGAGTGCTTATTATATCCAGGCACGCTCGTGTAAGTATGTGACACCTAAGAATTCACTTAGCTGTCACAACAATGCCCTACAATTGGTGTTAATGTCCCCATTCTCATTTTACAGATGAGAAACACAGCAGTTTGGTAATTGACGTAATGACAGCAAGCCAGCAATCGACAGAGTGGTGCTTTAACTCAGGCAACCAGGCACTGGGGCCATGTAGTCAGCCTCTAGAGCAGGCTGGTTACCAGAAAGAACACTGGGCTTGGTTGAAAGCTCTGCTCCTTTGTGTGTAACCGTAGGGAAGTTAAGCTTCAGTTACCTTAGTAAAAATGAGATAATGCAGTCACCTGCCTCTGTCATAGTCCCTATTAGGGTGACCTAGAAGTAGCATAGCGAGGTAGTTACACTTGGACTCTGGACCCTGAATCCCTGTGAACAAATCTGGGAACTGCTGCTTGCAAGTTATGTGAGCTTGTGGGAGATATTTAATCTCTCTGTACCTCAGTTTCCTCAACTGTAAAATGGGTAATAGTGGCACCTACTTTATTAGGGTTGTTAGGTGGACCACATGTGTTGATACATATAAAGTACTTAGATTGGTGCCTAGCACTTAGCAAGCATTTACAGAGTACTACTCATACTGACTATGAAGGAGTATTTATAGCCTATACAAATACGAAGGAATGAACAGTAGAAAGTTAAGTGGAAAAGGCAGAGTACGATGAATTTGGAGCCCTGGAAAGAACTTTAGGCCAGTCACAGAGAACTGAAATGACTGATCTAGGTCGCAGACCAATTCATAAGGCAGGTGTTGTGGGACCAAACTCAAAGCTTTTCCCCTCTTTCACACCCGGACTCCAAAGCAGGGGAACTACCGTTGCAAGCCTGAATTCATTCACCGAACAGACAGTGCATGAGTGCCATAATATCAGGAAGGGCCGCGTGGGGAGGGTCATTTATAAAAAAGTAAATAAGATAGACTTCCTGTCCTAGTGAAAGTAGCATTACTTTATACCAAAGCCCACAGATTTTTGTCCAAGCAGGACCCTAACTGTTGTAAGGGAAACACACAGGTGGGAGCTAAAAAAGTTACTCTGATCCTTCCTCCTGCCTAGAGTAACCAGCCTCAGTGTCCATCCCAGGCTTCAAGAGTGGAATTAGCTTTGACCTCCTTAAGTCAGATGGCTAGGAAAATTCAAAAGTGTTGGAATTTTCCTTTCCTTCTTTAAGGTAATAAAGTCACCATGTTATGTGTATCTCAGGATAGTCACTCAAGAGTCATTCTCAGTTATTCCCTCCCTTCTCCCCATCTCAGGCCTACCAGATGCTCCTTCTGCCTCAGAAACATCTCCACCAAGACTGATGCTCTTCTGGCTCAGTGCCTTTTCTCTTTCCTGTGTACTGCCACAGCTACTTCCAAGCCCTCCCTCCCACCTGCTTCAGTCCGAGTTACACAAATTAGGCACTATCCTCTCCAGTTCATACACTCCTCCTGCACCCCTTCTATGCCTCTCTATTACAGCACTCACCACATATGTGGAGTCATTCGTGTAAACATGGATCTGCCCTAAGAGATTGTTTCTCAAAGTACAGTTCCTTCTGTTTCCCCACCTCCAATGGTAAAGAACACTTCCTCCAGTGCCAGAGTCCCCAGGATGGAAAGCATAGAACCCCAGCAACAGAGTTGGAAAGGATCTTAGCAAACATCCAGTCCCATGTCTTAGGATACATTCTTGAGGCTCTACAAGTTCACAATACGACATTTTAGGGTTATCTAATGTATTTATTATCCATGAAAAGTCTGCTTTATGTTTATTCATCCAAATTTTGGCCAAAATGTTGACCAAGACACAGACATGAGCAGAACCCAGTGACTTACCATAGAGACTTCCCTCCAGTTTTAACAGAAACTTCTTCAGTGGTTTTTCCATTGCATTAAAGTCCTGAAAATTGTTTTCAGGACCCTGTGCACTGATGCTGTCTCTCTGGCTCCCCTCATGATCTGCCTTACATCTCACTATGTGAAGCATCACCTGCCGTCTTTGTTTCTTGAACTTTCCCTTCTCAGGACCTTCCTCGTGCCATTTCTACTGCCTATTCTAATTTGTAGATAATATGATTTTCTGCATAGAAAATTGGGGGAGAGCTACAAACTATTAGAATTAGTAAGAGTTCAGCAAGGTTATTCCATATAAAATTAATATACAAGAAGGAATAGCATTTCTATATACCAGTAATCATTTACAAAATATGAGAGGAAAAAATAAAATCGATATGGTACCTAGGAATTAACCTTAACAATAGGGTTGTAAAACTTCTGTAGAAAAACATTATAAGGATGCCTGGGTGGCTCAATTAAGTGTTTGCCTTCAGCTCGGGTCATGATCCCAGGGTCCGGGGATCGAGCCCTGCACTGGGCTCCCTGCTCAGCAGGGAAGCCTGCTTCTCCCTTTCCCTCTGCTGCTCCCTCTGCTTGTGCCCTCTTGATCTCTCTCTGTCAAATAAAAAGATAAAACCTTTCAAAAAAATGATAAAACTTGACAACTTTTATTTTTTTAAGAAAGAGAAAGAGCATGAACAGATGACTGGATTAAGAAGCTGTGGTCCATATATACAATGGAATATTACTCAGCTATAAGAAAGAACGAATTCTCAACATTTGCTGCAACATGGACGGCACTGGAGGAGATAATGCTAAGTGAAATAAGTCAAGCAGAGAAAGACAATTATCATATGATTTCTCTCATCTATGGAACATAAGAACTAGGAGGATCGGTAGGGGAAGAAAGGGATAAAGAAAAGGGGGGTAATCAGAAGGGGGAATGAAACATGAGAGACTATGAACTATGAGAAACAAACTGAGGACTTCAGAGGGGAGGGGGTGGGGGAATGGGACAGACTGGTGATGGGTGGTAAGGAGGGCACGTATTGCATGGTACACTGGGTGTCATACGCAACTAATGGAGCATCGAACTTTACATCGGAATCCGGGGATGTACTGTATGGTGACTAACATAATATAATAAAAAATCATTAAAAAAAAAAAAGAAAGAGAAAGAGCATGGACACAAGGGGCAGAGGGAAAGGAAGAAAATCCTAAGCAGGCTCCATGCCCAGCACACACCTGAGCCAAAATCAAGAGTTAGACGCTTAACTGACTGAGCCACCCAGTCACTCCAAAACTTGACAACATTAAGAAGAAAATACATATACGGAGATACCTTGATGCTCTCAAGGTAGGAATTTCCGGCTGAAATTTCCGGGTACCAACACTTGTCAGATAAATATACAAATTTTACATACCAATTATTATCATAATTTATGATGTTTATGTTAGAATTCCATGGGGAGAGGGAAATAAAAGTGTATGGATTAGGATTTGACTAGGATAGGGTCACAGAATTAAGAGCCAGAAGGATCTTTTGGGTCATTTAGCCCAAATTTTTTTCAAGTGAGGTAACTGAGACGTGTTGAAGACCCACAAAAAATGGCAGAATCCAGACTTGAGCCTATTTTCTGATTTTCAGCCAGGAGCTTGTTGCACCCGCCCCTTCTTTCACCTTTAAAATGGGTGTAGCATACGGATGCCTGGCTGGCTCAGTTAGAGGAGCGTGGGACTCTTGATCTCAGGGTTGTAAGTTCAAGCCCCATGTTGGGTGTAAAGATCACTTTAAAAAATAAAATAAAACCTTTAATAAATAAATAAAATGGTGTAGTGTAGTGTAGTGATGCTGCAAACATTATAGACTAACAACTCAAAAACTCCCTGCTACATCCTACTTTAGTGCCTGGATACTTAAAATACTTAGCTACCCTGACTGCTTTGCAGTTGGGATGGCTATGTGCCTCACTGGATGAGCTTTCAGGTAAGTCTTTATAAAAGACAAACTCGGGGCGCCTGGGTGGCTCAGTCGTTAAGTGTTTGCCTTCAGCTCAGGTCATGAGCTGTGACCAAGCCCCTCATCGGGCTCCCTGCTCAGCGGGAAACCTGCTTCTCCCTCTCCCATTACCCCTGCTTGTGTTCCCTCTCTCTCTCTCTTTCTCTGTCAAATAAGTAAATAAAATCTTAAAAAAAAAAAAAAAAAAAGACAAACTCAGGGGCTCCGGGGTGGTTCAGTCAGTTGAGTAGTTGGACTCTTTATCTCAGCTCAGGTCTTGATCTCAGGGTCAGGAGTTCAAGCCCAGCGTGGAGCCTACTTAAAAAAAAAAAAGAAGAAAGAAGAAAAAAAGACAAACTCCGCGGGAATACAGACACAATGCCTAGAGGCGATGCAGCCATCTTAAGACAGTAAGGACAAAAGTCATGGGCTGCATGCGCTGAGGGTGAGGAGTAGGAAGATAGGAGGACACTAGGTCCTTAGTATCCTTCAGCAGCTACACTAATCTGATTGTCCCCTCTGGACCTCCTGTGAAGTGAGAAAACTAACCCCTACCTCTTAAGGCCATCATGAGTCGATAAATCTCCATCGGTGTAAGCCGCCATTAGTCTCTCTGAACTGGCACATAGAGGAAAACCCCTGGACTACAAGTTAAACCCCATTACAGTCCCCGCTCTGCCAGGAATAAGCTGTGTGGCCTTGAGCAAGCCATTTCCCAACTCTGGGCCTCAGGTTCCCCATCTCTATCGGGGGAAGTAGAACAAGATGGTCTTTGCACCTCTCACTTTCACAGTGATTTCATTCACTGTGCATGCTATGTAATGTGCAATATGGGACTTCCTTTCCCTGGAAATAAGACTACTACTTCCAAGGTTCGCTAAGTGTTTCCTTGTTCCTGTAACCACAGGACTAGTTACAAAGACCTGTCCCTTTCAAGTAGATATGATGAAACACACACGTTGGGGGCATTCCCTGTACACAAATCCCCGCAGTAGGTCCCTAGTCCCTCTTCCTTTGGTTAGTTTCATTCATTCATCCCTAGAGGGAGCTCAGAGGGGGTTCTACTCTAAAACTAATGATGTGGGGTGCCTGGGTGGCTTAGTTGGTCAACGGCTGCCTTCAGCTCAGGGCATGATCTCAGGGTCCTGGGATGGAGCCCCACATTGCATTGGGCTCCCTGCTCAGCGGGAAGTCTGCTTCTCCCTCTGCCCCTCCCCCTGCTCATGTGCTCTTCTCTCTGTCTCACTCAAATAAATAAAAATAAAATCTTTAAAAAATAATAAAACTAATGGAGCACTGTGCCCATTTCCACCCTAAACTTGCTATGTAATTTCTCTTCTTGGGGACTCCGACTCATGGTTTGTTAAATGAGAGGCTTGCAGACCCTCAAACAGCCCTTCAAGCTCCGGAATTCTGAAACTAAATTGCACCTTCTAAATTTCATCTTACTTTGGGATGGTGCTTCCCCAGTTGCTAAGTGCTTTGCTGTCTGGTATTGTAGGTTAGCCTTTCTATAACTCTAAAATAGGCAGAACTTATATCATCATCCGTATTTTGAAGTTGAGGAAACATTCAGGAATGTGGAGTGATATGCCCAAGATCACACAATTAGTAAGTGGCAGATCTGGAAATAAACAGCCACCATCTTTGATTCCCTGCTCAGTACTCTTTCCACTACACCTTGATTTTTGAATTTTTTTCTCTTTTCCTTTTCTCTCCAGGATCTACTTCCTGGCTGCAAGTCACAACTGCTCTTAGCAATGACCCCAAGACTGCTCACAGCAATGCCCTCAGTTGCAGGTACTTGGCAGTCTCTCCAGATGCCTGACTTTCCCTCAATCCTTCTTCCATCTTCTGTCCTGATCCGTCAGTCCCATTAAAACCTTCCAGTTTCTTCCCAGCTGACTCCAAGCATCCCATCCCATCAAGAGCTCCACTGGATACAGCAATGTCTTGAACCACAGTCTGGCCCTTTGTAAGCCAATGTACTTGAGGCAACTCTCATTTTGGTTCTGTTATTCTTCTTCACCTCACTCTTCACTATCCAGCCTCTTGTTCACCATCTGAAATCCCTAAAGAGATGGGAAATGGTCAAAGAAGATGGGAACTGAGCAGTCAGTCCTTTGAGATCTTCCAGTCCAAAGGCCAAGCAGAAACTGTAAATGAGAAAGCTGACTGGTCATAATATAAAAGAGTGGGGGGAGGCACCTGATAGGTCAGTTGGTTGACTATTAGACTCTTGGTTTCAGCTAAGGTCATGATCTCATGGGTCATGGGATAGAGCCCCGGGTCGGGCTCTCTGCTTCCCCTTCCACACCCCCCTACACTCACTCTCTCTCTCTCTCTAATAAAATATTTTTAAATTAATTAATTTGTTATTTAATTAATTAATTAAATACTGTGTAGGACAAATACATCTGTGGACTGGTGGCTCTTGGGTTGTCAACTCGCAACCTCTGCTCTTGTCCAAACCCGTCACCCCACTGATAAGCAGGCTGACGTCATGCAGCAGATCAGCAGGAGAGAGGGAGGCAGGACCCAGACCTCAGACCTATTCAGAGTTCACCATCATCACTCACAAGCCAGAAACCAACTCTGGCTGATTTAACAAGCCTCTAGTGAGAGCCTGCTTTGGGAAAGATGTTCTGACAGGGGTCAAAGATGAAGGGATTCTTTTAGAAGATGCCTGCCTGAGCTCCTTGGCACCTTTTCACTTAGCTTGCGATCACACATTTGGCAGCTGAGGACCAGCTAACATACTCAGGAAAGAGATGCTCACGTCCACGGAGTTCTTGGGCACGATCCACACCGACTAGGATTCCAGAGACTTGGCAGGGGAGCATTTTTTAAACTTTCTGTTTGGAAATCATTTCAAACTTACTGAAAAGGTACAAGGATAAAAACAGTACATATCACTCTCAGATATCCTTTACCAAGATTCATCTCTTCTCAACACTTTTCCCAGTTGCTCTAAGTACTGCACACACACCAAACACAGTTATTTTTAGAGCCATTAGAGTGTCGATCACATACATGGTGGCTTTTAACCCCTAAATACTTCAGTGTGTATTCCTAATAATAAAGATCTATCTTATAACCACAATACAGATATCAACTCAGTACATTTAAATTGACTCTGGGGCACCTGGGTGACTCAGTTGGTTAAGTGTCTGCCTTTTGCTCAGGTCATTTGGCTCAAGCCCTGTGTTGGGTTCCCTGATCAGCAGAGAGCCTGCTTCTCCCTCTCCCTCTGTCTCTCCCCCACTGCTCGTGCTCTCTCTTTACCAGATAAATAAATAAATAAATAAATAAATAAATACGATCTTTTAAAAAAATTTAAATTGGCTCAGGAGTTTGACCTAATCAACCATCCATATTCCAGTTTTGTCACTTGACTCAGTTATGTCCCTGTTTGGTTTTTTTTTTTTTTTCTCCTCCTGAACAGGATCCAGTGTCGGATCAAATATCACATTCAGCTGTTATGTCTCTTTAGTTTCCATTAATGTGGAACATTTTCATAGCCTGTGCCTGTGTATGTGTGTGTGTTTTATGACATTAACACTTCTGAAGGACACAGCTCTTTTTTTTTTTTTTTTTTAAGAATGTATCTCATTCGGGTGTCTGATGTTTTCTCACAGTTGCATTCAGGTTATGCATTCCAGTCTGGAATATTGCAGAAGTGATGGCATGTCCTTCTCAGGGCATCCCCTCAGGAGGCATGGGTGTCCATCTGCCCCTCACTAGTGATGTGAAATTTAGTCATTGAGTCTGTCCACATTTACCTCCTGACCCTCAGCATTTTGAGGTAAACTAAATGCCTCCCATCTGGAGGAGTGCAGTTTGAGCCTCTGTCAAGCTATGCAAGAGTTCCGGAGTTCCGCCAGAAAAAGTATTCATGACTAATGGGAATAGAGGGAAAGGAGAGAGCCTACCTTGCCTAGTTGTTGAGAGTAGGTAAAGGGTGAACTGGGACAGTCATGCCAAGGGTTCCATCTAAAGGAGCTGAGACCTTCAGAGAAGCAAAACAGCATAGAGGAATATGTTTCCCACACTGTCACTTTCAAATTCTGACTCTTCCCCTCACCTGCATTGTGACCTCCAACAGCTCACCTAGGTTCTCTCGGCCTGTTTCCTAACTTGGGATAAGGACTAATTCTTAGCTCAGAGGCTCATTAGAAGATTAAAAGAAGCAATGCTCATATGTTACCAGGCCCATAGTGTGTCAAATGGGAGGGACATATTATACAAAAGATGGGAAAATTACGTTGTGCTTGAATTACGTTTCCTTTCAACAAATGTCTACAGAGAACCTATCATGTACCAAGGCATTGTGCTTGGAGCTAGAGACTAAATAAATCAGCCCTCAAAAAGCTCACAATCCAGAGGAAGAAAAAGGCAAACTTAATTCCAGCCCTGGGTATTTAGCCAAGAAAATTAAAACATACGTCTACACAGATTTGTTCAAGAACGTTCACAGCAACAATATTCTTTTTTTTTTTTAATTGTAGTTGACAATGGGCAGCTCTATTCTTAATAGCTCCAAACAGGAAACAGCCCAGACATCTATCAACAGGTGAATAGATAAATGAAAATTATAGTACTTCCATACAATGGAATACTACTCAGCAACAAAAAGAGACAAACAACTGCTTTTATGTAACAGGTATGAATTTCAAAAACATGCTGAGTAGAAGAAGCCTTACGTAAGAGTACACACTATGTGATTTCATTTATATGACGTTCTAGAACAGGAAAAATCATCAGAAGAGTGGTTGCCTGGGGCAGAGGTAGGGAGGAGGTTGCTGGGGAGCTATTTGCGTGATGATAATGTTCCATATGTTAATAGGGGTTGGATTGAACAGGTGTTTGCACTTGTCCAAATTCAGCAAATGTACGCTTAAGATTTGTGTATTTCATTGTGTTTGAATTTCATATCAAAATAGAAAAGAACTATTGGGGTACCTGGGTGGCTCAGTGGGCTGAGCGTGCAACTCCTGATTTCGGCTCAGGGCATGATCTCAGGGTCCTGTGGCTCCACACTTGGCGTGGAGTCGGCTTGGGATTCTCTCCCTCTGCCCCTGCCCCTGCTCGCTCATGCTCTCCCTCTCTCTCTCTCCGAAATAAATTTTTTAAAAGATTTTATTTATTTATTTGAGAGAGAGAGAGAGCACAAGCAAGGGGTGTGGCAGAGGGAGAAGGAGAAGCAGACTCCTTGCTGAGCAAGGAGCCCAAAGCAGGGCTCAATCCCAGGACCCTGAGATCATGACCCGAGCCGAGGGCAGACGCTTAACTAACTGAGCCACCCAGATGCCCCTAAAATCTTTTTAAAAAATAGGGGGAAAAAACGTAAAAAATATCGAACTCTGATTAATAGTATACATCTAAAAGTATTTCGAGAGAAGTGTACTAATGTCTAGAATTTATTTTGACATGTATCAAAAAACATGGATTAATAATAGGTGGATAGCAGCATGGAAAGATAAATAGAACATAATAAAAACAAGCTTGATAAAGTGTTAACAGTAGTAACAAGATGCTAGAGAAATGGGTGTTAACTGCAAAATTCTTTCAACTTTGCTGTCCATTTGAACCGTTTCACGATAAAATGTTGGGGGTGAGGGAGGAGACAATGCTGTGTAATTCAAGTCAGACTTTGATAAACGGTGTGGTAGAGAAACTGTTTCTGCTGAGGATGGATGGTAGCAGGGGTCAAGGGTAGTCTCTTAGAGGAGGAGTCCTAGGAAATGAGCATGAAAGAGAAGATTTTAAAGGCAGAGGAAGGAAAGGGATAGAGGGCATGGCATTCCACTAGGAAAAACAGGGCTGTGGGAAAATACAAGGCCCCTTCGGGAAGCTGCGAGGCAGCAGGGGGACTTTGGGGGCAGAGTGGCAGGAGAGGAGGCCAAGGCGCTGAACCGTGCCCAAGCTGGGACAGCCTGGAAAGACAGACAAGGGCGTCTGGTTTTGCCTCTGTAAACAATGGGGAGCCATGGAGCTGGACAGGCGTGCACACGTGCGTGCATGTGCGTGTGTGTGTGTGTGTGCAAGGCTTTGTCATCTGACAGCCAGAGTAGAGGAAGGGCGAGGATAGAGCCAGCAGTGGGGTGAACAGCAGAGTAGGTGGTCCAAGTTTTCTACTGCTTTTATTAGCCAGTTGACAAGGAGGGCAATTTTTGTGACAGAAAAATGGTTAAGAGGCAAACTTCCCAGAGGTGAGATGTCTTTACGTGAGTCAGGAAGATAATTCAGTCTGTCCTAATTCCCAGCTCTCTTGGAACTTTGATCTGCCTCAAGACTTCCTTTTCCCTTTGAAGCAGTAGGCTCTCCGCTGACCTGCCCTCTGACCCTCAGCCACAGTCCAGAAGACGCAGCTCACCCTCCAGCGAGAACACACTGGAAGTTGGAACTCCTAGTCTGGGAATTTGGGTGGTGCTGGCCTGCTTGTCCTCCATGCTTCCTTCCAGCTGCAAGACGTCTCTGTCCTGGTCTTCTTGCAACCAGCCTCCCAGGCTCTCAAATGTTCATTTTCCAGCTCCCTGGCAGTCAGTCTCTGGCTGGGAGTCAAGAGTTTTCAAACGTGCGTTTTCCCCTTGACTTGCAGGTGTTTCTCTGATCACAGCCCCATGGTCTTACCTGTCCTGTCTCCTTCCTCCCAGTCAAGTCTGTCACTGTCACTGCTTCTTGCTGACCTGAGAAGAGCCCTGATGGCAAACCAGGGGTCTCTGAGCCTCGGGGGCTGAATGTGTGAAACGCTGACAATTCCCATCTCCCCGAGGCCTGCACCACGACAGGTTCCAGGCTTCTCTCCTCCACGCCTTCCTTCCGTTTCCCGAAGTTCACAGGGCACACGTAGTGACTCACCTGGATCGTCACGGCCCTCCTTTGCCCAGCAGCAGACTGTGCGGTGGTCCTCACACCATCCCTGCAAGGACAGGACAGAAATACCCCATTTTTTCAGCCCTCACAGAGTTCAGTGAGAACCCAAAGTTTAACACACACCAACTTTAATTCTCACAATGTTTCCTCTTTCACAGATAAGGAACTTAAGGTTCAGAGAGGCAGTACAACTTGTCCAAGGTCACACAGCCAGTTCCAAGAAATTCACAACCAAAGTATCAAAAGGAGCAGTTTCACAGTGTTCTATGCACCCAGCACCAATTTTTAAAAGTATATTCTATCACCCCCACAACTAGACTCCAGCAGGCCCTGAGGAGCCTGCCCAGGGGTCCAGACGTACCCACGGGAAGATGAGGGGAAATGGGTTGTTCATCAGTCCGGGGTAGCAAATGGAAAAGGCCTGGAGGTGGCATTTGTTGCTCCCTGAGGGACAACAGGAGCTCCCCACACGCACCCATCCACTGAGCAAATCCTGACACTTGCCCTGAGGGTCCGCGCTCTGTTGAGGGGAGAAAGAGAGCTGCGGCGGGGAAGAGTCTTCTAGACTCTCTCAGACACAAAGTCAAGAAGCGAAAAAATGGCGAGGTACATGCAGGGCCAGCACGTCCAGAGAAACAGGAGCAGAGAGGGAGGGAGGACTCCAGCAATGGTGAAGGACCTTTGATGGGGGAAATGAACAAAAGAAGTGCACACACACAGTCTCCGGGGCACTTCACGGTTTTCTCGTGGGAAAATCTGTAGCCATCGGAAAAGCCAACAGTGAGTGGCCTCAGAAGGTCTCAGCAGAGATAGCGTCTGCAGCCACGGTCGGCAGGGGTCCCTCCAGGCCTCTGACTTCCTCACGCAGGCAGACCATACATACTTAACCTTCTGGGGTGTCCCCAGCACCGCACCTGTGGGCTCAGTAAAAGTATTGGGAGAACACAGCTCAGAGACCACCCCCAGGAAGCCTTCCCTGACTCTCCTGGGGGAAAGAGCTTTCACATCCTCTGGTTATCTTCCCCCCAGACTGTGAGTGCCTCCTGCCCTGGGCTGAGCCACGTCTGAGTTCTCCAGGGTGCAGTGCTGTGTCTTCACGGCATTGCTCATTTTTACTCCCTCACCTTTACCGTCAGGGCTCAGGGTCCGCTGGGTAGATAACACCAGGGCAGGACTCCTGCATCCCCCAAGGAGGCTGGGTCCCTCAGGGTCCCACTTAGCCCTGAGAGCCCCTGAGTTCTGAGCAGACAAATCCTCCCACCATCACCCTAGCGATTTAAAATATATCCAAAAATGCTTTTGAGATTTTTCCCTTTCACAGGTAGAGCCTAATTCCCCTCCCTTTGCATGTGGGTCAGACTTAGTGACTTGCTTCTAATGCATGGAATGTGGCAGAAGGGATGCTCTGACTGGGCAGTCAAGCCATGAAAAGGTTATAGCTTCCTCCTGGCTCCTTCCTCTCAGACCGCTCACTCTGGCGGAGGTCAGTTACCATATCCTTAGGACACTTGAGCAGCCCCGTGGAGGTGCCCCTGCGGGGAGGAAGCGGGGTCTCCCACCAAAGCCAGCACCAGGCTGCCAGGCGTGCGAGTGAGCCGCTGCACAGGGGGAGCCCCCCGCCTCAGTCAGGCCTTCAGATGACTGCAGCCCCAGTGACACATGTTTGCAGGGCTTGAGACGCCAAGCCAGAGCCCACCAGCCAAACTATGCTCGAATTCCTGATCCGCCGAAACTGTGAGACATAATAAATGTTTCTTGTCGAATCCAGCCACCAAGTTTGGAGATAATTTGTTGCACAGCAGTAGGTAACTAAGACATTGTCCTTCTCCCCACTGCCTCTCTCCAAGCTCCCTCTGCCGCAGTCAAACTCCACCACTCACTGTTCAAAACAGTACATTTTGACTGAGGATCTTCTGTGTGCCGGGGCTGGCCAGACACTGGGGATGTGGCACTAAGCCGGCTAGACCAGCGTGGGCCTGTCCTCAGGAGCTTAGGGGGTCACACTCTCCAAACATTTATGAATCTGCTTTGGCCCATGTTGTGCCCTCCATCCAGAAAGCTCGCCTCTGCCCACCCCTTAGACGACATTCTGAATGTGTTTTAATTGAGATTTCTCCTTCAGCACTGAACCTAAATGTTGTCTCCTCCATGAAGCCACTCTGACTGCCCCACTGGATGGTATGTTTCTCCTCTCCAAACTCCTGTAATGCTCTAACTCAATAGGATTAGAATAGAAGTTAGAATGCTCTAACTCAATGGATATATTTTAAATCACCAGTTTGGCCACTTACTATCTTCTATATGATTACGTCTGTAACTTCCCCCATTAGCTGCCGTAGACTCCTTGAGATGGATGCCTATTCATATCTGTATTCACCACGTAACCAGTGTACAAAGTGCCACGTGCATAGTTAGCAGGCAAGAAATGTACATTATGCAAATGAACACGTGACTGGCTTGTCCGTAGCTGAATGCCAGCAGAGAAAAACAAATGCAATGCTAGGAAGTTGGGGGAGGGAGGTGCCTACCCCTGGGAGAAAGAGCAGGAAGTATCCATGAACTAGACTCTATTAGATTCTAATAATATCCACCATATAACACCTCTGTGATCCAGCAATTCTTCTCCTAGGCACACACTTCAGAGCAATAGATGCATGTGTCCAAAAAAAGATTTGTACAAAACGTTCAGAGGGGCACCTGGCTGGGTCAGTCAGAAGAGCATGCGACTCTTGATCTAGGGGTCATGAGTTCAAGCCCCACATTGGGTGAAGAGATTACTTAAAAAAAAAAAAACTTAAAAAAGCGTTTAGAGTATCTTCATGCATAACAAGCAAAACTAGAACTAACCTAAAAATTCGCAAAGGAATAGATACAGGAACTGGGGTACAGTTATAAATGGAACACTGTCCAGCCATTAAAAACTAACTTACTACTGGCACACGCACTGTCCTGGGTAAATCTCACAAATATCGACTGGACACAAAAAGTTGATAAATACAATAAGAAGTGATTCCATTTATACAGCACTCAGAACAGGCAGAACTAACCTCTGGTGAGAGAAGTTAGAACAAGGATTACCTCTGGGGCAGGGCCCTGCCTGGGGTGGAGGAGCAGGCCGGAATTTTCTGGGAGCTGAACTTTTTGACCTAGGTCGTGGTTAAATGGATGTATATGCAGGTAAAATGAATTGACCTGTATACACATTGTGTGTTACTGTATGTAAATTAGACCTTAATTAGCAAAAATGAATAAAACGTTAATAACCCTGTGTTCAGCCTGAAACAGGGAAACAAAAGGGACCCCATGAAAACGGTTGTATTGACTCCTTTCCCTGGCTCGGTTCTTCTAGGACCTACACCCCCGCCTCGCGCCTGCCTTATAGAACAAATAATGTAGGTCCTCCTTGTAAAGGTCGAGGATTAAATGATTTTTTGAAGCCTTCCAGCACAATAGATAATATCTAAGGAGTGACTGGGAGGGGTCGTCAGGAACCAAGACCACTGACTCATCAAGACCCCTGGCTGCAGGGCATAAATTGTTTATGGAGGACACCTGAACACTCATCTTTGTTCCTGGATTAGTGAGAAGACCCGTGCACCAGACGCTGTCCTCAATAAAACCCCCAGGCCCGGGCCACCTGGCTGGCTCAGCTAGAAGAGTGACTCTTTTCTTTGCGTTTTTAAGATTTTATTTTTGAAGAATCTCTACACCCCATGTGGGTCTTGAACTTACAACCCTGAGATCAAGAGTCTCGTACTCTATTAAACTAAGCCTGCCAGGAACCCCAAGCACGCAACTCTTGATCTCGGGGTTGTGAGTTTGAGCCCCAGGTTGGGTGTAGAGATTCATAAAAAAATAAACTTAAAAAAAAAAAAACAAATCGAAAACCCAAGACCCAAGCAAAGACAGGGCTCACTTTACTTTTCCAAGTCTCCTAGGCGCTCTGTCTGTATCTAGACTCTTTCCACGTCTTCATTAAACTCTCCTCTCACTTCCTTTTGGCTCAAGTTTGATATCCACCCTGCGAGAAGCCAAGGACCCTCTTGGCTGGTCCAGAGGGACCCCCTCGGGGTCCTTGGACCCAATCAGCTTGCATCAAGCTCAGTACTCCTCATAGGAGACCCACAGTCCATACGTGCTGAGTAAATTAATCAAAGCATATCAGCCAATAGATCTCATCCTGTGTTCTTAGTGTTGTGACTCTGACACCAATTCCAGTATGTTTGCTCCCTACACCATCAAGCAATTCTCAGACACCACCTGGGTGTCCTACAATTCTGTTCACCTTCTTCAGACACCATTCCCAAATCCAGATTGTAATCCGTGCTCTTCTGACTGACCAGCTATAGATTGGAGGTTCCCACGATCTCTCCCTTGTGTTTAATTAACTTGCTAATGCAGCTCACAGGACTCAGAAACATTTCTTCCTAGATGACTGGTTTCTTATAAAGGGTCTGACTCAGGCGCAGGCAGAGGGAAGAGATCTATAGGGCATATGGGAAGGGGCTCAGAGCTTCTAGGCTCTCTCTGAGATGCTTTCCCAGCATTTCCACGTGGTCAACAACCTGGAAGCTCTTCAAACCCCATCCTTTTCTTGGGTTTTTTTATGGAGGCTTCATGACAGAGGCACTATGGATTAAATCACTGGCCACTGGCCAGAGATTCAACCTCCAGCCCCTCTCCTCATCTCAGATGTCAGGGGGTGGGACTCAAAGTTCTAACCTTCTAATCACGCGGTTGGTTTTCCTGGCAACCAGCCCCCATTCTTAGGTGCTTCCCAAAGGCACTTCATTAACATAAACTCAGGTGTGGTTGACTGTGGTTTGTTGTGAATACCAAGAAACCTTGATGTTCTTATCTCTCAAGAAATTCCAGGGTTTTAAGAGCTCCATGCCAGGAACAGGGGTGAAGACCACAGATATATTTATTATAAATCACAATATCACAGTGCAGAGTCTCACAGGAGGTAGGATTTCAGACAAGTATAGAGCAGCATTTTTCTTGCCAAACTTACCTGATGAAGTAATGGCTTATCTTCCCGAGGATTCTTGGTAGAGTTTGGATTCAAGCATTAAGCTCTTAACACTTTCTTTTAAGTTGTGGCAAAATGCACATAACATGGGGGCACCTGGGTGGCACAGTCGGTCGGGCGTCGGACTCTCACTTTTGGCTCAGATCTTGATCTCAGAGTTGTGAGATTGAACCCTGCATCAGCCTCCCCACTTAGTGCAGAGTCGGCTTGAGTTTCTCTCTCCCTCTCCCTCTGCCCCTCGCCCCCAGCACATGCTCTCTCTCTAAAATAATAAACGAGGGGCGCCTGGGTGGCACAGCGGTTAAGCGTCTGCCTTCGGCTCAGGGCGTGATCCCGGCGTTATGGGATCGAGCCCCGCATTGGGCTCCCTGCTCCCCTGGAAAGCCTGCTTCTTCCTCCCCCACTCCCCCTGCTTGTGTTCCCTCTCTCGCTGGCTGTCTCTCTCTCTGTCAAATAAATAAGTAAAATCTTAAAATAAAATAAAATAAAATAAAAAATAAAATTTTAAAAAATATACATAACATAAAATTTATCATTTTAATCTTTTGTACTTCAATGTACAGTTCAATGACATTAAGTATCTTCACAGTGCTGTGCAACCAGCACCGCCATCTGTCTCTAGAACTTTCTCATCATCCCATATTGAAAGTCTATATCCATTGAACACTAGCTCCTCATTCCTCCCTGCCCCCATCTTGCCCCCAGCCGCTGGTCATCACTGTTCTATTTCTTTTTTTTTTTTTTTAAAGATTTTATTTATTTATTTGACAGAGATAGAGACAGCCAGCGAGAGAGGGAACACAAGCAGGGGGAGTGGGAGAGGAAGAAACAGGCTCATAGCAGAAGAGCCTGATGTGGGGCTCGATCCCATAACGTCGGGATCACGCCCTGAGCCGAAGGCAGGCGCTTAACCTCTGTGCCACCCAGGCGCCCCCACTGTTCTATTTCTGTGTCTATGAATTTGACCACTCCGGATACCTCATATAAGTGGAATCAAGCACTATTTGTCCTTTTGTGCCTGGCTTATTTCACTCAGCATTATTGTCTTCAAGGTTCATCCATGTTGTTAACTTGTGTCAGACTTGCATTTCTTTTTCTTTTTTTTTCTTCTTTTTTTTCAGACTCGCATTTCTTTTTAAGGACTTTAATGGCTAACCCCCAACCCCCCAGCCCCCACTCAATTACATCAGAATGTATTTAACACTTTTTATCAAAATGAATGTTTCTGTTTTTAAAGATTTTATTTCTTTGCCAGAGAGAGAGCACAAGCAGTGGGAGCAGCAGGCAGAGGGAGAAGCAGGCTCCCCACTGAGCAGGGAGGCCAAGGAAGGCTCCATCCCAGGACTCCAGGATCACGGACCCAAGCCGAAGGCAGATGCTTAACTGACTGAGCCACCCAGGCACCCCACAATGAATGTTTTAGGAGCATCCTTGCCTTGAGCATAACTTGAGCTTTCTTGATGCTTCAGCACTGACATTCTGATTCCTTCTTCTATCAGTGCCTCAGTTTCTCTCTACAATGAAAGGGCTCACATGGGTCCTCTTCACGGCTGTGACTGTGGGTTTTGTCTTCCTGAAGCCTTGGGCCCTGACTCCACCTCTCCCTCGGGCAGCAGTGGGTGGACTGTGTTCTCTAGACAGAGAAGGGATATAGCTTTTGGTCAGCACCCTCTCTTGGCCTGGGAAGTCCATAAAATAAAATAAAAAATAAACAAAATTTTAAAAAATACACATAACATAAAATTTATCATTTTAATCTTTTATAAGTATACAGTTCAATGACATTAAGTATGTTCACAGTGGGGCAGATAAGCACAGTACAATGAATATAGACAACAATATTGTCGTATAATTATGTAATGTGATAAATATTGTGACACGGATGTGGGGGCCCCGATCAGATGAGGGGGCCACCAAACATAAGGTGCTCTAATTGGGTGGAGGCCAGGAGTGTGGGTGGTGAAAGAATTCACCCAAGGCAGAACAAAAGAAACAGAAGTGTATTGAATACACCACAAGGGCACGACAAGCAGGACAGCAGAGGAGAGGCTATCTGCTGCCAGCCAGTGCTGAGGGGCCACAGTTAAAGGGCAGAGTGAGGAAGTTTGGGAACTTACGGAATTTCCTCCTTTTTTTTTTTTGTAATCTTAGGAACTGTGCTTCGTTGTAATGGGTCAGTTAGGGTCTATGGTTATTTCGAGGTGGCTCGTTTAATAAGCGTGTTGCCGTGGGCCCCTTTGCGTCGCTCTACAATGGGAGATCGTATCATGACATGTAAGTGTATCAACATAACACACTGCACACCTTCAATTGCACAACGTGACACATCAAATTTACTCACTAAAATTAATAATTAATTAAAATTAATATAATTCCAAATAAGGGTCAGTTAAGTCAGAGGAGGCGAACTCAGGAAGTCTGATGCCACAGCTGAAAACACACATCTGACTCTTTCATCATGACAAGCCACTCCCCTCCCTGCTCAAGCCGGTTGGGTGAAAGCCACCTCCAGGCATTTCTCCTGGCACACAGCACCCAAGAACCCAGCCAGAGATCAGCACTGATGTCAGTGGGGAATCCCGGGCAATTGGCACTCGTGTCCAGGATCCAGCCTGCAGAGAGGGACATGGCAGCCTGGTTTTGCTCTCCAGGGCACCCAGGTGAGAAAAACGCTGCCTGGAGGCATAGTTAACAGTCTATGTAAGGAAGGAAGCCCCTGCCCCAGAGAACTTGGCTGTGATCCCACAGGCGTCATGCAGCAACCCGCTTCGGCACTCGCCCGCCCGAGACCTGAGACCCCGTCCTTCTCCTCCTCATCATGTTTGAGCTCAATTGGAGGGGAGAGTGAGTTGATCATAACAGCTTGTGGGTTTTGTCATCCACAACACGCAAAATACAGAAAAGACTGATGGAAAGAACACAATGGGCAGGAGCAGAAGGCTGTTTCCAGGCTTCCTGTGGACCCGGGGGGCAGGTCACAGCCACCAGCCCCATTATCAGCCGTCAGAAGCAGCTCTTGTCCAGGTCACTTGCTCCAGCTGGGGACCCACCTGCTCTATTTATTTATTTTTATTATTTTATTTTATTATTATCTTTTAAGTAAGCTCTATGCCCAACATAGGGCTTGAACTCATGACCCCGAGATCAAGAGTTGCATGTTCCACCTACTGAGGCAGCCAGGGGCCCCCCCGGACCTGCTCAATTTGGAGGATCCTGTTCAGCCAACAAGCAAGACAAATGCACGCACTTTGTTCCAAGATAGATCCCGAGGGGCTGTGTTTCATAAGATTCCTCTGGCTCCTTCCCAGGCCCTGGGCACTCGGGGGTCTTGCTCATTCAACAAGAATGAAGCGCCGAGCAACTAATTTGGGGCCCAAGCATCTGGCATGAGCGCTGGCTTTGTCCCTTACCAGCGGGGGATCCGGAACAAGTCGGTTAAATTTTACAAACCCCAGGGGCGCCTGGGTAGCGCAGTCCTTAAGCGTCTGCCTTCGGCTCAGGGCGTGATCCCGGCATTCCGGGATCGAGCCCCACATCAGGCTCCTCTGCTATGAGCCTGCTTCTTCCTCTCCCACTCCCCCTGCTTGTGTTCCCTCTCTCTCTGGCTGTCTCTGTCACATAAATAAATAAAATCTTTTAAAAAAAAATTGTTAAATTCTACAAACCCCAAACTGCTCATCTATCAGTCAAGCAATGCTACACCCACCGTCTCACAGGGTTAGCGAGAGGGTCTGGGGAGATACCACACGAACGTACTTGGTAACTGATGAAAATACACGAGGGATAGGAATTATCATTATGAAATAGCTCTATGGCCAGGAGTTCGGCCTGCTGGTATCTGCTCTGCCCTTACTCGGGGTAAGTCCCTTCCCCTCTCTCGGCCGTTTGAATAGTTGGGCTTGAAGAACTTCTCTGTTGGATCAAGGCTGACAGCCAATGGTGACCATAGCGGGAGAAGCAGGGTGTGTGAACCTCGTGTGGGAGGGCCAAGCAAGACAGACAGCAACAATCCGTGTTGAATGACCAAAAGAAGTGACAAACGGACACTGCCCTCCCCTGACACGTACAGCATCGAGTCAGGCTTCTGGCTACGCTGGGTTTAAGCAGGGAGGCGGGACTGGTCTGCCTCAGTTTCCTCAGCAGCGCCAGGACATACCCTAGCTCCTGAGAAGCAGGCCAGAGAAGGCCACTTGGAGCAGGACTGGTGTGTGCAGGACAGGCAGACGTTATGTCATCCGCGCATCTGGAAACCACAGACCCACCCTCCCCAGGGCCCTAGCGGCTCTCCTCCTTTCTGACCAGGATCTCTGAGTTCTGCTCCCTGTGTACCCCCAGCCCTTTACATTCCAGGCTCCCAAGGAACTGCGCTAGGACCTGCTGGGCTTCTGTCCAAGCAGCTCGCTCTAAATTCCCCCACCCTCTGGTCCCCGGGGAGTAAACAATCTCACGTTAAACAAAGCCGGCTGCCTCAGCCTTGAGGAGAAAATACTGGGCATGTCGAGTGTTAGGCTTATTGTTTATTTCTTTGTACCCACGCTTTGTCCCAAGATAGAACCTGAGGGGGCCGTATTTATTGTAAGTCCCTGTCCCCTCTCTGGGCCTTCAGACTACTGGGAATCTGGCTCACATTCGCAAGGTTGGTGGGGAGATGGAGCAGACGTGTTGCAGGTCAGAGACTTGAGTGTTAGATGCCAGCTCTGCCCCCTTATTAACGGACAAGTCTCTCAGGCTGCCTGAACCTCCGTTTTTTCGTGCACAAATTGGGGCCCGGTTGATAATAACACGGACATCACCCGCTGCTGTGAGGACGGTGTGACCCAGGGCTTGTCAGAGGGCTGCGAGCAGCGAGCGCTCAGCATAGACGACCCGCCTGCTGTCTGTTCCCCTTCCATCAGACCATGGTCCTCACCCCCCTGGAGGGTTGTTCAAGCTCCAATTGCTGGCCTTCACCACCAGAGCGTCTGAGTCAGCAGTTCTGAGCCCAGGCCTGAGATGTGCATTTCTAACAAGCCCCCGGGGGGTACTGCTGCTGCGGGCGGCCCAGAGGCCACACTTTGAGAACCACTGTGTTAGACACAGTTGGCACAGCCCTCAACTCCTCTGAGAGGAAGAGGTGGAGGGACCGTGCCCTCTGCTCCCAGCCTGGCACGCAGGGAAGCTCTGGGATGGACTTGTGAAAAGCAAAGGACTGCACGTATTGGTGGACATATAATTGACATACCATAAAATTGGCCCGTTCTAAGTGTACCGTTTGAGGAGTGTTAGTAAATTTACAGAATCATGCGACCATCTCCACAATCCAGGTTTAGAACATTCTCACCAGCCCCAGAAAGTTCCCTCGGGTCCATCTGTGGTCAGTCCCCAAGCCCACTCCAAGCCCTAAGCCACCACTGGTCTGCTTTCTGTCTCTAAGTTTTGCCTTTTCTAGAAATGTCATATACGTGGACTCACACAATGTGTGGTCTTTTGTGTTTGGCTTCTTTCAGTCAGCGGAGTGTTTCTGAGGTTCAGGCGTGTGTCAGGAAATCATCCCTTTTTACTGCTGAGTCGTAGTCCGTCGTGTGGGTGTATCACGGGGGATTTGAACACTCACCAGTGATGGATGCCAGAGTTGGATTTGGTATTGTGACTGACACTGCTATGAACATTCACAGGCAAGCCCTTGTGTGGACACGTGTTTTCTTTTTTTTTTTTAAATGACCTGTGAATGATCTTTTTTTTTAAAGATTTTTTTATTTGAGGGGCGCCTGGGTGGCTTAGTCAATAAGCATCTGCCTTCGGCTCAGGGCTTGATCCCGGTGTTATGGGATCGAGCCCCACATCAGGCTCCTCCGCTATGAGCCTGCTTCTTCCTCTCCCACTCCCCCTGCTTGTGTTCCCTCTCTCACTGGCTGTCTCTCTCTCTGTCAAACAAATAAATAAAATCTTAAAAAAAAATTTTTTTTTTATTTGAGAGAGAGAGAAAGAGAGAGCAAAAAGGGGGGGTGCTGAGGGAGAGGAACAAGCAGACTCGGTGCTGAGCACAGAGTCCGACGCAGGGCTCCATCACAGCCTGAGCCGAAGGCAGCTGTTCAACCGACTGAGCCTCCCATGAGCCCGAGGACACGTGGTTTCAAATGCTGTTTTTAAAGGTAAACCGTGATTCCCCCAGACTCTTCCCCACCCCTCAGGGTGTCTGCAGCCAATGCCATTGGAGGTGTGAGGCAAGGGATTGATTCCAAAGGGCTAATGGGAGAACCCAGCCTCTCCTACCGGAAGCTAACCAGTTGAGATCAAACTCAGACCTCTCCCCAGGCCCTTCCACCCTGAGCCTCACTTTACCCACTGTCGTTGCCCTCCCCGTCCCTCGTACCCCAAAAGTTACACCACAACTGAGATCTGGCGATTAAAGGATTTTTGCCTTTCAGTTAAATTAAAATGCTCAAAGCAGCCGGCAGGGAAGAGAATGAAAACAGGATTGACCCAGATCTCTTGAAAGTCCTGGGCCCTCTCATCCCTCCTAAGCATAGCTAGGCCTGTGACGTGCCCAGGGACGAGGCGCTGTCTGGTCCAAAAGCAGCATCCTGCGTGCACAGTGGTCAGAACAGAGGACCCAAATGCTGGTCTTCTACCCTAGAGCCCCCTGATTCTTTGCGGCTATTCAGCTCCCCTGACTCAGCAGACTTTGTGTCTACAGCACTTAGACTCTGTTGCTTATGCCTCAGGGACATCCCAGCAGCTGTACAGGAAAGTGTTTTCCTGCTCGACTTCCAAGCTCTTCCATCCGGCCCCCGGTGCTACACAGGACCAACGCGGTTATTCCGCGCACATACATGGTCCCTCGCCAGGGCCCGGGAGGGATCAATAGAGCAAAGGCTGTTAAGCGGCCTTTGCCCTGAGCCAGTTCCAGTAAACCTCTCCAGGGTCCAGGCAGTTTGGGGGCTCAAATCCTAGGCCAAGCCATTTGGTAGCAAGGGTTCCGAACTCCGAGTCCAAAGACCTGGGTTTGGGTTCCTGGGCAGACTTGTGACAGCAGTGACTTCAGGCCCTTCACCTACAGCGGGGCTGACGCTCTGCACCCTGCTTCTCTCTAGCAACAGCTGAGATAACAGGAGGAGATGGGGGGGTACCTGCTGTGAAAGTCACAGGGGCTAGAGACCCCCGCTCTGAGGGATTCCGAGAATGGGAAAGACTTCGCTCCCAGCACCAGCGACGGTGGAAAGGACCCTTTAAGGGAGCGGCCTCTCAGGAACTGCCATCCTTGACAGGCTCCCCAGATTCGCCAAGTCAAACAGTGGCCTCCAGCCAGGAGTTAAAGAGGTGCATCCACACAATAGACAAAGTTACGTTTTTATGTAGTAATGAAAGATCGGGGGACTTAGGCCAAACTGTTGGGAAATACCTGGGCATTTACTGTATTGTGGAAAAGATTATAGCAAGTGGGACAAGAATAAAGGTCCAGAGTGTGAATCCCAGCCCTGCCACCTACTAGCTGTGTGATGTTAGACAAGTTACTTAACATCTCTGGGCCTCAGTTTCCTCACTTATAAAATGGAAGTAGTCTTCTCCCAAGGTTACTGTGAAAATGAAGCCAAAGAATGTACGTGAAGTTCTTAGCTCATTAGATGATAATATGTGTGCAAAGAGTGGCATTTTTCTTCGTTTTACTTTTTTTAAAAGATTTTATTTATTTATTTGAGAGAGAGAGAGAGAACGTGCACAAGAGAGAGCGTGAGGGGAGGGGCAGAGGGAGAGGGAGAAGCAGACTTTCCACTGAACATGAAGCCTGACACAGGACTCGATCCCAGGACCCTGAGATCATGACCTGAGGCGAAGGCAGATGCTTAAACAACTGAGCCACCCAGGCGCCCCACATTTTATTTTTAATAAAGCATTTCCTGCGTGACTGCTATCCATTTGATCATCATTTGTTTGTTCATTTGTCCATTCAGTAGAAACTTTCAAGTGCCAACAGTGAGCCAGAATCTGTGAAATGCCCTATTAAAAAAAGAAAGTGGGGACACCTGGGTGGCTCAGTCGGTTAAGCGTCTGCCTTCAGCTCAGGTCATGATCTCAGGTCCTGGGATTGAGCCCCACGTCAGGCTTGCCATTCAGGGGAGAGTCTGCTTCTCCCTCTCCTTCTGTCCCTTCCCACCTGCTCGCTCTCTCTCTTGTTCTCTATCTCAAATAAATAAAATCTTAAAAAAATAAATCATAAAAAAAAAAAAGAAAAGAAAGAAAGTGAAGGGGCACCTGGGTGGCTCATTCAGTTGAGCATCCAACTCTTGGTTCAGGCCCCATGCTGGGCATGGAGCCTGCTTAAGAGCCTCTCTCCACCCTTCCCCACTCCCTCTCTAAAAAAAAAAAAGAACTTGAAAAGGATGAAGTGACAATTAGAAAAATAAGTGAAGATTTATAAGCGCTGGACCACTGTCAGAGCTCTTTTACACACATTGCCTTGTTTTACCCTCCCACATCCTTCAAGGTGAGAATAAGAAAACAGAGGCTCGGTTGCCTGGGTGGCAAAGCGGTTAAGAGTCTGCGTTCGGCTCAGGGCGTGATCCCGGCGTTATGGGATCGAGCCCCACATCAGGCTCTTCCGCTATGAGCCTGCTTCTTCCTCTCCCACTCCCCTGCTGTGTTCCCTCTCTCACTGGCTGTCTCTATCTCTGTTGAATGAATAAATAAATAAAATCTTAAAAAAAAGAAAAGAAAACAGAGGCTCTGGGGATGTGGCGATTTGCCCAAGATACCAACTAAAACGTGCCACAACAGACTTAAACTCAGGTCTTCAGATATTAAATGCAGTTGACTGTATAGGACACCTCACTGCCAGGACAGGGCAATTAATAAATGAGTAAGACGGGACCCCTCCCTGCAAGTCTCCACCACGGATGCTCCCAGAGCCCTGGACACCTCCCCTCATTGTAGTCTTTTCTGGGGCACCCTATTATATTTACCTGCTGTGACTCATCTCTGTATTCCAGGAGCCTTCCCAGAGCGAGGGATTGCATCCGGTGGACAGCGCCTGTGTCCATCAGAGTTCTTGGTTGGCAGCAAGGGAGTAGGACCCAGGCTGCGGCGGTGCCCAGCTGCCAAGAGGCTGAGAAAATGAGGGTCTAGCTTCCATCTGGAAGGGCGGGATTCAGAGCAGGACAGTGTTCGACGACTCTGGAAGCCAAAGAGAATGCCCGATGTTCTGTGTCCTGGCCTGATTCGGAATCTGGGTGGGTGGGGAGACTATATATATTTAGCCCCAGTTAAAGAGCAGAGAATCCTTCCAGCAGAGCCTCAGAGTCCCCTGTGGGGCTCAGAGCCAGGATCCCACACTTCCGATGGCCAAAGGGGTTCAGGTGGATTCCCAGCCAAGGAGGCCTCACTCTGCACAGACATAGAGACGCAAGTCTCTGGCCTTGCCCTCTCCAGGTGCATCAGCAGGATTCACTGGGATTTGGTCACCCGCAGGGGAGCGGGAGCCTCAGTACTTAGAGGCAGGGTATGGTTCCTGCGGGGGCACCAGCTCTGGGGGGAGTTCTCAAGTCTAACCTTGAGCATTCCAACCAACAGGGCCCTGCCCGAGCTGTGGGTTCCAGGGAACAATCCAGATTCCCATGCTCTGATACCCTAAAAAGCACACAAGCCCTCTCCCCACCCCAGTTTCTCTAAGGAAAACCATTGAGACCAGGGAAGAGCCAGAGAAACGGGAAAAGAATAAGAGAAATGGCAGTTCAGATAAATGCAAAATAATGGCAGGCACAAGCCGGGGAGAGAGAGCGCGGAGGGAGAGGTGATGAATGTTGCCCAGTGGAGTCCGGAGTCCGAGAAAGCTCTGGAGGAGGAGAGCTGACCCCAGTGAAAAGGACCGGCAGGAGTTTACCTCGTAAAGCAGGGGAGGGAAAGGTGTTTCGCACGAGGGAGCAGCATGTTCAGGGACAAAAAGCTTCGAGCAGGCAAGCTGCTGAGGAACACTGACAAGTTGGCTGGCTGGAGGCAGGAAGGGGGCAGGAAAGGCCAGTGGGGCAAAACGGAACAGGGGACCTGGCTGTGACCCTCAGACAGAGACCAAACTGCTTGGGATGTTGAGCGGTTTTGCATTTGAAAGGGAAATTGGCATTTGTGCTGAGAAATAAAGCTGTGTACGCAGAGGCCCAAGTCAGTGCCCAGTGGCTTCACGAGAGCATTTTCTCTCTGTCACACTATGTGCGCGTTTTACAGATGGGACCAGACATGGCCAGGGTTTTTCTACATCAGCAGCCCCATGTGAGCAGAGAGTGGGACAGAAGGGACCTTGGCGGAGCCAGACCACCCCCTGAGGGTGAGGACCTCCTCACAGGGAAGGAAGCAAGTTGTTTATTAAAGAATTCTCTCTGGGGCGCCTGGGTGGCTCAGTCGTTAAGTGTCTGCCCTCGGCTCAGGGTGTGATCTCGGAGTTCTGGGATCCAGCCCCACGTTGGGCTCTTCCACTGGGAGCCTGCTTCTTCCTCTCCCACTCCCCCTGCTTGTGTTCCCTCTCTCACTGGCTGTCTCTATCTCTCTGTCAAATAAATAAATGAAATCTTTAAAAAAAAAAAAAAAGAATTCTCTCTGGGGCACCTGAGTGGCTCAGTCAGTGGAGCGTGCAACTCTTGATCTCAGGGTTGTGAGTTTGAGCCCCTCTTTGAGTGTAGCAATTATATAAAAATAAAATCTTGGGGAGCCTGGGTGGCTCAGCCGGTTGAGCATCTGCCTTGGGCTGAGGTCATGATCCCAGAGTCCCAGGATCCAGCCCCACATCAAGCTCCTTGCTCAGCAGGGAGTCTGCTTCTCCTTGACTCTCCCACCTCATGCTCTCTCTCTCTCTAATAAACAAAATCTTTAAAATTTTTAAAAAATAAAATCTTAAAAAAAAATTCTCTCTTTTGATCTTAAGATCTGAAACCTGGGTCCCCTCTCTGGGCCACCACAGCACCACTCCAGGTCACTACACTCAACATTTCAAACAAGCCTCCTGGTAAGGAACCCCAGACTGAGGCTCTTTGGTGGTGAAGCCCACATGCCTGATGCTTGGCAGATGTTTAGTGATAGCTGTTGGATGAAGTTTTCTGTAAATAATGCTTTTGGCAGTCTCCTAGCCTTGGCCAACACCTTCAGGAAGTAACCCCGTCTCTCTGGTTCACCAAAGTCATGCAGAAAGGGAGGACCACCATGCACTTCGGTAATGCTCTCCAGGGCCAGAGTGCCCCCTCCGCATTCAGGGGAGTCAGGGAGGGAAGGCTTCCTGGAGTAAGAGAGGCCCAGGTGACCCCCAGGGAGAATGGGGCATGGGCTCGGGAGTGAGGACAGAGGCTGGTGGAAGTCACGTGGGGAAAGAATGTCAGCTTCTCACCTGCGGGCCATGTTTCCCCATCTGTGAAAGGCAGAGTCTCATACCTGCCTCAGCAGGCTTCTCCCACCTGGTGGGTGTCGGCAGAGGGTGGAGGAAGGAAAGAAAGCAGCCCTGGCTGAGCCAGCGTATGGACCTGGTCCTCCGCTGGGCGGACACTCCATCCCTCCTCACTGTGTGTCAGCCTAGCTGGTTAATCGTGGTGAGTCAGACCCTCCGTGCCTGTTTCCCCATCGACCAAGTGGACTCGATAATGACACTGACCTCACAGGGCTCCAGGAGGGCTTGGTGTGAGGTGATTTTTGGTGCTATCTTGATCTCATCTGCTGTTTTTCTCGCTGTATGGAGGGTAAGAGGTGAACCAGGTGCTGGACCTGCTGGGCTGCTAATCCTCACACCTGGAATTCTGGAGCACTTAGCTGCAACTGTTGTAAGTTCCTTGTATGTATCAAGTCATGTGAATTCCCAGACCGCCCTGCTATTACCCGCGTCTGGTCTCGCAGGTCATGAATCTGAGCCTTCCATCCCCCGTTCCCTTATTCGCTCAGTTGCCCACCGAATCCTGTGCTCACCAGGTGCCTGGTAGCCCGGCTTTGGGTCAGCCCACACCTGTCAACACACCCAGCCCTCCTGGGCCAGCCAGATGTCTGGGCAGGCCTTGGAGCTCCCAGGCCTGTCGCCGCACCCTGTCTCAGCCCCACCTGGCCACCTTCCCTGCCCTGCTGGGTAGCTCGGCGGTTGCCAGGGCCTGTCATTCCTCCCCTGCGCGCCCAGTTGTTTGGGTGCTGGCAAATGCCAGGCGGTGGGGAGCCGCAGCTCCTCCGCTGGCCCAGCTGCCCTCACCCTCAAGGTATGGGGTAGGCGTGGGGCATGGAGCAGGAGAGAGACAGGGTGTCTCCCAGGCTCAGGAGTGCTGAGACTGGATGGCAGCTGAATCACGGTGTTAACTCATCTGGAATTGGAACCCAGCTGGATTCAGGGAGAGACAGGGATGGCATCCTTGAAACCGAGTTCAGAGGTGCCCTCTGCTCAGGTGTGGGACGGTTTATGTTGCTCTTCAAACCTGAGTCAACTGGTCCCAACTTCTCCCCAGATTCTGAAGCATTCAGGGCCCACCATGAACCCAGGAAGGAGGGGGACAGCAAAGCTCCCCAGCATAATAAATTAGGAAATTAAGTCTCATGGGAATTCAGCAACGTCGCAGTTGCCCAGAGGGGCTCAAGCCCAAACACAGAACTGAAGGCCCAAGAGGGGTGGCCCGTCCCAGGCCTCAGAGAGCCAGCCAACCCCAGCCTCTGCCCTTCCCACCACCCCGTGCTGCCTTGTGTTGGAGGAAGGAGATGTCCTATGTGAAAGTACTTCTAACAGAGAAAGAAGACAAAAATAAGTAAAGAATGCTATCAAGGACCTTGGAAATAATCTCCCACCCATTCACGGAGCCCTGTGTTCCTTGGTGGGGTGGGCCCAGCATCTTGCAGAAAGGGGACAATGGGTCAGGCCTTAGGGCACTTTCCTTCTTCCAGACCCTCTTCTGTGGATCCTCACAGCCCCCTGCACACTCGGGGTATAGGCCCCTGGCTGCTTTCTCACCCTGGTGTTCCTGGAACTCCACCTGAACCCTGACCTGCGTGTCCCATTCACCTTCCTGTGGCCAGAGACCATGCCTTGACCGTGAGGCGGGGGTGCCCAGCAGCAGAGGTGAGAGGGCCTCAGAGGCTGGACCCTCACTTTCCTGTTTGGGCAGCAGCAGGAGTTACCAGGATGAAGCCTGCAAAATCCAGCACAAAGCTTTGCCCCAGTCACTCACTCTAAAGCTCCCCACCCAGGGCTTCCGGAACCCTCGCCCTTCCACTCGGCACCGGTCAGGTGCTCTCCGCAAGCAGGCTCAGCCGTGTGCGTCGCAGCAAGTGGCTTCAATGAGGAGAAAGTCAGGAATGGCCTGAGACTTCGAACCTGCTGTTAGCCAAGTAATCAGAAGCAACACACCCACCTTGCTGAGCCGGAATGTTCCCATCCAGAAAATGGGGGTAGGGGCGCCTGGGTGGCACAGCGGTTAAGCGTCTGCCTTCGGCTCAGGGCGTGATCCCGGCGTTGTGGGATCAAGCCCCACATCAGGCTCCTCTGCTATGAGCCTGCTTCTTCCTCTCCCACTCCCCCTGCTTGTGTTCCCTCTCTCGCTGGCTGTTTCTATCTCTGTCGAATAAATAAATAAAATCTTTAAAAAAAAAAATGGGGGTAAATACCATTCTATGAGACTCAAGTGAGACTGGATCCCTAGAAGAGAAACCAGCAGCCCCCAAATCAGCGCTCAGGAACCCAAGTCCCATGAGACTCTACATGGAGAAAAGGCTCCATGAGCAAACAGGTTTGGAAAAAGCTGTATCTTCTCCTGCAGTGTGTGCTGGCAGGTCAGGGATCCTGAAAAGGCGTGCCGTAAAGAAACCAGGTGGAAATTGTTTAAATCAGGGTTTCCCAGACTTGCCCCAGAAATCCTTTTTTTTTTTTTTTTTTAAAGAAGCTTTCCGCAGGGTCGTGTTCTGAGTGTCCTTTTGGCAAAGGTCAGATGGCCGTGGGGTTTGGAGAATGGCAACAATTTCACTTCTGTGAGAAGAGAGCGTTCAATTTAGGAGGAGGGTAGAGGCCTGGAACTTACGTGAGCCTTCCATGTGCTCCTGCCCTGAGGGCAGAAGTGGATCTGACATTGACAGGAGGAATGGCACTTTGACTGCACTGATTAAAGCGATGAAGGCTGGGGCACCTGGCTGGCTCCGTCGGAAGAGTATGCAACTCTTGACCTCGGGGTCGTGAGTTCGAGCCCTGTGTTGGGTGTAGAAAGCCCAAAAAGAAAAATAAACTTAAAAAAGAAATTTTAAAAATGTTAAAAGCTCTCCTGTATGATCGGCAATTTCACTTCTAGGAACTCATCCTGCATAAGTACTTCTGTTTAGAAGAACTTCTGTACAACAACTTCAACTGAAGCATCACTTCTAGAGAAAGAAAGTAAGAAAGAAAGGAAGAAAGAAGGAAAGGAAGAAGGAAAGAAAGAAAGGAAGAAAGAAAGGCATCCACCTCCAGGGGGCGTTAGGGTAATGACTGTCTGAACCTAGGTGCTTCAGTGAAAATGCAAGTCCCACTCACGTAAAAAAGAAATTTTTCTTCTGTTTCTCTCAGTGTACGTACACAGATACACAATATAATACATATTATAGTGTTTTTATGTTTATGAATAATGCTTCGGTGAACATTCTTGTATATAGATCTCATGTAGGTATTTATATAGGATAAATTTCTAGAAGTGAAATTCTATCAAAAAAACATTTTAGGGGCATCTGGGTGGCATAGCGGTTAAGCGTCTGCCTTCGGCTCAGGGCGTGATCCCGGCGTCATGGGATCGAGCCCCACATCAGGCTCCTCCGCTATGAGCCTGCTTCTTCCTCTCCCACTCCCCCTGCTTGTGTTCCCTCTCTCGCTGGCTGTCTCTATCTCTGTCGAATAAATAAATGAAGTCTTAAAAAAAAAAAAAACATTTTAGGGATGCCTGGGTGGCTCAGTCGGTTAAGAGTCTGCCTTTGGCTCAGGTCATGATCCCAGAGTCCTGGGATAGAGTCCCGCATCAGGCTTTCTGCTCATCGGGGCGTCTGTTTCTCCCTCTGCCCCTCACTCCACTCTCATGTTCTCTCTCACTCTCAAATAAATAAATAAAATATTAGAAAAAACAGAAAAACATTTTAAGGTGAATATACACAAACACAGAAAAATAGAAATATATGAGATTTATGTCTACATGTATTCCCTTCTGTATGTACACATATGTGTGCCTGTATGGATATAGATGACACTCCTCTTATGCATAGATCACGTGTATTTATATATTTATAAATGCACAGAAAAATGTCTGGAAAGGTAGGCTGCAAAGTTCACGGGGCAATCTCGTCAGAGGGACGGGGGATCAGGAAGAAGGGTGGGGAGTTCGGTGAGACTTAGGTGCATTTCCATATTGTTTTTTATTTTTTACAGTGACCATGCATGACTTTTGAAATTTTGAAAACTTTGGTTTTACATTGGGAGGAAAACCCACCAAAAGTAGGCTGAAGAGGACGGCTTCTGTTATGTACCCAACTTGAAGCCTTTGGTTTCCTGCAAAGGCCCGGATGTTGTTACGAACATGAGCACTGCACGACTGTTGGAGCCTCAGATTCACGGGCCTGTGGTTTCCAATAAAATCACTTTTTTTTTTTTGCTTGTTTATATTTTTAAAATACTGGCGATCACAGTAATGTATAATGTACCAATTAAAAAATATCTTAAAAGAGGGGCGCCTGGGTGCCACAGCAGTTAAGCGTCTGCCTTCGGCTCAGGGCGTGATCCCGACATTATGGGATCGAGCCCCACATCAGGCTCCTCTGCTGGGAGCCTGCTTCTTCCTCTCCCACTCCCCCTGCTTGTGTTCCCTCTCTCGCTGGCTGTCTCTATCTCTGTCAAATAAATAAATAAAATCTTTAAAAAAAAATCTTAAAAGAAAGATGTCAGAGCTATGTTCCTTAATCTGCCCGGTCTTTTCTCTGGAAACAACCCTTGTAATAACCTCCAGTGAATAGACTGGTGCAGATTCTCGGGAGGATTTTGTTGCTGGTGGTGTTGTTATTTCAGGGTTTTTTTTATTTTATTTTATTTTATTTTATTTTTTTTTAAAGATTTTATTTATTTATTCGACAGAGATACAGACAGCCAGCGAGAGAGGGAACACAAGCAGGGGGAGTGGGAGAGGAAGAAGCAGGCTCATAGCAGAGGAGCCTGATGTGGGGCTCGATCCCATAACGCCAGGATCACGCCCTGAGCCGAAGGCAGACGCTTAACCGCTGTGCCACCCAGGCGCCCCTCAGGGTTTTTTTTAATTTTTTTTTTTATTAGGTAGGCTCTACACCCAACATGGGGCTTGGACTCCCAACCCCAAGATCAAGAGTGGCATGCTCTACCAACTGGGCCAGCCAGGCGCCCCCAGATTCTTGGGAGGATTTTGAACGGCAGTATCCCAATGCCTTGGGGCACCCTCCACGTTAATTTGTCTGTTATTCATTCATTGTCCCTGGTCTCTAGGAGCACACGGCCTGGAAGGGACATGTGAGCAAGGGATGCCCACCTACCCTGTTCCCACCAGAATGAAGTGAGGGTCTGTTTGGACTTGCATCTGTACTATGTTTACCATTGTGCCCGCTCCCTGTCCCCTCTCACGTTACTGACCTTCTTTCTGGGATTCTTCCCCATGCTTTGGAAGGCTATCCTTTAGAAGTCCATCCAGTTCAGTTCTCTTGGGGTGGAACTCGTTATTTTTATTTATCGGTAATTCTTTTTATTTTACTCTCGCTCATGCAGGGTGGCTCTGCTGGTTGCACCGTCCTAGCTGGGAGAGACTTTCTGCATTTTGTGGGGAGCATTCTGCAGGCTTCAGTCTCCGACTGCTGCTGGTGACCTGCCACTAAGCTGTCCCTGTGGAAGGACTCCGGCCTTCTGGTCAACACATGCTCAAGATCCCATGTCTTTGCCATTCTGCCCACATTGTGTTCCCAGCTGTGGATTTCTTATTTACTCTGCTTAGGGTTTATGAGTTTCTTGATTTTGTGGATTCACGTTTTTCATCAGGTGTCCTTTCTTTAAAACTTGCCTTTCCTTCATTCTTTTTTCCTTTCCTTCTGGGACTCAGATGTGATGCAGTTAGACTTTCTTGTTCTGGTTTCTCTCTTTCCCCCTCTTTAGGCTCTCTTGATATGTATTACGAGTATATGTCTTACTGTTGCATTCTAAGTAATTTCTTAACATATTTCTCCAGTGAATTCTCTTCAGTTGGGTCTAATCTGTAGTTTAACCCATCAGTTGAGTTTTAGATTTCAGTAGTTATTCAGTTTTCTAAGAATAATGAGTTCTGGATGTTAATTAAGAAAGCCCCTAGTTATACAGTCGGCTCCCCAGATACGTGGATTTAGCTCATGTGTTTGTTTCCAGAGTAGGTTTGTAACTTTTTGGGCAACATTTGAATTTGCTTCAGGGACAGTTCTTGTCTCCAACCCCTAAGGCAACACACATGCCCATGTTTAAACAGTAATTTCAAAATAAACAATGATAGGACAGTGGCTATAAAGATGAGTTAAAAACAAAAATGAAAACCTGTGTGATCATTTATAATTCTGATTTGGTTTAAATGTTATTTATGTATTTATTTGTTTAAAATTTAAAACGTGAAACAGAGTACAAATTGCAAGGGTTTTTTTGTTTTGTTTCGTTTTTTTAAGTAGACTTTACACCCAGCCTGGAGCCCAATGCAGGGCTTGAACTCAGGACCCGGAGATCAAGACCTGAGCTGAGATCAAGAGTCAGAGGCTTAACTGACTGAGCCACTCAGGTGCCCCAGGGGTAATGTTTTTGATAGTGCAAGTCTTACCTTGTACTTGAACTATTTTACTGAATCTGCATATTAGCCTAAAACGGAAATTTATTTTTCACTGTTATTCTTTTTATTTATTATTTAATGGTTGGTATACTCTAACATTATTCATTATTGCAACAGGCCACTGTGTAAATGTACATTTAAAAAAATACATTAATGTAATTAAAATTTATCAACCCACCACCTTTCCCTTTTTTGACAGTAATATTTATTTTATTTTTTATTAAAAACTTTTTTGCTGGTTTGCTTAAAGTTCAATAAAACAGTAAAAAAAAAAAAAAAAGAATGAGCTCTGTGTAAAAAGAAGGGCATTTCTTGGAGGTGTCAGCAAAGGAGAGGACATGTGTGCAGGAATGGCACCGGAGTCCTGGGTTGGAGGGATGGGGGTGCTGCCCAGGCTTATCCCACATAGATGAGACCTGTATAACCCAGAGGAGTTAAGTGTTTTGCTCAAGGTCGCACAGCTAATTAGCAGTGAAGCCAGAATTGGAATGTAAGCCTTCTTATTTCTTGATTAGAGCCTTGCAATTGCTCGGGACCATCCAAGGCGGAAGGGTTTAGGCATTGAAAAGATAGAGATGATTCCCACCCTGTGTCATCCAAGATAAATCATGAATGAAATATAAAGAAACCCAACAAAAGAGAGGCTGGCTGGCTCAGTCGTGAAGTGTGCGACTCTTGATCTCAGCGTTGTGAACTCAAACCCCTCGTTGGGTGTAGAGATTACTTAAAAATAATAAAATCTAAAGGAAAGAAGGAAAGGAAAGGAAAGGAAAGGAAAGGAAAGGAAAGGAAAGGAAAGGAAAGGAAAGGAAAGGAAGATAGAAAGAAAAAGAAAACCCAACAAAGATCTGGCGTCTTTCCATGCTGACCAGTTTACTGTATTTATTAAAAATACACACTAATGGCAGGGCGCCTGGCTAGCTAAATTGGTAGAGCATGCAACGCTTAACCTTGGGGTGTGAGTTCCAGCCCGGTGGGGGTGTAGAGATTATTTAAAAACAAACAAGCAAGCAAAAAAACACTGATGGGGGCACCTGGACGGCTCAGTTGTTAGAGCACGTGACTCAATCTCAGGGTCTTGAGTTCAAGCCCCACATTGGGCGTGGAGCCCACTTGAAAGAAAGAAATAAAAATAAATAAATAGCTAATTAAAAAAAATACACACACACACACACACACACACACTGACAATCCACCCTCATCCTTCCTTTTTGTTTCCTCTTTTGGTGCTCCTGCTTTAGGGTGCGTGAAGCACACGCTTGAACAAGCCTTTGGGAACTGCAGCCCGAGCGAGGAAAAGCCGCAACTTTGCCGGCACTCAGGGCAGGCGAAATGCCCTTAAACGCAGCCGGAAGTCAGGGTGGGGTCGGGAGCTGCGGCAGAGACCCCAGCTCCTCCCAGTTACTGGTTCCAGGGAAGGGAAGCTGGCAGGCGGAGGCCTGGGAGGCCAGGCTGGGGCACTATCGCCATCTGGTGGCACACCCCGGGCATGGCCGTGGTCGCGGCGGCCAGCCCAGCGGGGCGAACGAGAACAAAGGACGCCTGTGGGTGGAGACGTCAGGCTGGGCGATCGGCCTCTGCCGGAGGAGCTGACCCGCTCTAGCCATCGCTGCAAGGGGCTGCCTCCTGGAAGGGGTGCGCTCCCTGACCTGGGAGTGTGCAAGCAGGGAGCCCTGGACTGAACTTTACACGACTTGGAGGCATCATCACTTACTTGCTAATCTGAGTGGCCTCTAAATCTAAGGCCTTAAAATCTTAGATTCGTCACGGTCATCCCCCCCTTCCAACCCTCCCGCCAGGTCACAGCCACAGGGAGGCTGAGAACGGCCCGAGATCACCCCGTTCGCCCCTGACGCTGTTCCGGCCTCGCTCCTCGCCGCTCCTCCGCCTCCAGCCCCGTGTGGGCAGCCTTTGTTCAGCAAGGTCGTCGGGCGGCCGCGTTCCGGCCCCAGCCCGCAGAGCTTTATCTCTCGGGCCTTCCTGCAGCACCGCCCCGTGGCTCCACTCCCCTTCCCCGACCCGTCCCTGTCCCTGTCAGCCTGCCCTCCCGCCTCTCACTGCTTCCCTGAGGCTCTCGTCCCCCCAACCACCGGGGACCTCCCTCCTACACCTGAACATCCAATGCCAATTGGGGGCCTAGGACAAGTTGCTGTCACCACCCTGGATATTTCTCCAGGGCAGTTCCCTCCCATTCATCCCCTGACCACCCAGGCATCTGGACAGTCCACACCTGCCCTGTCCCCACAGGAGCCGAGCACAGAAGTCCTCTCCTCTTAAACTTTCCTTTTGAAATAATTTCATACTTACAGAAAAGTTGCAAAAATAGTACAAAGGACTCCCTTAGACCCTTTATCAAGAGTCATTGACTTTGGGGGCGCCTGGCTGCATCAGTTGGTAGGGCATGCAACACTTGATCTCCGGGTGGGAGCTCCAGCCCCACGCTGGGCCTAGAGTTGACTTTAAAAAAAGTCATTGATTGTTCATATTTGTCCCGTTTGCTTTCTCTTCTGTGTATCTCTCTTGCACACACACATTCACATCTTTTTGTTATTATTATTAAACCAGTTGGAAGTAAGTTATATCACAGTCCTTTACCATTTTTTATTTTTATTTATTTATTTTTTTAGAGAGAGAGAGAGCTAGCGAGCCCGGGTGTGACGGGGCAGAAGGAGAGGGAGAGAATCTTGAGCAGGCTCCCCACCCGGTGTGGGGCCTCACACTGGGCTTGATCTCAAGACCCTGAGATCATGACCTGAGCCGAAATCAAGAGTCTGGCATTTAACCGACTGAGCCATCCAGGTTCCCCTATTTTTTTTAAGTAGGCTCCAAACCCAAGGTGAGATTTGAACTCACCTTGAGATCTAGAGCCCCGTGCCCCACCAGTTGAGTCAGCCAGGAGCTCTCCTATGTCATAGTCCTTTACCTTAACTGCAGTGCTATTTCCTGAGAATAAGAATATCCTTAGATAATTATGGAATTCAGAAACTTTAAACACGGAGGCACTCTTTTAACCTTAATCACCAGTCTGTATTGCAATTGTGTGAATTGTCCCCAAAATGTCCTTTACAGCACTTTCTTTTTGTTTGGGTCCAGGATCCCATATTTCATTTAGTTGTCAGGTCTCTTGAGTCTCCTTGAATCTGGAACGGGTTCCTCAGCCCCTCTGTCATGTGTGACGCTGACATTTATGAAGAATATAGGCCAGCAGCTTATAAAGTTCCTCAACGCAGACATTTCCTTTCCTCCTATATTTTTTGCTCCAAGTGCCAACGGTCCACCCAGTCCCTCAGGTGAGGAGCTAGGATGGTGGTCTCTCCCTCCCCTTACTACCATCCACCCGCCACCAGGTCCTAGGGCTCAGCGCCCTGGTGTCCCAGGCCTACAGCTTCCCCTGGGGCTGTGCGCTCACCACTCCTCAGGAGCCCCCCTCAGCCACCGCTGCATCACACCAGCTGGGTTCCCCAAGCGTGGACCAAGCAGCTTGTTAGAAAGGCAGAGTTTGGGGCGCCTGGGTGGCACAGCGGTTAAGCGTCTGCCTTCGGCTCAGGGTGTGATCCCAGAGTCCTGGGATCAAACCCCACATCAGGCTCCTCCGCTATGAGCCTGCTTCTTCCTCTCCCACTCCCCCTGCTTGTGTTCCCTCTCTCGCTGGCTGTCTCTATCTCTGTCGAATAAATAAATAAAATCTTTAAAAAAAAAAAAAAGGCAGAGTCGCTTGGCACCTAACTGGCTCAGTCAGGAGAACCTGCGACTCTTGATCTCTGGGTCCAGAAAATGCAGACTCTCAGGCCCCAGCTCAGGCCTATGGAGCCAGATTCTGGGTTTTAACGAGTTCCCCAGGTGTGACTTCTGCTCCGTTACATTTGAGGTGTCCTGCTCTCCACACACTCCTCAGCCCCAAATCCAAGGTTTTTGGTGTCCCCCTGCACCACCCTCGCCCTCCCAAGCTTGTCCCCTACCTCATCGACATTCAGGAATGCGTGCTGTTCCACCCTTCTATTCCTTCTTGCCGGAATGCCCGCTCTCCCCAGACTTCTGCTCAGGAACAGGCTTGCGCCTCAGCTCCTGGGTGGTGTGCTTCCTTCCCTCCCTCTTGGCCACTCTTTGCTCTACCCCCGTCTCGATCCTGGCTTCTCTTCCGCGGAACTGTCACCCCCATGTGCTCCCGGGCTTGAAGGGACTGTTTCTCCCACGAGTTGGTGAGCTCCTCGAGGAAGGCCTGCCTGTTACACATCTCATCCTCAGCGTCTCCCTCGCACCACTGAAATGTTTGTTGAACGAGCCCGTGAAAGAAGCAGCTCTTCTGGGTGCCCTTCTTCCCAGCGGATCTGAAGTGGGTATTGGGGCATCCAAACACCTGAGTCACAGAATGTCAGGACAGGGGTAGCCGGAGTGGAACTTTTACTTCAAACGCCCTTTGTTATCTCTGAGGAAAGGCACCAGGGAGAGAGAAGTGACTTCCTTCCTGCAGGTTCCTCGGCTGGAGAGGTGTGGCCTGTGAGTCATCACTGACTCAGGCTTTGCCCTCCCTGGAGCCAAGGGCCCTTACGCTGTTTGGTGTGAGAAACAGAATCATAAAAACCAAAGTGAGGGTCGCCTGGGTGGCTCAGTCAGTGAGGTGTCAACTTTTGGTTTGGGCTAGGGTCGTGATCTCAGAGTCGTGGGATCAAGCCTTGCATCGGGCTCAGCGCTCAGCACAGAGTCAGCTTGGGATTCTCTTCCTCCCCCTCTGCCCCTCCCCATGTGCACACACTCTCAAATACATAAATAAAATCTTAAAAAAAAACAACAAAAACAAAAATCCAAAGTAAGATGCAGAAGAATGTGCACAAAATGGAGATATTTATGCATTTTTAAAACATGAAAAGCAATTCTATGTCTGCTTGCTTGGGAAACAGTCACAATGCCAACGGTAGCAGTTCCCTTGGAGGGAATGGGTGAGACTGGACAGTTTACCATTAAGCTCGAATCACAAACCTCAAGCTTGAGTCACATGCTCGACTGACTGAGCCAGCCAGCTGCCCCCGAACTTAGACATTTTTCATTGGAACCAAGGGATGATGGCTTGCACACAACAGTTGCCCCTAATTTTTTTTTTAGTGAGTTGTCTTACCCAAGATTCTCAGGTAACTAACTCTCAACCAAACTTCCAAGCAAGGCTCGGAGGGTAGGGTACATTCTAGAAATAGAATTCTGCCTGTTATTGGAGCATCAGATGAACATAGGGAAAGGCTGGGGTTTTATCTTAGCACACGGGCTAGAGTTCAAGTTTAATGTTATAGCCAATGAGGAGCCATTAAACTCTCCAGTACGAATGGGCTGACCTAATTAGACGTTTAGCAAGTTGACTGTGGCAACAACAGGCTAAACCAAAAGGCCAGCTGGCTTTTGCAATAATCCAGGTAAATGTTACCTGCTCAGAGCAAATTTAAAGAGCAAAGTCAGGGAGGAACGAGGAAGAGAAAACTGGCTCTGTGTAGATGTTGTCGAAGCTTTGTAATGGGCAGAAAAGGGGTTCATTATTTTGTTTGGAGTCCTCCATGATTAAAAAAAGCCAATTTCTTGTCGAGATCATATACACTTACATGACAAATGAGTCAAATCCTAATTACAAGAATGGATACTCGGGATAAAGTTTTTCATACGTGAACTAGAAACGTACCGTCCTCTCAAATAATTTGGGTAAAGAAGATGGGTTCAAGGAAAGCAGTAGAGTCTGGAAACAAATCTTGAAGTTTTAAACTATTCTGAAAAATGGAGAGGAAGTAGCATATCCAAATTAACATTTTATATGTGCTTTTATTGTTTTCAAGGTTTTTTGTTTTTTTTTTTTTTTTTTTTTTTAGTATTCCCTACACCCAAGATGGGGCTCAAACTCACGACCCCGAGGTCAAGTCGCATGACCTTCCATGGGAGCCAGCCAGGTGCCTCTTACACGGTTGTGTTGTTTTTTTTTAAAGATTTATTTTAGAGAGACAGAGAGAGCGAGAGTGAACACACAAGCAGGGGGCGTGGCAGAGGGAGAGAGAGAAGGCTCCCTGGAGAGCAGGGAGCCTAATGTGGGGCTCAATCCCAAGACTCTGGGATCATGACCCGAGTGGTAGGCAGATGCTTAACCGACTGACCCACCCAGGTGCCCCTTTACATGTGCTTTTAAATAAGTACAGATAATATTCATTATAAGTAGAGATTAACTACTTCCACATCAAACCTGAAGTTTACGTGGTCCAATTATTCAAAACTTTTAAATCTTCTCGCTAGGAATATGGACTGTCTTAGGGAAGGTATTGTAATATGGGAGGCATTAAAGAGTACGGCCATCGGATTTTATTTGCAGTTGAAAATCATCTCTATATATACTCTGTGCACTCATTCAAACATACAGTATGACAGAAGTTGAGTGGAGGGAAGGGTGGGGATGCTTAAGATACCCAGTGTTTCTTTGGAAGGGCTTAAAAAAGACAAAAATGGGAGAGTAACTGGGATGTGCGGTGAAAGAGCTCGGGTGCCTTTGGTACTCTGGGCGCTTGTTCTCTCCTGTCTTCCCAACCTATAAACACACAACTATACTGGAAGTCGGGATTCCTTTCCTCATGCACGGTCTTACAATATCAAAACAGCTTAAATAATCTCTATTATAGATGCAAACAGAAGGGAATCAATGTCTAAACGAAGCTTGACTTGAGGTGGGACCAAGGGTGAAATAGTTTAGGTTTTCACATTTGCTACACGTTTAGGCAAGATTCGTGTGTGGGCCCACGACTTACACCACCTGTCCTATTTCCTTCTGTGGTGTCCTGAGTACAACTGAAACTCCCCTTTTAGGATCCTTCCTTTGGACTGTTGCTTCATTGATATGAATTAATAGATCTTGTAAAGAAATGTTAGTGGGTTGGGTAAGCTTTTTATTTTTTTTAGATTATTTATTTGTTTGAAAAAGAGAGAGAGCATGAGCAGGGAGGAGGAGCAAAGGGAGAGAGAAGCAGGCTCTCCATGGAGCAGGGAGCCTGATGCAGGACTTGATCTCAGGACCCTGAGATCATGACCCAAGCCAAAGGCAGACACCTTACCCACTGAGCCACACAGATGCCTGGTCTGGGTAAGCTTTTGATGTCCCTATTTCATCTTGCAAATCAATCTGAATGACAAGTTTTTGAAGTCAGGGTAGTAACTAGAGGTCATTCTGGCCATCCCTGAAGCCATGCTACATGGGAGCCCTTTGGCCTCTCGAGGAAATATGGCCACCCCTCCCCCACATGGTCCCAGAACCTTAAGGGGAAACACAATTCTCTTAAATCCATCAAGGACTAGGCAGAGAGCATGAGTTCAGATTGTTTTTATTTTCAGAGCCTGCAACTGTTGGTCAGCAATATGAGCTAAGCTGGTCCAATCTGAAGGCCATCCCACCTCCCTTTCCAGGCATCCAACCAATAGAATCCCTACAAACAAGATTAGAGACCAATTGAGATGTGTCTCAATGTATGGTGAGAGGGGGAAGAGGCCTTCCTCTTTCTTCCTGTTCCCCTCCTCTCCGCTTGCTTTTTCTAACAAGATTGTTTTATAGCCAAATGCAACTCAAACCCATAACAGCAACAAGCCATCTCCGGTACCATTGCTTCCCTCTCTACCTCCTGAGGCGGAAGGGAAGTAAGAGGGGAGACTGGCTCGTGTTTAAGAAAAAGTTGGCTACACCCCAGTGGAGCAAAGATGGTGAGGAGGCTGATGCCTGTGGGTGGGGATGCGCAGGAATCAAATAGGCCTGTCCAGAATCAACCAAGTCAGCCCCAGCTCCTTGCATAGTAGCTGTTCCTTTGAGACCCCCATTTCCACGGGGTTAGATAAGGGGGTAACTAGTGATGATCCATCACTCCCTGTCCCTCAAATTCAAACATGATAAACTCAGAAAGTTTCACCTTCGAAATCCACCACACTGCCTCCTGAGAAACACATTCGATACAGTCGTCTGTATGCCAGCACCCACACCCCTCTCCTCACGCCCAGGGCTTCCAGCCCCTCTTCACCCTTGGGTGGCCCAGCCAACACTGATTTGATACTCCTTGACTCATACAATGACTATTTTTAGAAAATCAAAAGCTATTCAAGAGTATCAGGTAATAGAAGACACTCAGTGTACACTCCCCTCCCCCATCCCGTAGAGCCCCCCCCGCCCCCCCTACTCTAGGACACCTACACTACCACATTCCAACAGTGACCTGGGGGTGGCCCAATGGAAGCTGCCCGAAGTGCTTTCCTGACTGGGACTCCTATGCCAGCCAGCGTCCCAGGGAACCGGGGTGAGGGAGAGCAGGGTCACCCCCCCCACAGATCTCAGTGGCCTTCGAGGTAGGTCTGGGAGGTTTAGCTTATGTCCTGTAGCCAAGCCTGAGTCCAGCGCCTGCTCCTACCAGTACCTCAGTCCTTGGCTCTAAATAGCAGCAGCCCCAGTACCACAGTGCCTCCTGGGGGTGACCGAGCTCCTAGCTCTGTCCCTCAACACAAGTTTGCCTCTTCTCCCCCATTCTTTTTTTTAAAAGCAGAGGTAGTCCCTGGGATGATAAAACCCTACCCAGAATGGCAGTATTATGATTTAAAGAAGCAGTTAAATAAAAGTCTCCAGGAGTTATTTAAAAAAAAAAAAATTAAAGTGATTGATGAAGTTGAATAAATTAAAGATACGGGTTATCCCACCAAGACCATTCCCTTCCCAGGCTGTCTTTGGTATTTGGCCAGCAGCATTTCCGCTTCCGTTACTTCTCTCCCACTCTCCTACTCCTCCCCTCGGGAGAGGACAGTGCTCAGCAAGGCCCCAGGTGGTCTGTCCGGCAGCAGGGACGGGGTGGGGGTGAGAAGTCAGAACTTCGTGACTCTGTGCTCAGAACAGTGCTGTGGCAAGTGGCGGCCTTGGCAGCCAGGCCCGAGGCAGAAGGAGAACGTCTTACAGGGACGAAAGTGGCGCGGCCAGCAGGACTCTCCAAGCCCAGAAGCGTGGGCACAGGGGAAGGCGCGGCAGCCCCAGGTGCCCTCTCCGCAGGTCATGCACGCGGTTGGCCCCCTTGCTCCAGCTTCTCTGCAGCAAAGAGGGAAGGGGGAGGTGCGGAGGGAGGCTCAGAGGCTGCTGCTGTCGGTGCCGCCGCCCTCACAGCTTCTTCAGACGGCTGTACATCTCCCTTTTGCTCTTTTCCCCGGCCCAGGTCCGGCTCTTGGTGCGGAACTTCTTCAGGTCTTCTTTGAAGTCCTCGTGGTGCATGGGCCGGTAGCCGGGGGGCTCACAGTGAGACTGCACACGGGAGAGGACGAGATGAGGGGCCCATGCCTCACGCGCGGAAGCCGGCTCCCCCCATCTGGGCTCGCAAGGCTGGGCCCTTCTCGGCGCAGGGCAGGTCCCCAGACCCTGGACGAGACAGCCATGACCCCCAGACAGATCGGACTGTCCAACCTGGGTGAGCGGGGCGCCGTGCTCTCCAGAGATTTCTCCTTACCTGGCATTTCAGGAAGAACTCCTTGTACCCGCCCTTCAGGACATACAGCTCGGGGTAGTGCAGCTTGGGGTACTCGTTACCAAGCCGATCTCGCTCTCTCACATACCGGCACCTATCAAGGAGCAGGCGGGCCAAAGCAAGGTGAGCTCTTCCAATAGAGCAACGCCAGACCACACGGGGGGCGGGGCCGGTGGGAGAGCTGCTCACACACGGCCTCCGGTCATTCTCGGAGACGGTCCGTGTTGAGCTGTGAGTTCCCGGCCACACGCGATCTTTAGGAAGATCACAGGTAGTGGAAGGGTCTCTCTCCAATGGTCCTTCCTCCAAGTTAAAGAGTCCTACCCTCCGGCCCCCGCCCAGCATCCTCCCTGCCACCACCGGCACCCATGTGAAGCGACTGCTTCTGAGCCAGCTTCCCACTGCAGTCTCCACCCTTGGCACACCGCTCCCCCCCAGCCCCCTCCACCACCGGGGTCCCTCCCTGACTTCCTATGTAAGCCGGCAGCTTTCTTCCTGTGGCTTTTAAATAGGCCGAGCTGGCTCTGGCCTCAGGGCACCTACTTATACCCTCTGCTTGGACTGAATACCGAATACTCTTACTAATAACCTCACCTGGCCAGGGCTCCTGACCTCCCAGTCCCTGGTACAAAAGCCAGTCCTTACAGTGGCCCACTGCGTGGTACCCCACCCCCACTCCTCTCCTCCTCTCTCTACTCCAGCCACTTCGGCCCCCTTGCTGTTCCTGCAACCTGCCTGGGAGCACCCACCTCTCATCTTATTTGTCTCCAAAGCGCCTTCTAACACACTGAATGGTTGACTTATTTTTTATCAGTATTTGTCTACTCCCGCCCACTCGGAAATGCAAGCTGTGTGAAGGCAGGGGTTTTGGTTCTCCTACATTTTGCTGTTCCCCGCGGTAAGCAGAACACTATCTAGCACGTGAGCGTCAACCTGAGCCTGAATGAGTAATCCCACTCGGGAAGGAACTGAGTCCTTGCTCAAATCCTACCTCTTCCTGTGGTCATGGTTTTGTGCTAAATGCAGGGCAAGTCCCTGTCCTTGGGAGGCAGGTTGGGGGACAAGTTCCCACTGCAGGTGTCTGTGTGCTAATGCAGCAAAACAGCAGCTGTTGCTGAAGTCAGGTGAAGCACACGCAGGCAAACGGCCTGACCTTTTTTTTTTAAAGATTTATTTATTTAGGGGCATCTGGGCGGCTCAGTCAGTTAAGTGTCTGCCTTTGGCGCAGGTCATGATCTCAGGGTCCTGAGATCGAGGCCCGCATTGGGTACCCTGCTCAGTGGGGAGTTTGCTTCTCCCTCTCCCGCCTCCCCAGTCCTGCGCAAGCTCTCTCTCAAATAAATAAATTTAAAAAAAGTTTTTTTAAGAGATTTATTTTTTTGAGTGAGTATATGTGTGGTGTGAGGGGGCCCGGCAGAGGCAGGGAGATAATCTCAAGCAGACTCCCCACTGAGCGTGGAGCCCAACACAGGGTTGATCTCATGACCCTGAGAACATGACTTGAGCCAAAAGTTGGACTTTTAACCGACGGCGCCACCCAAGCGCCCCCATGTGACCTGACTTTTGAACTGGTTCAAAATGAAAAGGCTGCGCCAGGATCCAGGCCTGTGGGCCTATGAAAAGTCTACCTTGGCCCACCCCAGTCAAAACCGCACCCCACCCTCTCCCTAGCTGTCCCTCTGTTCTCCCGGCACAGACCACACTAGCATCAGAGACGGGCCCGGCTGGAGAAGGCCCAAAGCCCTTGGCAACAGAAACTGCTAGGTCAAGGCTATAAAAACACCACACTCAAGGAAGCTGTTCATCAAATCAAATGACTGCTTAATAGTTAAGAATTTGGGAAAACATCTGCTACGCATGCATCTGAACTTTCACAAGAGCAAACATTTACATGTTTGCACGCTAAGGTATGGAAATGACTTGGGAGGTGAGAGGGTGCGCGTCGTGCTGAAGCACACCGAGTGTGAGCCGCCCCCCGCCACACCCCCCCAGTTACCATGGGCCCGTGCCCCACGGCCCAGCGGCACGCAGCACTCACATGCGAGGGCCTCGCTCGGAAGAGAACTCGCAGTGGAACACGACAATGACGCGCTTGCCATCAGTAGGTACGATAGGCTTCTTGAGCAAGAAGTCCTCAACCTCCTCTTCCATGTGCAAGTTCACCGCACCCTGTGGGGACACCAGAGACTCTAGGCACCTGTGTGTGCCATCCTTGCCGACAGGGACTCTGAGAGTCATCTTTATTTTTTTTATTTTTTAAATATTTTATTTATTTATTCGACAGAGATAGAGACAGCCAGCGAGAGAGGGAACACAAGCAGGGGGAGGTGGGAGAGGAAGAAGCAGGCTCATAGCAGAGAAGCCTGATGTGGGGCTCGATCCCAGAATGCCGGGATCCCGCCCTGAGCCGAAGGCAGACGCTTAACCGCTGAGCCACCCAGGCGCCCCTGAGATAATACTTTTTTCTTAAAGATTTTATTTATTTATTTGACAGAGATAGAGACAGCCAGCGAGAGAGGGAACACAAGCAGGGGGAGTGGGAGAGGAAGAAGCAGGCTCATAGCAGAAGAGCCCGATGTGGGGCTATCCCATAACGCCGGGATCACGCCCTGAGCCGAAGGCAGACGCTTAACCGCTGTGCCACCCAGGCGCCCCTGAGAGTCATCTTTAATTGGGCACCTCATCTTCTGTTATGACTATGGGGACATGACTGGTATTTAGGAGTCTGGGACTTTCAAAAGCCGCGGAGACTGCAGCAAACACTAATGTTGTATTTAATGTACCCCTTTACTATATTTTAATAGTATTTTATTGGTTAAAGTTGGCACAACCAGTTACTTTCTTCCTGGGAAACTGTGTCCTAACACCCGCCCTGCACCCTGCAGCTTAATTCAACTACAGACTCGGAGGCATCACTAAGCCTGGTATAGGAATCAGGGAGTACCACCTAGAAATGCCCTTGACGGTGACAGTGTGAGGCCTACAATGTGGTGGAGTAGTGTAGGCCAGGGAATGTTCTTCAGTGCACCAGGAATCAACGCCTCTTTTAAAAAATTCTCATAACCAGCATGTGAGCTAGTGAGCAGCCAGGTGTCACCACCCACCCCCTTTATTTTACTTTTTATTTATTTTTTTAAAGTAGGCTCCACGCCCAGTGTGGAGCCCAATGCAGGGATTGAACTCACCACCCTGAGATCAAGACCTGAGCTGAGATCAAGAGTGGACATGTATCCAACTAAGCCACCCAGCACCCTAACCACCCCTCCACCTTTTCAAATCACACATCCCTGGGGCATCTGGGTGGCTCAGTCGGTTAAGTGTCTGCCTTTGGCTCAGGTCATGATCCCAGGGTCCTGGGATGGAATCCTGCATCAGGCTCCCTGCTCAGCGGAGAGCCTGCTTCTCCCTCTCCCTCTGCTTGTGCTCTCTCTCTCTCTCAAATAAATAAAATCTTAAAAAGAAAAAGAAAAAGAAAAAAAAATCACAGATCCTGTCAGGGCTCCTTCTATGCCTCCCACGACAGCAGGACTCGCCAGCAAGCCTCAGGAACATACCTTGATGTGGCCACCCTCATATTCATATGGGTATCGGCAGTCAATGATAACAAATTCTTTAATGAGGTTGGCAAATTTGCCATTTAAAACAGATGCCATCTGTGGACAGAAAGCCCAAGAGAATCAACTTTGGCTGCCAGGAACAACTAGATTCAAATATCGCAGGGGTGGCAGGATCCAAAAAGGTGACTTACAATTTCTGGAGAGATGTATTTTAAATCCTGATGCTTCCCAGCAACTGTATGAAAGAGATAACCCTGTAAAAAAAATTTAAAAGATACTTAGCAAGTCTCGAGTCCTGTAAATGTGAGATTTATACCGCTAGCCCACCTGGTAAAAGGCAGCTTTACACGCAAACCTTAAAAGAACCGTCTGGCTACTCCTCTAGGCCCTTCATGAACACCCGGACATCTCATCTTCACACAAACCTATAAGGCACATCATCTTCATTCTTGAATGTGAAGCTGGGCACCCTATCCAAGGTCAGCTAGCTAGTAAGCCAGATGTAACTACAGAAACCTCAGGTAATTTCCTTCCTCCTACTTGTCAGGAACCTTCATCTCAGTAGTCAGATTGTAAGGAACATGGTGTCAGGCATTAGAGATGGGAAAAATAAGACCTGGCCTGGCCTTGAGGGGAGAGACAGGCACATCAGCAATTACTCATTAGGGCAACTGGCTGAATCAAGAGCTCACCCATCCCCATGGCCATTTGCAAGGTCATTATGACAAATATAACCAAAAGCTTCAATTCAAGTGGAAGGTTCCACCAACGAGGACACACCCAGTCTTGCTCGCTCTTCCCTTCAGATAGAATTGTCTCCTATTTTCAACCCCCTTATGTGTCCCTATTCCTTCAAAACTCACCTGGCTGAAATATGAAATATGGCCCAGACCCACACCTTCCCCAATTTTCTAGCTGAGACAAGCCCCTTCTATTTCTCCCAGCCTGCTCACACTGCACCGACCTTCACTTCCATCTACCGTGCGGTCGATAGCATGGCAGGTCTTACCACATGAGAGTTTTTTGAGGGAAGGAACTGGGTCTCATATTGGAATCTTTGCCTAGCACCTAACAGTTAAGCGCTTCAACAAATGTTAGCTAAACTAATGAATAAGAAATTGAGCTGGTAGCCTTCGCGTCCTGTGTGGCTAGACAAGCTACACGTTCTCTGTCCCACCCTTGTATTTCACCACAGCCCAAAGGCAGCCAACTCGTCCACTCAGCAAATCCGTAGGTATCAGGCCATCATCAGCAGATCTTCCTCTGCACTTCCCTGAGGGCCTTCTCCCTCAAATGCTGTGCTTCTCTGGACAACAGAGAAATTCATCAACTTAGGATCTTCTAAGATAACCTTTTGATACACAGTCGTGTACTGAGGCTACAGGTTTATTCTTGCTTCTTTGTAGTTTATGGCATTACTATTTTTATAATCAGAAACAGCTCCCAAAGAGCCTGGCCTTTGGGTTGCAGTCGAGGTGGCTGATGGGTGGCTTCTTAGTTTGTCTGATCAGTACCAGTAAGGTCGACAGTCCCAGAGAGACCAAGATACATCAGATCATGAGTCTGTTTCCTTATCTTTAAAAACTTCAAACTGTGTCCCCTTGGGGGCATTGCAAGAGCCACCCCAGGGAGGAAGAAAGGCTGAGGGGGGTTCTAGGAAACACCCCAAAGCCCAAATCACATAGCCAGGGCAGCTCTCCTTGCGTCTGCTTAGAATTACCTTGGAGAAGTCTCCTATAAGGTCCCTTGGGTCATTATCCAAAATGTTCTCAATGGTCCCCTTTGGGGAAGATGCCAGGGATAAAGAGTGATGTAGAATCTGGAACAAATCAAAGGCAGAAAATGAGGCCAGTGTTCTGAATAGGACTTTTGAAAACATTCTCCTAGAACATGTCACCAGGAGGAGAGTGACACGTAAATGTTTATATTTAACAAATAAAATATTTTCTTTATTTGACTGAATCTAGAATGAAAAAGAGAATGTGGGTCACTGACTAGGTCTACTATTATTTCAGTGTCTAAACGAACTGTTCTGAAACTAAGTTTTTCTTCTTCCCTTTTTAAATTTTTTAAGAAGATTTTATTTATTTGAGAGAGCGTGTGCGCACAAGTAGGGGAAGCAGCAGGCAGAGGCAGAGGGAGAAGCAGGCTCCCTACTGAGCAAAGAGCCCGGTATGGGGCTTGAACCCAGAACCCTGGGAGCATGATCTGAGTGGAAGGCAGACGCTTAACTGACTGAGCCACCTAGGTGCCCCTCCCTACCTTTTTAAAAAAGGGGAATTAAAATTAAGGCTAAGTCTAGGGGCGCCTGGGTGGCTCAGTCGTTAAGCCTCTGCCTTCGGCTCAGAGCGTGATCCCAGAGTCCTGGGATCGAGTCCCACATCGGGCTTCTTCGCCGGGAGCCTGCTTCTTCCTCCTCCCACTCCCCCTGCTTGTGTTCCCTCTCTCGCTGGCTCTCTCTCTCTGTCAGATAAATAAATAAAATCTTCAAAAAAAAAAATAAAATTCAGGCTAAGTCTAAAATAAATATTTTTTAGTTCTATCCAACTGAGAAGCTCTAGAGGTACAAGGAGCATTCCTAAAGGACACTGTGGTCTCTAAATACTATTTTCACTAAAAGAAACCAGGGCTTGAGGGCACCTGGCTGGCTCGGTCAGTGGAGTGTGTGACTCTTGATCTAGGGGTTTTAAGTTCAAGCGCCGTACAGAATGTAGAGATTACTTAAAAATAAAATCTTAAAAGAAAAAAAAGAAACGAAACCATGGCTTTTTGAAGAAGCGATTGACTCCAGGTTGGGACAAGAAATGTAAAAGATAAACCTGGAATGCCTTCTGATAGTAGCAAGGAACCTACCAGACTAGTAAGGCCATGTCAAAAGGGCTAGTCATGGGGAGGTAAGGATTTCTTAAGCAGGACACAAAGAGCATTAAACATAAATAAGATTAATTGAAATACATTTAAAAATCAAGAAATTCTGTTCATCAAAAGAACAATATTAAGAGAAAAGGCAAGCCAGAGCGGGAAGATATACAATCTTTCAATAAAAGATTCATCTCTCAGTACACAGAGTACTCCAGCAGAAAAATGGGCAGTAACTTGGACTTGCAATACAGAGAGGAAAATCTAGGACCAAGAAGAATGACTATTAGGAAATAGAAACTAAAACCACAGACACCATACACTCACCAGAATGGCTAAAACTAAAGGGATGAACAACACTAAGGATACTGGAAGGATGTATAAGTGTAACACTCACATTGTTGTGAGGACAACCATGCTGGACAACGATTTGGCAGAGTGTCTACCAAAGCCAGACACGTGACTAGCCTAGGACCAGATTTCTACGAGATACGAAAGTACATATTTACAAAATTGTACACGAATGTTTATAGCAGCTTTATTCATAGTTGCCAAAACCTGTGAACAACTACCCAAACGTCAATTGTGGGACAGAGAACCTGTACTCTGTTCATGGGATGAAATACTGCATAGTAGGGGCACCTGGGTGGCTCAGTCATTAAGCGTCTGCCTTCGGCTCAGGGCATGATCCTGGGGTCCTGGGATCGAGTCCCGCATGGGGCTCCCTGCTCTGTTGGGAGCCTGCTTCTTCTTCTCCCACTTCCCCAGCTTGTGTTCCCTCTCTCGCTGGCTGTCTCTCCGTCAAATAAAATAAAATCTTTTTTTTTATTTTTTTTATTTTTTTTAAAGATTTTATTTATTTATTTGATAGAAATAGACAGCCAGCGAGAGAGGGAACACAAGCAGGGGGAGTGGGAGAGGAAGAAGCAGGCTCACAGTGGAGAAGCCTGATGTGGGGCTCGATCCCAGAACGCTGGGATCACGCCCCGAGTCAAAGGCAGATGCTTAACCGCTGTGCCACCCAGGCGCCCCCAAATAAAATAAAATCTTAAAAAAAAAAAAAAGGAAAAGAAATACTACACAGCAATGAAAAAAAAAGGGGGGGGGGACACACCCAACCATGGATATATACAACAGATGATGCTCATAAAAATAATGCTGAAAAGAAAATACAGACATAAAAGAAATATATACGTAGGACTCCAAGGAGACCAGGTTCAAACACAGGCAAAACGCAGCTACAGAGGCTCTGCAGCTGAGTTCAGATCAGTGTTACCAACGGGGAAGCACAGGAGAGGCTCTGGGCTACGGCTAATACTCTTTCTTGGTCATAGTTGGTATTTATGGGGCTATGTTCACTTTAAAGAGATCCAGCATTCATTTTGCCTTTCCCAAGGGTGACCAAAAAGTTTGATGAGTAGAGGTTTCTCTTTGTAGGAACATTCTGCCAATAAATGAAGAACAATGGACCTTCAGGATCACTTTTTGAAACCTTGGTTAAATGAAATCTAGGCAACAATCATCAATGGCTGTCCAGCAGCGTGCCGCCTGATCAAAGTGAACAAATCACCCAGGAAAGAGTCATGCCAAAGAAATGGAAGCCCAATCTGATCAAGCCTTCCTAGAGGCTAGGTTTATGGGCAATACAGAGGATAGAAGGCAATGTTAGAAGATCCCATAGGGCCGTGGGAACTTCTACAGGACAACTGGCCTGAGTTCTTCAACCAATAAATTTCAAGAAGAAAACAAAAAGATGGAGCACAGGAGCCCAAGTAATAAGAGACCCAGTGACCAACTGCAATTTCAACCCAGATTTGAACAAACTGGAAATGCATTTAGGAGACAATTAGAAATAATATTGGGGCGCCTAGCTGGCTTAGTTGGTTAAGCATTTGACTTGATTTCGGCTCAGATTGTAATCTCAGGGTTGTGAGATCCAGCCCCACGTCAGGCTCCTCACTAGGTGTGGAGTCTGCTTAAGATTCTCTCTCCCGGGGCGCCTGGGTAGCACGGTCGTTAAGCATCTGCCTTCAGCTCAGGGCGTGAGCCCGGCGATCTGGGATCGAGCCCCACATCAGGCTCCTCCGCTGGGAGCCTGCTTCTTCCTCTCCCACTCCCCCTGCTTGTGTTCCCTCTCTCACTGGTTGTCTCTCTGTCAAATAAATAAATAAAATCTTAAAAAAAAAAAGAAGTCTATTCTTAAGAAAAAAAAAGATTCTCTCTCCCTCTATCCCCTACCCTTTCTCTATTTAAAAAAATTTTTTTTAAATAAGAAGCGATATTAAGAAAATAAAAAGATAAATCCCTAGTATAGCAAGAGTACAAGGAAATGAATATTCCTGAATATTGATGATAAATAAACTAGAAGCTTTCTGGAAGGCAACTTGTTAGCATGTATAAAATGCAAAGTTTTATAAATGTTCCTGCCCTTTAGTCTAGAATTCCTTTTTTTTTTTTTTTTTTGAGGGGGCAGTACAGAGGGAGAGGGAGAAAGAATCTCAAGCAGGCACCATGTCCAGTGCAGAGCCCGTTATGCGGCTCCATCTCCTGACCCTGAGATCACGACCTGAGCGAAATTAAGAGTCAGACGTTTAGCCAACTGAGCCACCCAGGCGCCCCTAGAATTCCACTTTTAATTAGAAAAAGTAAAATCCTCATCAAGTATTAGGTAACCAAAACAGATTATAAAATGTAAGACACCAGGCCTAGGTATGTTCATGGCTGTCATCTAGCTGACTTTTTTTTTTTTTTTAATACTTTATTTATTTATTTGAGAGTGAGAGGGAGACAGAGCACAAACGGGGCAAGGGGAGAGGCAAAGGGAGAGGGAGAAGCAGACTCTGCACTGAGCACAGAGCCTGACGCAGGACTCAATCCCAGGACCCCTGGGATCATGACTTGAGCTGAAGGCAGACGCTTAACCAACTGAGCCACCCAGGAGCCCCTCTAGCTGACCTTTTAAGACAACTTAGTGGTTACTCAAACCTTTTCATGCTACAGAAAACATGGGCAGTTCTCCAGTTTATTTTACAGTGCTTAATACCAAACCTTAATACCAAAATCTGATGATATAAGGACAGTTTAATGAAGGAAAAATGCGTACAAATAAAAGGAATTCTAAATAAGCCAAACGTGACATTTCACGAAGCAAGAATAGTTTTAAAATGAGGAAATCTATGAATACAAGCCAAAATATATAAACAAGTTAATATAAATGGAGTAATCATAGCTAGGACGCAATAATGTTTTGAAGGCTTCAGTTCATGGAATAAATATTGCAAAGGTGCACAGGATTTATGCCCAGAGAACCATGACAAGTCACTCACCTAAAGAAATGGCTAATGGTCAATAAGAAGTGAAGGGATGAAGGACACCTGGGTGGCTCAGTCAGTTGAGTGCCTGCCTTCGGCTCAGGTCATGATCCCACGGTCCTGGGATCAAGGCCCACATTGGACTCCCTGCCCAGTGGGGAGCCTGCTTCGCCCTCTCTCTCTGCCCCTCCTCCCCACTCGTGTTCTCACTTGCTCTGCTCGCTCTCTCAATACATACATACATACATAAATCTTTGAATGAATGAATGAATGAATGAATGGAGATGCTCGATCACCCCTGGAGTCAAGAAACAGATACGAAATACCACTTTTCATACACCAAAATAGCAAAAGCCTCCTAGGAATAACATTCAGTGCTGAGGAAATTCTGGATAAAGTCATCAATTCATCTGTCTCTGGCAGGCATGTGCATTGCTGATTCCTTTCTAGAAAATGACTACAGTAGGGGTGCCTGGGTGGCTCAGTTGGTTAAGCATCTGACTCTTGATTTTTTTATTTTGGCTTAGGTCATGATCTCAGAGCTGTGAGATCAAGCTCTGTGTCAGGCCTGCTTAAGATTCTCTCTGCCCCTCCCCCCAATAAATGAATAATAATAAAAAAGAATAAATAAATAAATAAATAAATGGGGGGGAATATAATAAATGTACATAGCACTTGCCTCAACAACCCCACTTATTCTCCCCAAAATGAACGTGCAAGGACGGTGAATACTGTAATTGTTTATAGTGTTTGAAAACTACAATCTGTTAATCAACAGAAAAACAGCATATCCATAACAAGGATTCTTTTTTTTTTTTTAAAGGTTTTTTATTTATTTATTTGACAGAGATAGAGAACAGCCAGCGAGAGAGGGAACACAAGCAGGGGGAGTGGGAGAGGAAGAAGCAGGCTCATAGCGGAGGAGCCTGATGTGGGGCTCTCCCACAACGCCGGGATCACGCCCTGAGCCGAAGGCAGACGCTTAACCGCTGTGCCACCCAGGCGCCCCAGGATTCTTGTTCAGCTATTTGAAAATAATTTACAGTGCTCACTTCGGCAGCACATATACTAAAATTGGAAGGATACAGAGAAGATCAGCATGGCCCCTGAGCAAGGACGACATTCAAATTCATGAAGTGTTCCATATTTTAAAAAACTAACAAAAAATAATTTACATTTGTGTACCGACCTATAGAAAGGTCATGACATATTAATAGAGGAAGTTCCAAAATAACAGGAAGACAAACCATAACTATGAGCAATTGATTTGATAGAATTAGATATGCTAAACTTGACACCAAAGAGGATACATATTTTTTTGAGTACAGGTGAAACTTTTATAAAAATTAAACTTTCATTAGGCCACAATAGGTCTGAATTAAAAGAAAACAATGGAACTGAAACACTTAGAATACAATGAAAAACACTACACAGTTGTGAGACAAACTTAAAGTATTGGGAAATTTATAGATCCAAGTAGACCAGGAGACAGTGATGCAGCAAACCCAAAGAAACAAGAAACCCTAAGGAAAGTCTGGTCTCCCAGCCAAAGGACTAGGAAAAGGGCCGCCTATCAAGACAGAAAACTTTTAGACAATATAACCACTGTAGCCAAACACCAAGGCAAAAACGATGGCCCTATACCATGCCTGGTCAGCAAGTGGGGAGCTTACATATCCATCCCTTGCCCAGCTGTAATGAGGTGCTCAGTCTCCCTTCCACTGGGATGGTGTCAGCAGAGGCCTAGTGGGAACCTTGAACTCCCGCTCCCACCCAGCAATAATGAGGCTCGCCCCCACCCAGTGTGTCAAGGGAGGCTGTTCTGGGGAACCTGAACTTCCACCTCCTATCACCCCCACAGTATCAGAGGCCTAAAAGAGAAAATTTACATAGACCAGTGTCTCATAAACCCCCAATACACAGGATACAATCAAAAAATCACTTGTCATAGAAAGAACCAGGAAGATCTCAACTTGAACAAGAAAAGACAATCAATAGAAGCCAACACCACAACACAGATGCTGGAATTATCTGGTAAGGATCTTAAAGCAGCCATCCTAAAAATGCTTCAATAGTCAATTAGGAACATGCTTGAAACACATGGAAAATAGTTAAGTCTTGGCAAAGAAAAAGAACCAAATGGAAATTTCAGAATAAAAAAATACAAGTATCATTCTCCCACAGCAAAAAGGCACCTGCAAAACCAACCTCCTGGGGCTTCTCTGGACTGGCTGCCTCAGCGGGACTGGCCCCAGCCATGCTCTTTCTCCGCTTTGAATTTGCAGGCGGGTGCTCCTCTTGAGATCGTTCTGGTCTTTTTAACACTGACCGGGTGATGGAGCTACACGTGGAAGAAGAGTCAAACAGCTTGCATCGATTGCCCTACAGGGAAAAAAAGAGACCCATCGTCCATTAAAACCTACTCGCTTGAGGGGCACCTGGGTGGCTCAGTCGGTTAGGCAGCCGACTCTGGATTTTAGATCAGGTCATGGTCTTAGGGTCCTGGGATCGAACCCCTGCGTCAGGCTCTGCACTCAGGAGGGCGTCTGCTTCAGGATTCTCTCCCCCTTTGCCCCTCCCTCCCCGGTTGCTGGAGCTCTAAAGTAAATAATCTTAAAACCAAACCCAAAACAAAACCCCCTGCTCACTTGGATGGTAAAGTGGATGGGCCAAGGGCTTCCTGGGATGGTTTAAAATTCACCCTAAATCAGGAAACAAACACTGTCCCTTCCTCTAGTCCCAGCGACTCTTGGAGGGCCTGGCACATAGTAGCCACTGAGTACCTGGTGCCCAATGAACACGTACACAGCTGACACAATGCGGAGATGAGGAAGACAATCGGCTCTTAAAAGCTTACTCTACACAGGGTCCTACGAGTCAAATAACTGTTACCCTCCAGCTGGGAACACATTTTTGGTTTACCTCCTCCCCTCTATTTGATAACTTGCACCTTGCTTAAGCACCTCTCAACAGCTTTTAATACCCCACCTAAATGCAGAAAAGGTTATGAGGTAGCTAGATATGCTAGAAAACAGGGCCAAGGTGTTAAAATACTGCAAAAGGTGTGAGTTTGTAAAGAGCAGGGGTGCACAGAGGAGCAAATGCCCTCGAAATTGTGTTCAAAAGTCCTCTCTACTTGGTCTTTCTAGGACTAATTTCTCAGAGTCATAGGGCAGCCACTCTGACCAGTGGTAGGAACAGTCTAAACTCATGTGTCTGTTTATGACTCGGCTTTCCCGAGTGTGTGCCTTGGCTCGGCTTTCCCTTCCATGCACAATCTCCTTTCATACCCCAGTAAACTGCTTCTTTCCAAGCTGATACTAAAATTTTGACCACACGTCCTTGAGACATTCTGTTTAATCCCCAGCAGAATGTGCCAGTCCCATGCTAGCTTTCCCAGAGACCAAGGATTTTCTCCTAATTTTTCTGTTTATTTTAATGGAATGTTTTATGAAAAGCAAGACCAGAGATTTTTTTTTTTTAACCTAGAAGAGCTGGAGGCATTTTTGGGAAGAGGATACACTGCTTTCAACAGTCTCAGAGGGAACTGTAAACTCTTCCAGGGAAGAAACCACAATTCCAATACAACCCCAGCAACTGTGAGTCTGCAGTGTCTGTGCAAGGCAAGTCCTTGCTGTGAAAGGCCCCAGAACTCTACTGGTAATTTAAAAATCCAATTAAGGGGTGCCTGGGTGGCTCAGTTGGTTAAGCATCTGCCTTCGGCTCAGGTCATGATCCCAGGGTCCTGGGATTGAGTCCCGCATCGGACTCCTTGCTCAGCAGAAAGCCTGCTTCTCCTTCCACCTGCTGCTCCCCCTGCTTGTAGCTTGCATGCTCTCTCTCTAGTAAATAAATAAATAATCTTTAAAAATAAATAAATCAAAATCCAATTTAAAAAAACTGATAGCCATTTCCCAAGCTTCCTTGCTCTGTACATAATTTTTGTCTTTCAAAGGGACCTAGTAAATTTAGTCAAAGCATTTGTACTGGGATAGCCCATTTCCTCATAGCTATGCACGTTAATCTACCATAATTTGTAAGTGGTCCCAAGAGTATAGCTCATTTGTCCCATATTTATAGTTCAAGGGCTGTGCTAGTTTAAAAATGTAAGGATTTCAATTTATATGTATACCTAAGGGTGTGGGGCTCTGATTTTGTCCTGTGACAGTATCTAATTTTTTCCAGGCATTTGTACCATAGGTGAGGATGTGTCCCTGTGCAGGTATAGCCTTGCTTCTAGCTTTGTTTGAAAGTATCCCTGATGGAAACAGAAGTCTATAGGCTAGATACTGATAGAAAGTCTATGAGTTACTGTTGCTTGGCAAGTGTTGTGCTTGATGATATGGAATATAAATACATGAGAAAGATCAAAAAATACATGGGGGGGAAAAAAAGCTAATAATCAGACTAAAGGCTTCGTACTTGAAAAGTCTTTTTCCAACTACCTGGATTTAGAGCTAGCAACAAATGTGGTCCTTCCCCCTATCAAGACTCCTTGTTTTACAAAGTGGTAAACATGCAGACAGATGAAATCCATCGCTCAAAGTCTCCATTTGTGGGGAGCCCAGGTGGGGTCTAAACCGAGATCCCTAAGTCCTGTGATTCCACTTGACCTTTGGTTGTACTCACCTAAGATGGTAAAATTGAGGGCACACCTCTACCATTCCAAATGCTATGGAGAAGATGGGAGACAGCAGGCTCTTTACCCACCAGGTACTTAAACACACACACAGACAGCCAACAAAACTGAGGATGTACTTTAAGACTGTCTCTCCCACTGACAACTTTGGGGTCATTCTCATGACTTTTCCTTTATCACTGTTACTTCTAAATACCACTGTTCCTAATTTAGGATCCCTTCAATCTGTTCCCTCTTCTCCCTGTAATTCAGAAAAGTCTTTAGCACTTTGCCAAATAGTCATAACCGGCTCCTAAGCACCCTGTTTGTAACTGACCTGTCCTCCCTTCCAGTTAATAGTCACATTCAATGAAATCCTAGCGTCCCTGGGAAAATCCATCTAAACCCCTTAGACTGGCAGACAAGTGACATTCGTCACAACCTCGCCCCTGCTCACCATGCATCCCAATTCTCCAGCTTCCCAAGGCTACACGCTATTTCCTCAGATGAACTGTTCTTTCATGAATCAACACATCCTGCCCCCCAAGTTCCCACACAGCCTGAGACCCTGCGCAAACATGCCCTCTCTGCGGGATCAGCCCCCGATCTGCTCACAGCATATGGCTCTTTCCAACGTGATGGACGTTCCTGCCCTTAAAGTGTCCACAAGGCCCACCTGTTTGATGGGATACACGTGGCTACACGTGTGCGTTTGACAAGGCCACACACACAGGGTAAGCTGCTGTCTGCTTCACATTGGGGGCTCCACAACTCCACTGCTCCCCCGCGACGGAGACGTGGAAAAATAACCCACTCCTTGCTGTCTTACTGCTTACAGTGTGAGGTTTTAATATGGGGGCTGAGTTAAACAAAGGTGTAGCTGAGGATGACAGTGGGGCAAAACCCTATCTGGGACAAGACGATGACACACAGGCTAGAAAAATGGCTAACGAAGGACACTGGCTAGAAGGGAAGTCTTGACGTGAAAGCACAGAGAGAGTTTATCTACTGACGCCTCAAATCCCTGCCTGAAGCAAATGTGGCCACAGCAAGCCGCCTGCCCCTTCTCAAACTCAGACAACCTGTCAGAACAGGTCAAGCTGTGAGGGCCAGAGGGGGGCTCTGAGCACTCTGCAGATGTGTGAAGTAGAGCTTCACGGGCCACTTTCGGACCCCAGAGCAATGAAGGAGTCATCCAAGAATGTGCTTCTATCACTAACAGTTGTAACCCAATGCCTGGCTAGGTCAAAGGCAATGCTAGCTTAACGGAGGCAAAAGAAACACAAACAGTTGTCCTACGTGTGAGCTGTGGGTGAGTCTATACAGGAGAAATGGAAAAACAAAAATGATGTAAAACCTCAATTATCTATGGGTAATATTCCCAGCATCCTTAAACTATGAAATAATCCTAAACTCCACACGGAAAATACCTGAAGTAAAACAGAATCTTTGAGAAGAAAACAGAGATAAAGCAGTGTTCCAAACGTTTGGCGGACTTTGTGCAAATGCCGAAAAGCATGGACAAGACAACCAAACAAGCTCAAGAAAGAGGAGCACCAGAGACCCAGGGACAGAGGACAGCCAGCTCCCCACCTTGCAAACAGGAGCTCTAAAGAGCTCAGAGTGCCCACCTAAGTATATCCCTCAGTAGCTCCTAGGGGAGATGGTGTGTTCTGAGGCCAAGCAAGGCCCCAACCTGTGAACTTGGCCTCATTCAGGGCCGATTCCCAGACTATCCGTACCTGCACCCACAGCTTAGAACACAAAGGTTCCATCAACCACTGTTACTTGTGAGGAATTCAATTTAGCAGATATTTTCCTGAGATCTTAAACTAGAAAGTAAGAGAGATCAGACACACACACACACACACACACACACACACACACACACACACATACACACGACATTAACTTGGCCAAGAATGCTGGGATAAACTAAAAATTACAAAAACAAGAACTACATGTATATTTATCAGCCAGACTTCCTCACACACCAATGAGGACAAAAGAAAATATAAAGAGGGGCGCCTAGGTGGCACAGCAGTTAAGCGTCTGCCTTCAGCTCAGGGCGTGATCCCGGCATTGTGGGATCGAGCCCCACGTCAGGCTCCTCTGCTATGAGCCTGCTTCTTCCTCTCCCACTCCCTGCTTGTGTTCCCTCTCTCGCTGGCTGTCTCTATCTCTGTCAAATAAATAAATAAAATCTTTAAATATATATATATATATAAAGAAACAGTGTGCTTTACACCAGAGAACATTAGTGACCAGTCAAGGGAGAGGCTCATACAACCCAAAGACAGAATCAAATGAAACTATTTTTGATCCCTGTGGTGATGTGGGCAGAAGGATTAGTTTTCCATTTAGTCTAGTCCACTCTGTCCCAGAGGTCTAATTACTCAAACCTCTCTCCAGGCACATGGGAACAACTTACAAGGTTTGTAGTTCTTCTCATGACAAGGGGAGCCGTCCAGAGGCTTGCCATGCACGATGGGGTCTCTTCATCGTTCTGAAAGAGAAAAACTATAATAAAGATCTAGCAGAGATTAACAGTGTGAAGGCATTAGGTGTGATTCTGCCTGAGGAGTACCAAACAGGCCCAGATAGGAAGCCTCTAATGTTCGCTCCTCTTTCCCACTAACCAGTATGTTAAGGTCAGAAGAGCATCGCATTTCACAAATTGGGCATCTGAACATGTAGCTAAGAGCACCCGCCCCCCCCCCACACCTGCCTCAAGGGTTTGTGAGGAGGTAGCCTCTGGCTCTCCAGCTTTACGCCAGCTCGCCCTACACTATTCTTGTTCCAGGTCTCTTTACAAAATAGACTGTCGGCTCCTTCAGGGTAAGAAGGATCCTCTTGGTGTCTTCTTTTGAGGAACTGCCCCACTCCCACCTCAGATTTAATTAGGAGCAGAGTCTCAATAAATTCTCACCAAAAGAACGAAAATATCAGCCACCCCAAAGCCCTGGGGAATTGCTGTTCTTTCTCACATGACTTCTCCAGGGTACTTAGTGGAATAGGTGGGAACACAAACACATGAACGAATGAACACACACACACACACACACACACACACACAGCACCTTCAGATTCTCTCCATCAAGAAGGTCCATGAAGCCATCATCCTCATCAGACAAAGTGGCCGTCACAGGGGATTGGGGCATAAAAAGAGGAACGAAATTCCCTGGCTCGCCGCCATCTCTTTCATTAGAGGAAAGCTGGAAGACAGAATTCACGGCTTGTTAATAACTGATCAGAACGGATTTCCTTGGATGGGTCACTAGATTTTACAAGGATTTATTATAAGTAAAACTTTGGCAGCTACTCATCAAAGGAAAATGCAGCCTAAGTTGATAAAGGATTTGATGTCTACACATAGTCCTGAGTAGAATCAGGCCTGGAAGCCTTCATAAAAACCTCTTCTCAGAAGCAAGTGGGATCTGGGGAAAGCCTCTAACAAAGGGCAAGGTTTGCTTTATCAGAGGACTGTTATCGGTGAACAGGAATCAACATGCGGGTTGCGATACAGTAGGATAACCTGCTGCAATGAGGAAGGGTGAGAGATATAATCTCTGCCTACAGACCAGCCAAGAGAACGCTTATGTAACTCTGATGGGGGGTGGGGTGGGGGGGTGGGACAGGGGGAGAGTAAAGGGTGGCCTGGTTCTACAAAGTCTATCTTAGTCCGTTAGACCTGGAATTTAGTCGACAAGTGCTGTGTTTAACGGAGGAATTACTGTGTACCAGACACTCTGATATCATCTTAAGTGTTCGGTTCCATTTAAACCTCACAACATATTAAGGGGAGTTACTCCTTTTCTTCGTATTGAACAAATCAGGAAACCAATGCTTAAGAGAGGTTACCAAGATCACATGGCTCACCTGTTTGACTCCAAAGCCCAAGCTTCTCTCCCCACTACATTCTTTCCTAGGAGAACCATTCCTAGAGTAAAAATAGGGTATCTCACTAGATGACCCTATGTTGTTGTTTGGGGGGGAACCCCCATCATAAAACTAATATATATTTAATATAGGAAATTTAGAAAGATGACTCATAAGTCTACCATCGGAGATAAACATTACTGGGGTGCCTGGGTGACTCAGTCGGTTAAGGGTCTGCCTTCGGCTCAGGTCATGATCTCAGGGTCCTGGAATCAAGCCCCACGTGGCTCCCCGCTCAGAGGGGAGTCTGCTTCTCCCTCTCCCTCACCCTCTCCCCTCCTGCTTGTGTTCTCCCAAATAAATAAGTAAAATCTTAAAAAAAAAAAAAATTCTAGAGATAAACATGACTAATACAAACATTGCTGATAGTGAATTGTATCTTTTCCAGGTGCTTCCCAAAACCAGAAAAAGTGTTCAGAGAGAGATTTTTTCCCACAGTAAGGATGCAGTCTCAACCTAAGTCCTACAGACAATCCTTAAGACACAAATCCCTTTGCAATAGGACTGCATTAATCCCCAAGTTGCCCTCTGGTTTTCAGAGTCAGTTGCCCACCTAGGGAGGAATCCCTTCTGCAGCTGGCCTCCTCCGCTTCAGGCACCAGCTTGCCTCACAGAAGTTCTAGGCTGCCTCCGGTACTCCACAAGTGCTCCTGGGCATGTTCTGGGCACACTGGCAAGTTTCCAGCCAGCAGAACCAAGGGGCAGGTAACTTTATTGTGGGGCAACACCCTCTGAGGCTCACACTAGAATATCAGTATTTTTGGGACACCTGGGTGGCTCAGTTAAGTGTCTGCCTTCGGCTCACGTCGTGATCCTAGGGTCCAGGGATCAAGTACCACATCAGGCTCCATCCTCAGCAAGGAGACTGCTTCTCCCTCTGCCTGCTGCTCCCCCTGCTTGTGCTCTCTCTCTGACAAATAAATAAAATCTTAAAAAAAAGAATTATAATGCCAGTATTTGTGACATAGGTTCTGGGATCCCTTGTGCATGAGTGATACAGCAAATGACGGACATGTCACCTATCATTAGGGATGGCCAGGTGACCACAATAACCCTGATGCGGTGATCTTCGAGGGCACACTAAAGATATTTAGTTTTGGATACTCAGTACTTAAAGAATTACCGTGTAGTTGGGAATCAGATTTTGTTAAATCCTGGTCTTCTATTTATCTGTGTCCTTTGGCAGATCACCCAACGCCCCTCACCAGACTTTCCCAACCCGTAAAATGGGTTAACTCCAGCTATTTCACAGGCTTATGAAGATTAAAGATGAGAACATATATAGAAGTGCTTTGTGCAGGGGCACCTGGGTGGCACAGCAGTTAGGCATCTACCTTCGGCTCAGGGTGTGATCCCAGCGTTATGGGATCGAGTCCCACATCGGGCTCTTCCGCTATGAGCCTGCTTCTTCCTTTCCCACTCCCCCTGCTTGTGTTCCCTCTCTCACTGGCTGTCTCTATCTCTGTCGAATAAATAAAATAAAATCTTTAAAAAAAAGAAAGAAAGAAAAGAAGTGCTTTGTGCAAATGCTAGACAGAGCAAGGATACTGGCTGAAGGTGAACCTCAGACCACATGCCAGACTGGAAAGCTGTATTTTCACATGCAAGTTCCCAGGAAAACCTGGAAACCAAATGTGGTCACTTTGTTGGGCGTCTCTAGCCCTAGCTGTCAGATCGCCAGTAGGCAACTTTGGAAGTAGTGACGCCTCTGTTTGGCAAAGAAATAACCCTGGGGTACGTGGCCCCAGATATTGTCAAGGAGCCCATAGGTAGTAGGTTCACTGGAATCCCTAACAGTTCTTAATAAACCACTTTTGGAAGAAGCTAAGTGTTGTCTCCAAACAAAACCACTCTGGGGAGTGCCTCTTAGCACTCAGGAGGCACTTGGAAAGAGCAAGTTTTAAGACCCATAACCCCACCATACACACAGTTAGAAGAATGACCCAGGATGCCCGCAGATTATTTCCCCAGAATTGACGAGGCCAAATATTCCTTGCTCAAGTTCAATATTCCAAACACACCATCTCTCACTCTGCTTCTGCCCGTCTGCTCTCCAGACACAGCAAAAACACCAAAAAATGTGACAGTCTAGTTTCAAACGACAAAGTCAAGGTAAAGACAACAAGAGCTGCTGTAGTGTCTTCAACTCCGGGTTAAAGAGGGTGCTTTCATTCTGTTCCCATCAGGAACTCCCCTGTGAAAGCCAGGGCACATACCATCCGAGCTGGGGCAGAGTTCTGCCTCTGTGTGAAGAGATCTTTACTCTCCTCAAGTCCATGAAAATGCAGGCAGCCACGAGATGCCGGTCTTACTGGCTTCTTAAACTCAAAGGCTTCCTGCAAGACAGCAGAGTCAAGACATCTTCCACTGTCCACAAAAACCATGACCTTAGCTGTAGCTCGGGTGAGACAGTCAAGGAAGCAGGCACTGCTCACCTTTGTAACTGCCTCCAAACTAAGGGTTTACCCATTTATGAGCTTAAGTCCAGCACTGGATCTGTGCCACTAAGAATTTCACAGACTTAGGCAACAGCTGACTTCTAAGGCGGCATTTTTTCTCTCACCACAAAGACTATTTCCTGACAAAAACATAAATATCAGCCAAGTATACAAAACCCTGAGTTAATAAGCTAAATCAAATCAGCAATTTCCTAAAATCTAAGGCAAAGTGTTTCAATATAATTGCCTGGGAATGGGAGCCGCAACTTTTCACTCTAGATTTGTTTGAAGATTTTGCATTTTCCGCCTTCTTCCTACCAACAGGAGGTAATTATTTTCCACTTAGTTATTGTACTCCATACTCAAAGCAATGGAAAATTAAGAAAATGACTGTTTACTCAACAACATGAATCGCACATGTTGAGTGAAAGCCAGAAGTGACAGAATACATTCTGTATGATTCCATTTACTTCAAGTTTGGAAGCACTTATAATCCCCCTACCTAAAATAGCCACTTCACGTGTGATGAAGTGCTCAGAGCAGTAACAGCTAATATCACAGAGTATCCACATGCCAACACAGCACTAAGTACTTTCTATGCATTAACTCATATAACAATCACCGATCACCTCCATTTTACAGATGAGGAAACTAGGCCTTACAGGTTAAGTGGTGTGCCTAAGATCACAAGAGCTCTTTACCATCTATGCTGTTTCCCCTCCAGAACAAAGTTCCAAGCAGGCAACCCTGGGAAAAGCTAAGCTCAGGGGAAAACCAGGCATCAGTACAGCTTCCCTGTGTCCAGAAGTTGTTACTGTATGTATATATGTATACAAAGGCCGAGGCAGTGCTCCAGGCACTTAAGGCAGGAACTCACTTCTGTATTTTCCCTCAGAACCACACACAAGTCGCTAAGAATCACTGGGAGAATTTATGGAGGCAGTAGGTTTTACACGAAGTCTGGGATATGTTAAGGATTACAAACTGTGGCATTTTAGCAGGGAATGGAAAAGGGGAGGAAATTGACATGAGGATATAGTGAGAATGAAGGCTGGAAAAGTTGAGCCAAGTCACTGAACTGTTTTGGATGCCCTGTGCAAGGCACCTGGCAGGTGTGAGAAAAGCCAGGCCAGGGTGTTCTTGGACTTTTGGATGGACCACCACAAGCTCACCCTCTAAGCTACCAGTTCAGTTACTCTGTGATTCACTGAGACTTGTTCGCTCTGTGCTTTCAAATATTGCCAAGAAGCCTTTTCCTAAGCTTACAACTCATCCCAGGGTGAGCCAAAGAGGCAGGGCCTTCTGGATAAAGTACTCATGGATATACTTACTCTTAAGGGCTATCATTTGAGCAACTGCTCCCTGCCAGGAACCATTTTAAATGCTTTACATACATTATCGTTTCTAATTCCATAATGCCCTACAAGTTACTGCTACTCGTATCTTACAAAGAAATGAAGAGACCTACAAAGAAGTATCGGGGGGGCGCCTGGGTGGCTTAGTTGGTTAAGCGTCTGCCTTCTGCTCAGGTCATGATCCCAGGTCCTGGGATCGAGCCCCATGTCAGGCTCCTTGCTCAGCAGACAGCCTGCTACTCCCTCTCCCTCCTGCTTGTACTCTCTCTGTCAAATAAATAAATAAAAACTTTAAAAGAAGAAGAATAAGTAATGGGTCAAGGTCACACAGCTAGTAAGTAGGATTCAAATCCAGGTTTCTCTGCCTGCAAAGACCATGCATGACTTTGGTGAAGGTCTAGTCTCCCAGAAAGCAGCCCGGCCACTTCTCTGTAAGCCACTGACACTTGTGGCTTTACCTCTATCCTGTTAGCACATTGATGCCACTCACGTTTTCCTTGTTCTCATCCTGGTCCATCAGTTGAAAGACATCATGGTCAAGAGAATCAGAATGGCTCCTCTTCAGAGCTGGGCTACATCCCAAGAGCTTCTGCTGTCAAAAAGAAAGAAAGACATTAGGTACATAAATGACAATTCAATGAAACTCAGGTTCAAAAGAAAAACAAAAATGGCAGTGAGGGTTTAGCTCCTCACACTGCAGGTGGTAACCAAGAAATGTGGCCAGGGTTCCACCTTACCACAACATGGGATAGAAGATCCTGCTACATGGCTTCCCACCTAACCTTACAAGGTAGGTCTACAGCCCTCTCAGCAGAGATTTATGGGGCCAGATCAACCCTAAAATATCATTTGCAAAAGAAGAATACTTCCTGTATCTAACTGGCAGTTAGAACTGAAGGTGAGGCTGTTTAGGTGTTTTGAGCGCTTACAACACTAAGGAAAACCAGTCTTTGCTGTCTAAATTAAGGCCTACCATTAAGGTCACACTGATAGCTAAGGAGACAAATTAAGCAAGGGAACTAACTTACAGGCAGGAAACTTATTCTCCTCATGGGATTTTCAAGGCTGCAAAGAGATCAGAAGGTAAACAATGAGAATAAAACAAGAGAGAGGTATTCATATTAGCAGATCCCGTGTGTAGTCTATAGTTTGGGGAGGGAGTAAACATCCCCATTTTAAGCAAGATGGAAGAACAGATTTCTGAGGCTGTCCTGTTCTCACAAGCATCCCTAACATTACTGGGCTTCTAGGTAAAAAAGGCAAGCCCAGGTCTTCTCTTAAAATACACATTTAAGTCTATGATGCCAGAGAGTGAAGTAAAGGGTTGGGCAAGACTCGAAGAGAAAAGCACAAATTATAGCTGAAATAAAGGATGGGAAGTCCTACAGAATGCTGACACAAACAACTCATTCTCTAAAGGCACCAGACTTATTTATAGGATCCACAAGTCTTACTAGGGTCAGCTAAATCCAGGGCTCCCATGCAGAGTACTAAGAATTTCAATAAAACATTAAGAAAAGTCTTTCCTAAGTACAAACTTTTAAAACCAGTGAATACATACTTTTCTTTACTATCCAAGGGCCCAGGAGAATCCAGACAGAAGCCTGTGGGAAATAATAAAACCTCAGGAAATAATACATGAAACACCATTTTGTCATTAAATAAAACAAAAATACTAGTACTGTTTCTTTAAGCCATCAATCAAGAATCATGGCTTAGACTTTTGCCAGAATTAAAGTGGTGTCACTATTTGATTGTTGAAAAGTTCATATCTGCACAAGTCTTAACATTTTCATAGTGTATCTACCAATCCGATTTCCCTACTTACAAATATCATCAAGGGAATAGAATGTGAGAATTAAACATAATCTTGATGATTGGTTGGTTATTCAGACAGAGATTACCCAGTAACGTTCTGTGAGTTCTGACCACGAAAAGAATAGGTACCAGTTTTCTGGAATAGTTTTGACTTCAAGTAATTTATCTTGTCAGATCATATGTTAATTTGGGGGTATGGAAAAATACATTTATCAATCCTATGACAAGCCAAGTATTCATTGCCTTTAACAAAATAACACCAAGTAAGGTGCTCATCTCACCAAAGGGAGCAAGGCATAGGAGACTCTGCTCTCAATATCATCCAGACCCGCCAGCATCTGCCTAGTGCACACCTCTCCTCATGATATCCATGTAACTTTGCAGGAAGTCAAGTGTTAGCTCTGATATTCTCATTTGCCACGCTGCCACAAGTAAGCATTCTATCCCTAGTTCTGAAGAAGTCTACATTTTAAGACCTTTGCTCTTGCAGTTCCCTAACCTAAAACATCTGTGCAAATATAACCATGAATTTATGAATTAGAATAAAATGCACTGGCCCATTTCCTCCATAGCAGGCTCACTGAAACAATAATTTGACCCCGCGTTTCAACCAATACGCTTTTCTGGTCTTGGTGTTATGGTTCATTTTACCCAAATACTCATCCTCAAAAGCAAGCACACACCATCTCCATGCAGACACTGGACACTTATTTCCTCCATAAGCTACCACAGGGCCTTCTTTACCCTGTTTTAAGGGTGTTTGTCACGGAATGCCATGACTCTTGTTTACTGTCTCAACTAGTCATCAGACTAAGTTCCTAGGCGAAGTGCACGTTAAAACAAATTCCAAGTTTTGACCCTCATGTAGTAAACAGAATAAATGTTGAAGACTAAAGGAATACCTGAATCGGTTGACTCAGAGGAGCCCATTCTCTGCAGACTGCTGTTTCTCACCTCCAGCGGCTGTTCATATTCACTGGAAGCAAGAGAAAGAATTCTTTCTATAAATTTCTAAAACATACTCACAAGGTTACTTACAGGAGACAGGCCATGAGGTTAGCAAGTATCCAGACTGCTCTCAACCATCTACTTCTAAGGCAACACCACAGATCCCATTTAGCCACCCAAAACACCCAGTTAGCACTTGAATATATAAAAGTTGAGACTGGAGTGGGTAGGCATGGCCTGGGCCACACTGTAGACAAGGGGACTATGATGTTGGAGTATTTCCTGAAGCGAGAGCATGTGTTCTAGGTACCTGCTAGGATGAAAGATGAATCAGACAACTTCCTGCTTTTTTCAGAGGTTGGAAAACGTACAAGACATGTGCTTACAGAGAAAATAGGACGTCCAAAACTGAGGGAAAAGCAGCTCCACCAGAAACACCGTGGGATGCATGTTTTGCCATGAGGAAAAGTCCAGGGAGCTTGGGAGGATGGAAAGTTGAATAAAAAGGCCTGGCCTTTTAGGAAAGCAGGGGTGGACATCAGGAACGTGCACGGGCTGAGGAACTGAGATGATTTTGCACATACGCCAGGAAATAAAATGCCATCTCTCTGTCGAGAAGGAACAAAGCTCGCAGGAAGCTAAGATCCTTCGAGGTGGTTCAGCAAAGGGTGGAAGTGAGCGCCTGAAAGGGTCCGCTTTGCCCCCGTGTGAGTAGATTACAAAGAGCTTCCTGGGATTGGGGCAGAAGAGTACAAAGCAATCTGAAAGGGGTGGCCAAGCTGGGGAACCCGGGCCGACCCCACCCCCTACCGGGCCCGGCTCGGGGCTGAGGGCGGCCCTGGAGGGTCCGAACGGCCTCTCCCGCCCAACATTCCGCCTGGGGGGAGGGTGCACATGGCGGGCCCCAGCTCAGAGGGGCGGCCCACGAGCGGCGGACAGGTCTCGCCCCACTCCGGGCCCGTTTCCCAGCCGGATCCCCCCCGAGAGCCATCTGGGAGCCCAGCGGCCTGCGGCACCGCTCGCCAGTCCCTCCTCACCTGCCCAGCCCCTGCAGCTGGTCCATGGTGACCGTCAGGTTGGTGACAGGCGACAGGCCCCCGGAGGCTGGCGCGCCGAACAGCGCTTTCACGACGGGCTGCGGCGGGGGAGGGGGGCTGCAGGCGAAGAGCAGGCGGCGGCGGTGCGGGGGCTCTGGGCCCAGTTCCATGGCGGCGCCCGGCCTCCCAGGGCTCCCGCTCTCTCTTCCTCCGCCTCTGCGGCGCCCGCCCCGCCCCGCCGGCACCGGCCTCGGCCGCGCGCCCGGCCGCGGGAGCCCGCGGGTCAAACACAAACACGACCCCGCGGTTCAGAGACGCGGCTGCCGCGGGCAAGCGGCGCGGACGGGCGGGTGTCTACACCCGGCAGGCGCCAGCCACATGCACGGGTGATTCCCCCGCACCCCGCGAGGCCAGCGGGCGGGCGGGCGCCGGCAACCTGAAGATTAAATCCAAACAAACGCGTCGGGTCGAGAAGAGAAAGCGGCCAGGGCCGCGAGGCAACGGCCAGGGCTCACACTCTCTTCGTTTTTCTCTCACCCCCTTGCCCGAACCCGGGGCCGCAGAGCACCAAGCGGACCTTCACCTCCCTTCCGGGCTGTCGCAGCCGAGGTGGACTTTCGCGGTAATAGCTGCTCACTAGGGACCGCCGCTGCCCCGCCCCCCTTTCCTAGTTGGCGCCAAACGGAATCCACCAATCAGTAAGCAACTTCTCCTCCTCGCTCCCGAATGGCAGCTATGCTGGGCCAATGAGAGGGGAAGAAGGAAGGAGCTCGCGGGGCTCTGCGAGGTCCTCCCGCTCTCCGAAAGGGGCGGGGCCTAGAGGAGGCCGGAGCAGATCCGAATGAGTTGCGGCTCAGAGGTCAATGAAAACTCCCAGCGGAACCTGCGAGGCGCGGGTAGAGACGGAGGGACCTCTCTTGCCCGGTTGCTTGCTGGGAAGCGTAGTTCCCACCTCGCACTGCGGTCCAGGCACCTCCTACCCGCTGTGGGCCACCGCTGCATAACCCCTTCCCGGAGGTCCACACACGGAGGGGACGCGCACGCTGGAGACAGCTGTCTGTCCCCCACTGGGGCCGGGCTGGACCCAGCCTTGGCTCGACCTATAACCGTGCGGTACCGTAGGCCCCCCTCTTCCGCCCGGGCCTCCAGGCGCCAGTTTTGTAAGGAGAGTAGGAACTGAATGACCCAAGGTCTGGACTCTGCCTCTCGAACCCCAGGCCCCAACAACGAAGCACTCAACACTCCTGTAGTGCTGGCCGCGAACTGACCACACAGACTTGAACCCTACGATACAGGCTGCCAGACTCCGCATTCATTGCTCACCTCCATTTTAATCTCGTACTGTATTTTTTCAGAATCATTTCCTTCGTTTCTAGCCTTTCTTACCCTTTGGGTGCTCCTAGATAGCAGTGCCATAAATACAATAATAGCTAACCTTTTTATAGTGTTTATGTGCAAGACACTGTTCCAAGTGCTTTATCTGTACTAATTCATTTAATCCTTACAACTCTGTGAGGGAGGAATTGTTCCCATTTTATAGGTGACCATGTTTGTATCTCCTGCATCAGTGGCAGGTCCTAGATTGAATGATTTTATGAAAAGCATAGGTACAGTGATCAGGCTGCAAGAGGACTTGTCTGTAGACAGCATGCTTAGAGCAAACACTCTGCTTATTTAGATTGTATATTTATTTTAGGTGTCTGGTGGAGATTATGGCCATTACCCCTGCTTAGGGCCAACCATTAAATTCATTAAGTGTTTCTTTGAAAAGCTTTTGCTTTCAAAGATTTGTATTACACCAACAATACAAAATAATTATAGCCTTGGAAAATACACATAAGCACAATTTAAAACATTATCTGTAATTTTACCATCATCAAGGACACAACTGTCAACATTTTAAACTTTTTTTCTTTTAACATTTTCAACTTTTTGCATGTGTGTGCATTGTAAACATACGATCAGTAATCGTTTCAGAGTCAAGGGAATTGAAAGCTCTCCCTCCTTGCCTGAGTAGACATTCCCTGAATGGGATCGGCCCAAGAGGGCTAACATACAGAAGCACTTCCACCAGCAAACCCAAGTACTGGAATAAAAACTTGATGTCTGAAATGTGAAATAGAAGCAGAAGGAAAAGCATAATTTCACCTGACCTTTTGCCCCATTTACTTAGGCATGCTCTGAAATCCAGGAGGAGCACTAAGGTACGGGAAGAACCCTGCATTGAACTGGGAGGTCTGAATTCTTAGATGATTCCAGTTTGCGGCAAGTCAATTTTTGCTCATTCATTCAGTCTCTACCAAGAGCCTACCAATTTGCTAGGTCCAAACAGAGTCAGTGTCTTCCTGGACACTAGCCTGAAATGCCCTTCTCACCTCCTTAGTCACTTCACTCAGCAAATATCCACCCTTTCCCGGAAAGCTCTACCCTCAGACATCCTAACTGATCTATTCCCTTGTTATCATCCACCTGTCAGGCATTGTATGTTTACATTTCATTCTGTGATTATTGGATCAGACTATAAACTTTAAAGGGTAGGGACCCTGCCTTTTTCCCCCTCGTATAGTACCAGCCAGTGCCTGGCTCAGGGGACTCCTCAGAACATATAGATTGAATACATGCTACAAAGAAAAAGTGTGACTCCTGGGGAGGAGAGGGGGTGAAGAAGAAAAAAAAAAGGAAAAGTATGAGTGCATAGAGTATTTAAGAAGGGAACCTGATCTGATCTGGTATGTCCCTGAGGAAATGTCCAGAAGGATAAATCCTTAGGAGGTGGAAGAGAGTGTTCTGGGCAGAGGGACAGGCCCTAAGCAAAGGCTCTGAGGCTGGAGGGAGTCTCTGGTGCAGAGCAGAGAACAATGGGAGAAGAGGAGGTTGGGGAGGGCCCAGACTCTGCAGGGGCTTGGAGACCATGTTCTGGAACTTGGACTTTATCTCAAAGGTTGTGGGAAACAAAGCAAGGTTTACATTTACATTTTAAACAGATAACTCTGGCTGCAGAGTGGGGGAATTGATTTCAAAGCAGCAGTGGGAGAGCTGGGGAGACCAGTCGGGAGGGGATCACAAGGTCCTGCTGTGAGAAGAGGGTGACTTGAACTAGGCAGGAGGTGATGCAGAGGGGGAAGTAGGCCTCTGTTGTACCTGTGAGTGGTGACGGAGGTGGACAGCAACTGTGTCTCTCAAATAGTGATGTGCCCCAGCAAGGTTCCTGCCTCCTCCCTGCCACTCCTTGGCAACCACAGAAACTTGGCTTTTAAATCAGGAATTGCAGTGCCTTGTCCATTTTGTTTGGAGAAGGGAGTCCCCTTGTTAAAAACAAACAAAAAATCAGAATAATTTCCTATCACTGTATCAGACTTCATTTCTGGGGCAAAAGAAACATTCCTTTTCTGATTTCATGTTTTACGTGTGCTCATTCTCCTTTGGCCCACCTGTGCTGGTAGCAGGTTTGGTTTGAATCTCCCTGGTTATGGGAGGCAGCATGACCCCCCACCCCCACCCCAGGCTCTCAGGTTTTGGTTTACACTAAGAAGGAGGGTCAGAACGAACAGAGCTTTCCAAGATGAGTGACCTGTCCAGGAGGCTCTCTAACCAGTGTCTTGGATGCTGTCAAGGTGAGGAGGAGTCCCTAACAGTCAGAGGTTCCCAAATTCTGGTTCTACACATCACAATCGTCTCGGGATTTATTTACTGAGTAGATAATCCATTTGTATGGTACAAATTCAAATGAAACCAAAAAGGCCAAGAGTAAATCTCCTCCCCATCCCTGTGCCAGCTGCCCTGTTTTCTTCCCTGTTGGTCACTGCCGTGGCCAGCTTTTTTGTGTCTCCTAGAGTCTGTGTCTATGCTAACAGCACATATTCTCCCACACATACTTTTGATTTTTCACAGACAGCAACATATAAACACTGTCCTGAACCTTCTTTTTTTCACTTGATGTATCTTGGAGTTGGTTGAATATCATAGAGTTCCCCAGTTTGTTTGTTTGTTTTTAAAGGTTTTCTTTATTCATTTGAGAGAAAGAGAGAGTACAGAGCTGTGGGGGCGGGGGGGGGGGGCAGAGGGAGAGGAAATAGCAGACTCCCCGCTGAGCAGGGAGCCTGACCTGGGGCCCAATCCCAGGACCTGGAGATCAGGACCTGAGCAGAAGGCAGGTGCTTAACTGACTGAGCCACCCAGGCGCCTTCTTCAATTCCTTTTTTGATAACTACCAATTCCTTTTTTGAAAATACAGATGCCCCGGTCTCCCTTGGGTTTTTGATGTCACAATTTTAGCGTGGGGCCCTGCCTGGAATCTTTGCGATCAGAGAGCTCTCCAAATTGTTCTGATACACAAACAGTTTGGGGAACCACTGAACTGTATGGATTTTAAGGACACCAAGGACCAGAGATCACATACATTATTTTGATACATAATTTGTATTTCTTTTTTTTTTTTTTTAAGATTTTATTTATTTATTTGAGAGAGAGAGAGAATGAGCAATGAGGAGGGGCAGAGGGAGAGAGTGAGAGAAGCAGACTCCCTGCTGAGCGGGAAGCCTGATGTAGGACTCAATCCCAGGACCTGGAGATCATGACCTGAGCCGAAGGCAGACGCTTAACTGACTGAGCCACGCAGCCACCCCCACAATTTTTATTTCTACTATATTGTGCTGGGTAACAAGTTTTGTAGGATGGTATTCAGAGCACAGGCTATGTCTCATCTTATGGCTAAATATTTGCTCTAGAATGACAGTCTTTTCTTGCAGGAGCGCCTCCATTTTTTCATGGGTGGTCCTGAACAGTTTCCCCCACCCCTCTACTTCTTCGACCTAACCCCACAGAACTCCCAAGTTCTTGTCTCCAGTCAGAATCTCCCTCCTGAATTCCAGCCCCTCATCTGAATCCACCTAGAATGGCCCACTGGCAATTCAACTCTACTTGCCTCAAGTCTGCATCTCTTTCCTTCTAAGCTTGTGACCCTCCCCAGGGCCCTTGGCAGAAAACGGCACCATCATCTGTTTGTTCTTTCTCCTCACTGCTGCTCTGGTCTAGTTGGACTCCCAAACTCTGGCCCCAAGTGATCTTTCTAAATGCAAATCTGATCTCTTCTTCTCCCTTTTTCTGCTCAAAGCCCTGCCTGTACCCCCCAACACTGCTTAAAGCAGGGGCTCTCATACCCAGACCCGTGACTCAGAACACACATTTCAAAAAGTTTCCAACACATCATTTATTCATACTTCATGCAACACACTATTTTCTATTTTATTTTATGTCACTTAAAAAATCCTGGTCATGAGGGGTGCCTGGGTGGCTCAGTCGGATTAAGCATGTACCTGACTCTTGACTTGGGCTCAAGTGAGGATCTCAGGGTTGGGAGATCTAGCTTCGTTGCTGGGCGTGGAGGCTGCTTAAGATTCTCTCTCCCCCTTTGCCCCACCCCACCCCTCTCTCTTTCTCTGAAAAACAAGATACAAAAACAAACAAAATTAATGTTATGATGGCTTTCTAGCTATAGTTAGAAAAGCAGTGGGTAACAGGCTGAAGCCCAAAACCTTTGGCTCAGGATGCCAGATCCTTTACGGTGAGGCACCCTCCTCTCCTGCTCCCTCTCCTTTTTCCCTCACAAGCACCCCAGCCCCAGTCATGACCCTCCTGGCCCTCAAGAAACCCAACACGATTTAGGCCTCTCTGCTGTCACAGTCCCCATGGGTCCGAGGTGCCCTCTCCTGCCCAGTCCACGATTTAAAATATTTTCCTCCCTTAAATCTGAAAAATTTCTTCCCTCTGCTCGTGTCTGGGGAGTTTCATACTTGTTTCAACATCCCTATTCTTGCATTCATTCATTCAACAATATTTATTGGTTACTGGGACAAACAGAGGGTTGGAAATAAAATGCTACAATCCCTACCCTACCCTCAGGGGGCTTACAACTGCCAAATGCAATCTCACAGAATGAACCTTCTAATAATGGAGTCATCACCATGATAATGGTTGCCTTTGTGGTTGGTGGGACCTGGAGGAGGGGAGGAGATGGAGATGCCGAAGGCTGGAGGAGGTGGGGTACTTCTCAAAGGAGATTAAAGCTGCTGGAACTTGAAGGCTGGCACACTTCTTGGCGTAGGTCCCTGGAAAAGGGGAATTTAGGGTTGGCTGAGGTGGGGTGCTTTCTAGGGAGAAGAGCCCCTGAAGCTAGGAAGTGAGAATAGCACTTTTTGGGAACTACTTCTGAGTTGCCCCAGCCAAGTCTTAGAACGAGCACATGGGGGAAGGAGTCAGCTCTTGAAGGACTGACTTAGAGCTTGCTGAAGGGTTGGGCCTGTGGACAGTGGAGGTTGTGGAGGGTAGGTGATAATGGGATCAGAATTGCTGCAGGGTGTGTCAGTGAGGGGAGCTTGGGAAGGCCTGCAAGGTGGGGGCTGTCCAAACAGTCCCTGGTGAGGAAAGATGATACCCTGAACCAAGGCCGGGGCCTTAGCAATAGGAGGAAGGGAGTGAGGTAGGAGGTAGAGATCATTGGATTTTGATAACAGAGTTGAGGGGGTCAGGGGGAGGAAGCAGTCTAGAATGAATCCTAGCTAATGACTTAAGCAACTGGATAGATGGTAACATTATTTCAATAATAGGCAGCATAGTTCTTGGAGGGATTTGGTAAGTTACATTTTGTGCTTGTGTACTATATGGGCTTGGCACTCAGGAGAGAGATTTGGGGTTCATCAGCATGAATGGTAAGTCCATTGAGGATGTGCAAAAAGTATTTTTGGAAACCGGGTCTTGGGAACATCAGTGTTGAAGACTGTAGCAGGAGAGGCCTGTGGAGGTGGGGCTGGGGAAGGAACCACAAGGGAGGGACTGGCCAGTCCATGGTGGAGACATCCCTGAAGGGAGTCAGGGAAGGTGGCCAGATGGAGGTCTTGGTCATGTTGAGTGGGTGAGAGAGGCAGGAGGTAAGGAAGTAGCCACAGGAAGGCTCTGGAAAAGTAAGAGATGGCATGGAAGGTACAGTATGGTTCATAAGTGCACCAAAAAGCACTTAAACACATGTTCATAGTTTCATTATTCATTTTAGCCCCAAGCAGAGAACACCCCAAATGCCTGTCAACAATAGAATGGGTAAATGGAGTTTCCTTCATAAGCAACAAAAAGAAGAGAGCTACCCATACTGTGGATGAATGTCACGACCCGTGTTGACCGTAAGCCAGATGCAGATGAGGACATGCTGCTTGATTCTACTGACATGAAGTTGTACAAAATGGAAGTCCTGCTTTTTAATCTTTGGTGATTGAAGTGAGGGTGCTGGTCATCTATGGGGGGTGGGCGGTGACTGGAAGGGGCTGTAAGGAGAACTTCTGGGAACGGGTCACATGGTTTCTTGATCTGGGTGCTGGTGGCATGAATGTGTTCACCCTGTGGAAACTCATTGAGCCGCACACTTGTGGTTTGTTCACTTTTCTGCGTGAATGGTGTAATTCTTTATTTTTTTAAAGATTTTATTCATTTAAGAGAGCATGAGCAGGGGGGAGGGGCAGAGGGAGAAGGAGAAGCAGGCTCTCCGCTGAGCCGGGGGCCTGAAGGGGCTCCATCCGAGGACCCCGGGATCATGACCTGAGCCTAAGGCAGATGCTTAACTGACTGAGCCACACAGGTGCCCCTCGTTTCGTTATTTTATTTTATTTTATTTATTTTTAAAGATTTTATTTTATTTATTTGTCAGAGAGAGAGCACGTGCACAAGCAGGGGAGCAGCAGGCAGAGGGAGAAGCAGGCTCCCCACTGAGCAAGGACCCCGACGCGCCCTGGGATCATGACCAGAGCCAAAGGCAGATGCTCAACTGACTGAGCCACCCGGGCATCTCTGTTTTGTTTTTTAAAAGATTTTATTTATTTATTTATTTTTTATTATTTTTAAAGATTTTATTTATTTGACAGAGAGAGGGACACATGCAGGGGGAGTGGGAGAGGGAGAAGCAGGATTCCCGCTGAGCAGGGATCCTGATGTGGGGCTCGATCCCAGGAAGGTGGGATCATGATCTGAGCCGAAGGCAGATGCTTAACGACTGAGCCACCCAGGCGCCCCTAAAATATTTTATTTTTGAGTAATCTCTACACCCAACATGAGGCTCAGACCTACAACCCTGAGATCAAGAGTTACATGCTCCATGGACTGAGCCAGCTGGGTGCCCCTGAAATGCTTATTGTTCCTAATAAAATTATTATTTAAAAAAATATATATAAATATGAAATAAAACCTGCCCTTGATGCCCCTTTCCCCTCCAGCTATAGTCATTTCCTTCACAGCTAAACTCAAAAAAAGTTGTCTCTAATTTCCCTCCTCCCATTTTGTCTTAAACCCACTCCAATCTGACATTCACCCTCCCTACTCTGTGGAAATGGCGTTTGGCAAGTTCTCCAGGGAACCTTCATTTTGCTGAATCTGGTGACCAATTCGTACACCTTGTCTCACTCTTCAGAAGCCGTCCACTACAGCCCTGGATGCAGTTGACTACTCCTTTCTACAAACATTCGCTTCACTTGACTTTCAGGACACCATTCTCCAGATTTTCCTCCCACCTCAAATTGCTCCTATAAAAAGATGCTATAGAGAGCATAGCATGATGGAGGGAGCCATTTGGCCCCTCGAGGGTGGGAACCAGACATAGGGGAGAGCCTCGGGCCTCCTGGGTAAGCCAGAAGCTCTTCTGGGGCTCAAGTGATGGCCTGGCTCACAGCGATGAGGAGAAATGTGTGGAGTGGATGAAGACGAAGAATTTGAGTGTTATCCTGAAGGTGGTGGGTTTAGAAAGGGCTCTGAGAAGCCGTCATTCCTCTCCTATTCGACAGAAATAGAGACAGCCAGTGACAGAGGGAACACAAGCAGGGGAGTGGGAGAGGAAGAAGCAGGCTCATAGCAGAGGAGCCTGATGTGGGGCTCGATCCCATAACGCCAGGATCACGCCCTGAGCCGAAGGCAGACGCTTAACCGCTGTGCCACCCAGGCGCCCCATAGGGTCCCCTTTCTCTCCAGAAAAGTTGGAAGACTTTTTCTGCTGCTCTTCTCCCCGGTGGACACGGGTGTAGCACCCAAGGAGGCCGCCAGAGGGCACTTGCTTCCCAGTACCATATTCTCTGGGAAAGAATGGAGGAGTGTTCGGGCAGAAGAGGCAGCTGTGGTTAGAGCAGCTTGGGATGGAAGTGAAGCCGGTGTGGAAAAACCGAATGCACCCTAATTGCTGGGGGTTGTTTTCAGAGCCTTTCGCAAGGTGGGACATGGCTCAGGGCCGGGAGCCCCAGACCTGTGCTTTTGTCTCAACCGGTCCTTTATCTTCTGTGTTAGCCTCTAGAGCACTCTTGGCCTCAGTTTTACCTTCAAGGAAATGGGAGGAATGACCCCTGATCAGTCTACCACACAGAGGCATTAGCAAGAGGGAACAAAGGAAATTGTTTAAATACTCTTCAGAAATTTGACATGAAGTGTACTGAGAAAAGCAGGGGATTGCTGATCCTCGCTGTCCCCCATGCTGCCCCTGTGCTAATGTAACCTAACGAGTACGTGACACCACACTTGAAATGGCTTAAAAGCATAGAGTTGAACAAGAATCAAAGTGGCCGTGCTAATGCTTCAGCAAAGCTTGATTTTAAAGTAATCTTCTTCCTCCCTTCTGCAGACCTCCCCTCCTCCCTTCTTCGGCTTTTTTCTTTTTTAAGTTTTCTTTTTTTTTATTTTTTAGTAATCTCTATACCCCAATGTGGGGTTTGAACTCACGACCCTGAGATCAAGGGGCACAGGTCTCTTCTGACTGAGCCAGCCGGGCATCCCCCTTCTTGGCCTTTTTGTTTCGGGAACCCAGTACCATCCTGAAGATGTGACAAACGAGGGTGACAGCTTGTACACAATTCCTGTCAAAACCAGCTAGATCCCGTATTTCCCCATAACCCCCACCCCCAGCCTCTTCCTCTCTGCAGGCATGTTATTTTGAAGGCCTTAGCCTGCTGCAGCCCCCTTTGCCGGGCAAAGCAATAAAGCTATCGTTCCTCTTTATACCCAGACTCTGTGTTCATGTTACATCTTTCGGCTCCAGAGCCCAGAGCACGGTTCTTAGCAACACGCTCGTGTACACTACTGTGAGTCAGTATGGAGGGCTGCACATTTTCAGACAGGTGACTCCACAGCGGGTAGAGGTGGTGAGGCCAGAGTTAGGTCAGAGGCAGCAGGCAGGGAATGGAGGACACTGGAGCAATAGGCAGTCATAGTAGGTTCCAGAGCAGCGGGAGAGCTTCATTCTAAAGGGCCAAGTTTTCTTGTGACCTTTCCTGGGGTCATCCCTCTGGAAGTCAGAGGTCCTGGGGAGCCGCTGAACTCTTCCTACAGCTTGCACTGGGTGCTGTCCCTTCTCCCCCCACCAGAATATACGGGGAGGGGAGGAAACACTCTGTGTGGGCGGCTGGCAGGGGCCAGAGGCCAACAAGCTGGACCTGTGGTGTCATTGCCCTGTCCTGGTCTTTCTCAATCCCGGGGCCTCTGGGAAGTGAAATTGTTCCTGAGGCTCCCTCCCATCCTGGTTGAGTTAAGGCATCTTGCGCCATCCTGCTGTTAGCTGGTTGACAAATGGCCACATTAAGCAAGGTGTTGTGGGAGGGGGTTGCAGGTGAGAGGATGGGGCTTGGTTTCCAGGACCTATCCCTTTCTAGCCCTGAGCAATGCCCGCCCCAGAGGGAATTGAGGCCGGAGCTATTCTGATCTTTCACACCTAAAATCCAGACTCTAAGGTCTGCTCCAGGCCTTCTGAGATGTTTGTGAGTTCTGTGAAAAAAGGGGCAAATTGGAGGAAATTGGGGTTAATCGGAGTGAAATAGGTTCCTTTTCTGCAGGACTCTTCAGAGGCTTTAGTAGGCTAATGTGTATTGCCAGACTCCAAGAACTGGCAAGGGAGGTTTTCCATACTTACCTGAATATGGGATACTTTTCACAGAGAGTCTTGTGTGACCACTATTCCATGGAACACACTCTGAGAAGAACCTTCTAAATCCAGTGTGGCCCCCACATTCATTTCACACATGAGGAAATAGAAGTGCAGAGGAGGGAGGGGTCGCCCTCGGCCCCAGGTTGGCGGACTCCCTTCCTGAATACGACCTGGATCTCCCTTCCCTGAGCACATTCAGAGCCTTCCCAAGTGGGCAGGGAGGGGGCCTACTCCTCTTCCTCACCGCCAGCCCTTTCTTCCATCTGGGCTCAAGGGCCAGCTCATATAAGCTTGGGCTTCAAAGTGCAGAGCTGAGGAGAGAGAACAACACTCCTTCCTGGAAGGATATGCCCACACATTGCCAGCGCTTCTCTCCCCACTCTACAGCTTTTATTTTATTTTATTTTAGCATTTTTTTAAAGTAATCTTTATACCCAACATGGAGTTTGAACTCACAGCCCAGAGATCAAGAGCCATGTGCTCTACTGACTGAGCCAGCCAGGCGGCGCCCCCACCCCCCCAGTCTGCAACTTTTGAAATTGAGGTATACATTATCTACCGTAAAATTCACAGTTTTAACAGTAATTATATGAGTTTTGACAAATATATGCAATTGTGTAACCACCAGCACAATCAAGATGTGGAACATTTTCATCACCCTGACACATTCCCTCAAGCCCCTTTGTAGTCACTCTTCTTCCCAACCCCAGCCTCTGGCAGCCACTGATCGACTTTCTACCACTATTGTTTCACCTCTTCTGGAAATTTCATGTGACTAGCATGCGCCAGGTGATCTTCTGTATCTGGCTTCCTTCCCTGAGCATAATGTCTACGAGGTTTATGCGTCACGTGTATGCTGGCATTTCTTTTTACTTGTCAGTAGCGTTCCACTGCAGGAATGTTCTCCGGTTTGATGGGTCTGCTGATGGACGTTTGGGGTGTTCCTGGGTTTGACTACTCTGAATAAAGTTGCTGGGCACCTTCTCATACAAGTTTTTATGTGGAGGTATGTTTCCTTTTTTTTTTTTTTTCTTTAGATAAGCCCTATACCCAATGCGGGGCTTGAACTCACAATCCTGAGATCAAGAGTTGTGTGCTCTACTGACTAAGCCAGCCAGGCGCCCACATTTCCTGATGGGAATCACCCAGGGATGGAATTTCTGGGTTGTATGATAAGCTTACCATTTTCAAAATGATTTCTGGTCGTCCTTCTCCCCTCACCTGCAGAGGGGTGTAGTGGGGGTGTGAGAGTGTGGGCTGAGCCCAGACAGGCTAAGGAGTAACCTGGGCCTCAGCCTTACTTCCGTCGGTCTCTGAGTAGCTTGGTGTCTTCGCGAGTTGCTGCGTCCTGCCCTGGGCTGGCCTTACTTTCCTCAGCTGTGAAATGATAATAGCACTACAACCCTCCCTGTCTGTCTCGGAGGCTGTTCTGGGGATGAAAGGAGACGGGCAGGGGTCATCTCTGGAGGCTGTGAGGGGCCCTCACTCTGAGGGCTGGAATGAGGTCGGTGTGCTTGTGAGACAGAGCACGGTCCTGGGAGAGGGCCTCCCTTTGAGACCTCTTTTCTCTCTCGAGTCCATGTGGACACGACTATAACCAGTTTCTGTGAATCTTGAGAGGTGCCTTTGGCCCTGAACTGAGTTGGCTAGGGCTAGTATTTTTGGGTTACCAAAGGCCACCCATTTGCCAAAAACACCTTGGAATATGGAGCTATAAAGGAGGAAGAACGTTTTGCAAGGAGACCAAGGAAAAAAAGTATCTCCACCATTGTCCTATACACATGTGGTTACTTAAATTTAAATTAATGAAAATTAAATTAAGGAATCAGTTTATGCAGGGCACGTAAGGTGCCTCTGTTGGTTAAGAATCCAAATCTTGGGGTGNGGGGCGCCTGGGTGGCACAGCGGTTGGGCGTCTGCCTTCGGCTCAGGGCGTGATCCCGGCGTTATGGGATCGAGCCCCACATCAGGCTCCTCTGCTATGAGCCTGCTTCTTCCTCTCCCACTCCCCCTGCTTGTGTTCCCTCTCTCGCTGGCTGTCTCTATCTCTGTTGAATAAATAAATAAAATCTTTTAAAAAAAAAAAGAATCCAAATCTTGATCTCAGCTTGGGTCTTTTTTTTTTTTTTAAAGATTTATCTATTTATTTGAGAGAAAGAGAGAGAGTGCATACACAGTGGGAGGGGCAGAGGAAGAGGGGAAAGAGAATCTTTTTTTAAAAAAGATTTTATTTATCTGAGAGAGAGAGAGAGCATGCGCGCGCGCGCACACACACACACAAGTGTGGGAAGGGGAGAGGCAGAGGGAGAGGGAGAAGCAGACTCCCTGCTGAACAGGGAGCCCAACTGGGTGCTCGATCCCAGGACTCGGGGGTCATGACCTGAGCCGAAGGCAGACGCTAACCGACTCAGGTGCCTCGAGGAGGGAGAGAATCTTAAGGAGGCTCCAGGCAGAGCCCTATGGGGAGCTCAGTGTGGGGCTCAATCCCATGACCCTGAGATCACGACCTGAGCCAAAACCAAGAGTCGGAAGCTTAACCGACTGAGCCACCCAGGTGCCTTTCAGCTCAGGTCTCGATTTCAGGATAGTGAATTCAAGCCCCAGGTTCAAGCTCCACGACCAGTGTGGAGCCCAATTAAAAAAAAAGAAAAAAAGAAAAAAAGGAAAGAAATCAGTTTATGCTACACTAGCCACATTTCAAGCGCTTAATAGCTATGTGTGGTTAATGCTATCATATTAGATAGCACAGACATAGACTATTTCCTTCATCACAGAAAGTTCTATTGGGCAGCCTGATTGAGACCCCAAACCCTTTCCTTCGGGAGGGCCACTATATTAGAACATATCTGGTGGACTGAGGCAGGCTCCATAGAGGTCAGTGGGCTTATAGAAAAGGATCCCAGTAGTTCCAGTGGGCGGAGCTCATCGTGAGAGAGCTGACTTCACAGGGACGCTGTGGCTGGAGGGACAGGTGGGCACGGCAAAGACCTTGCAGACGCAAGGTTGGGGCAGAGTCGGGGCAGGGTGGAAAAGGAGGTGGCTGGGTGGAGGGATTGTTGGCGGAGAAGGTTTGTTAGTGGAGGGTGTGGTAGCTCCGTTTAAGGAGTAGGCAGTGGGCCTTCTGCAGAATGCAAGGGGGCTGCGAGTGTCAGACGTTTCAGGAGAAATGAGCCAGGCCCCGCGAGAGCATCTCCTTGGCCAAAGCCCCGCAAGGGGAAACTGTGGCCACTTCCTGCTCTGAGCCCAGCTGCCTTCAGATGGTAGCACTCTGTTTGGGCATCTCAGCAGGACTCAAGGGTCAGCGTTGTGTGCAGGTCTCAGCTTATCAATAAACAAGGCTGTGACTGAACCAGCCCTTGTGGTTCTTATCATAACAGCAAGATGCCCATCAGCAGTGATCATCAGGAAACTTCGGGGGGAAGAAAAGGTTTATGACTTACAAGACGTGGAAATTACACAGCACACTTGGGGCCACACAGCGAGGTTGCAGGTAGAGAGAGTGAGAGAGAGCGAGCTAGCAAGGGCCTGGGGTTCTGCTTTTATTGGGGTTGAGGGTAGGGCCCTAGGGTTTCTGAGGCTCATTCTTTATTGCTGAATTTAAAATATAAGAGCAGGAATTTAAAGGATGGAAAGAGAAAAAAACATGTGGCCCAAATGGTCAGTTATCAAAATCCACCCTGATCTCTAAAACAAAGAAGCCTGGGGGATGGGGGTGGGGGAACCTGTTTTTTTATCTTGCGGTGTGGCTGGACCGGTGTTTATTCAAGGTAGCTCTCTGGAGCAGATGTGTCTTTGAAGTGGATTTGTCGGTAATCGATAATCTCAGTAATTGAAGCTTAAGTCAGGTATTTGCATTACAAAAAAAAAAAAAACCCACAACCAACTATCTCGGTTAACACCACAACCCATCCTCGTGATGTCAAGGCATCAGAGTCAATGGTGAGGACATTAACTGCCTGGGTAGCTGATAAAGTCAGGGCTTGTAACCCAGAAAGTACGCATCTAAGTAGGATTATAGTAGCAAATTTTACTGTAATTTTTAAAAGATTTTATTTATTTATTTGAGAGAGAGAGAGCGCGCGCGCGCGCACGTGCATGTGCAGGGTAGGGACAGAGGGAGAGAGAGAAGCAGACTCCCTGCTGAGAAGGGAGCCTGATGTGGGGCTCGGTCCCAGGACCCTGAGATCATCCCCTGAGCTGAAGGCAGACACTTAACCGACTGAACCCCCCAGGCGCCCCATAGCAAATTTTATAATAATTCTACAGGCAGTAGAGTGAAATCCAGTCTGTAGCCATGTCCCAAACTTGAAGGGTACTGCCATGAAAACAAGTTAATGATCTTGAGGGCCCTGGGAGTCTGCCTAAGGATTTGGGCAATATTGTGGAAAGTGTTCATAGCTTGGGCCATCCTGTGTAGTTAGGTTTGAAGCTGTCCTGAGTTGGTAGATTGGTCCATATCTCCTCGAACCAGTCTATTCGTCCTGAGAATAGGTCCGTTTAGTTAGAGGGCTGTGTCTCCTTTCAGGAGATAGTGATACAGTTGGGCTCCCCAAGTTCGGCCTATTGTGAGCAAGCATTTGACAAGAAGCATTTCTATGGGAACAACAGCAACAGCAGCAAATGGTCAATACTTGGAGTAGATTATAACCCCAGGTTCTGGATTCTGAAGACAGCCAGTCTAGATGATTCTAGATGTTGGGCTTGAAGCATCTTCAGATGGAGTGAGGGCAGGCCGTGGCGATCTGATAGATTTTCCTGGTCTGCAGTTTGAATATCTCTGGTAATTTTGTGAGCGGTCCACAGAGCAACGGCACAAAGACTATACATATATGAGCTGTTATAGTGATTTCTCTGAAGTTTATATTGTGTCGTCCCATGTTAGCCTACATGCCTTCAGGAAAAGGACAGTTTTAGTTCTCAGTGATTCCAAGTCAGAAGGATGGGAGAAAAATTGGAAGCATTCGTCTGGAGACTTGCAGCCAGATATTGGGAGAAAGGAGAATTCAGTATCCAGTCCGGTTTACAGGCAGAAAACCAAGACTCAAAGGCACTTAACAGAACTAGAATTGAATATCCACAAGTGTGTATTACGGTCTCTACTGAAACATAACTTTTCTGTACAATCTCCCCCATTTCTATCACAGATAAGCAAAGTAAGAAGAATTTATTTGCAAATTAAGTCTAATTTCAATAAAATTGGCCTGATTATTTACATAAGTGTAGCAAGAATAGTGATTGACCATATAGGCTCTTTTTTTTAAAAAAAAAGATTTTATTTATTTATGTGACAGAGAGGCAGCCAGCCAGAGAGGGAACACAGCAGGGGGAGTGGGAGAGGAAGAAGCAGGCTCCCAGCGGAGGAGCCTGATGTGGGACTTGATCCGGAACGCCGGGATCACGCCCTGAGCTGAAGGCAGACGCTTAACGACTGTGCCACCCAGGTGCCGCATATAGGCTCTTTTAAGTCTGCTTTACTGGAACTTTTTTGCTCTAAGTTTTAAAATTTTTTATTGTTATTTTTATTATTTTTAAAGATTTTATTTTTAAGTAATCTCTACATCTGATATGAGGCTCGAACTCACAACCCCGAGATCAAGAATCTCATGCCCCACCAAACTGAGCCGGCCAGGCGCCCCTGGAAAGTTCATACGGAATATCAGATTAACCTTTTAAAAGCCTCTCCAGGCTAAGAAGCCAAGCCAAGAGCTCACCATCAAGCCTCACCTGGAATATCTATAGATTGGGTGAATTCTTGTCTTCCTGATGTCCCTAAAATATCCTGAAGTTCCTGGGTGTGCCAGGAAGTGACCTCACTTACTCACCTGGTAAGGCTGCTAGGAACTTTGTAAGCAAGATACCAGGCCAATTTTTCCAAGGAGCTTTACTGGCTCCATAAAGTCAGCCTTAGTTCCTTAAAGCTGTCTGGTCATATCTGGGTCTATACACATTTCTCTCAAATACGATGTTGCAGTCAAAGCCTGGTGATAAAAGCAATGTTTCCAATTGTGTCCTATCACAAGGAGAATAGATTCTTATTGAACTTATGCAAATAATTTTATGGCCATGAAAATAAGAACACTCATTGAGAGTTTTCTAATTTTGGAGTTATTGGGTAGGGAAAAAAAGGACTTATTTCCTCTTTGTTCACAAAGGTACACTTTACCAAATTGCTGTAAGTCATAGACAGCTTAAGAGAGGAGGTTTCCTTAAATCTGGAAAAAACAAAACATTAAAGAACCATCATGTTTCAAACAAAAATCATAAAAATTATAATCATCTTCATCAGCTCGTTCAGTTCCATGTAGTTAGTTCTTGTTGCTCTTGATCTTTTGTGAGCAGTTTTCTGAAACCACCAGTTTCTCCCTTAGAGCTCTGTTCATTCTTATATGTTCAGTGGTATGATCTGAAAGTTATCAGAAACTTGTCAGAATCGTTTCCATGAATCTCACTGAAGGTGAAGCACTTTTGCAAAAGCTTCAGAGGAAAACAATAACTGTAAATAACAAAAGACTTTAAAATAGCCATGGTTAAAGATCTTATTAGAGTTCATTACAATGCAATCGACAAAGAAATTTGGTTATTTCAGTGACACACAACATTTCAAGATAGTAACTGGAATTATGACTGATAACATAATACCAGGACATACCAGAAGTTTAGGAATTTCATACAATTTCTCAAACACTTATGTACTTATACAAATACAACATAAAGAAGGTTTAGTATTACTTCTTATTTGACAATGCTTCCCATATAATTTAACATATCAAATAAGCATAATTAGGGGCGCGTGGGTGGCTCAGTCAATTAAGCGTCTGCCTTCAGCTCAGGTCATGATCCCAGGGTCCCGGAATCTAGCCCTGCCTCGGGCTCCCTGCTCAGAGGGGAGTCTGCTTCTCCTTCTTCTTCCTCTGCTGCTTCCCCTGCTTGTAGTCTCTCTCTCTCTCAATTAAATAAATAAAATATTTTTTAAAACCCCAATAAGCCTAATTATTTTGATGTCTCCCTTTTTATAAGGAGAGAGAACAAATATTTTGAGATGATCCAGGGACCCTCTGGGTAATCTCAAAGTTAGTTTGAAGTCTTCAAGTCTGCATTTGGAATGTGATTTTGGGGGAGAATTTGTAAAAAATATCAGAAGTTTTGGTGGCTTGATTAAATAGGATCACAAGTCACTGTGAAACAATACTTATACATTTAACCAAAGTGACAATAAAAGATTTTATAGGCAAATATAGAAGCTTACATAACTGTAAAAAAAAGACTTTAGCTCTTAATAGGGAAGAGTTAACTGTCTTAGGTAATCAAAGATGGGATAAAGACAACATGAAGCACAGAAAATTATTTTGAGAAAACACAAATTCTTTGCTTTCTAGCCAGATGAGCTAAAAGGTTAAGAAAAACCTTTCACATCCTCTCATCAGGAGCAGACTGATACTCAAAACTTTGTCCTTGTAGCAATGAAAGAAAATCTCATAAGTATACTATTGATATTAAAGTTTATTTTAAAAATCCTTATGATAGCAAGTCGATTTTAGCCAACTTGACCACACAAGGTAAAATTCTCTCTTTCTCTCTCTCTTCCTAAATTTCTTTTTTAAATTATTTTTTTAGGATTTTATTTATTTATTTGAGAGAGTGCGAGGTGGGGAGGGGCAGAGGGCAAGGGAGAAGCAGACTCCCCACTGAGCAGGGAGCCCAACCTGGGGTTAGATCTCAGGACCCTGACATCATGACCTGAGCTAAAGGCAGATAATTAACTGACTGAGCCAGCCAGGTGCCCCTCTCACCCCAAATTTCTTTCTTTCTTTCTTTCTTTAGATTTTATTTATTTATTTGAGAGAGAAAGTGAGAGAGAGAGAGCACGAGGTGGGGAGAATCAGGGAGAAGCAGACTCCCTGCTGAGCAAGGGGCCTGATGTGGGGCTTGATCCTGGGACTCCAAGATCATGACCTGAGCCAAAGGCAGACGCTTAACTGGCTGAGCCATCCCGGTGCCCCTGTCCCCAAATTTCTACACCATTTTGTTCTTTATTCTCCTTTTTCCCATTCTGAAATAACTAGCTTTACTTTAGGACAAAATTACTTTCATTTCCCGTAAAAATTCATCTCCATACCTCACACCTTTCTTACCTCAAAACATATCATGTTTTCTTTGTACACAGAAGTTTTAATTGCATATATTAATTCCAATTAATGTAATATAATATAATATAATATAATATAATATAATATAATATAATAATACAAACCTGAATTTCTAGGGAAAATTAAGAAGTAAGCGGTTGTGAACTAAAAAGTAAGTAATTATGAACTGTCACACCAGCATTCTTTAGATTGGCAAATTGATGAATACATTTCATAACATCTAGAGACATACATTTCCCCATAGCATAATTTTTCAATGTGGCACAAGACATATTTTCTAACAGATCCAAATTCCTTAGTTCCTCTGTAATAAGAGGTCGAAAGTAGGCAAACTGCGACAGATTTAGCAATTAAAGTTTCAGTATTTCATCTTATTTGGAAGTGACATAGATATTCAATGAATTCCCATCATATAATTTAACTTAGCAAAATTCTAAGAGTGGAAATTACCAAAGATTTGGGGAACTTTTCTTTCTTTCTTTTCTTTTTTTTTTTTTTAGTAATCTCTATACCAAAAGTGGGGCTCAAACTCATAACCTGAAGATCAAGAGTTGCATGCATTTCTGACTGAGCCAGCCAGGCACCCTGGGAAACTATTTTTAAGCAGACATACCATAACACATAATCATTGCTAAAAGTTCCCTTAGAAACTGTTATCCCACTTATATCTACGTAAATCAGCTGCTCCCAGCAATTATGTCTAGACCACCCATGAAAACGTCATTAGACACTAGACAAAGTCAGCCATCACCCTGAGCTATTTTTTAAAAAATTTATTTACTTGTGAGAGATAGAGAGACTGAGCACAAGCAGGGGGAGCGGCAGGCAGAAGGGAGAAGCAGGCTCCCCTGCTTCTGAGCAAGGAGCCTGATGCGGGACTTGATCCTAGGACCCTGGGATCATGACCTGAGCGAAAGGCAGACGCCCAACTGACTGAGCCCCCAGAAGTCCCAGCCAAGCTACTTTTCTTGCTCACAAATTTTGTAATAGAGATAACATAAATTTATTTGACCAGTAAACCCGTGTAGAGTAATATAAGTTGTTTATCTGCATTGTATTTAATGCTGATAATGCTGAAGACATACCTATTTTAATTAAGCCAAAGTTACACACTAGCTTTTATTTCGCAAAGATGATCTCACATCATGTGAGCTTGAAAACGCTTATTTTAAAGCCAATCAAATAGAGTTCTTTTACAAATTAAAGGTTTTTAAAAGATTTTATTTTTAAGCAATCTACACTCAACGTGGGGCTAGAACTCACAACCCTAAGATTAAGAGTCACGTGCTCTACTGACTGTGCCAGCCAGGCACCCCACAAATTAATTTTGACAATACCATCTGGAGATAGAAAAGTATTGTATATCTACAACGTACATGTACACACACACACACGTAGTTAGATAAAGAGACCTTATAGTTTTGGTTCTAATGTTTTAGCCATGAGTCAGGTGTAATAATACAAAAGTCATTAGTTTATGAAAGAACAGTCGGATACAAATTGGGTCTCTGGCAGAGGAACGAGTTATAGTTACGTACTCCAAAGCTAAAGGTTTACTAATATTTATGGAGAAGACTTTTAAGATTTATATTGGTTCTTAATAAGTAATGTTAAGGTGGCTTTGGACTAGGTTTTTGGACAATAGGGCTTTTATAGCAGTTTGCATTTTAAAAAAATCTTCATTTGCTATTATTATTTTTTAAGATTTTATTTTTAAGGAAGCTTCACCCAACGTAGGGCTCGAACTCATAACCCCAAGATCGGGAGTCACGCGCTCTCCCCATTGAGCCAGCCAGGCACCCCTGTAGTTTGTTTGCTTGTTTGTTTGCAGTTTGTGTTTTTAAAGGTACTCCCCTACTTTATTTTCCTTCAGTTTCTCAAGCTATTGGGGGCAGAGTTTTAGCTGTCTCCTGAGGTGTCTGCCTTTGAAAGACATGGTAAGACTTACATCTTCAAAGGACAGAGAAAGAAAATACAGGTTTTTCCCTAAGAGTTTTAGTGCCTTGGTTTGGGCAGTCCCAATTAAAATGTAGTAACACCACCCTATGACCCTATTCGGGGGAGCACCCTGCAAGGAATAATTCTCTGAACTCAGGGTCAAATGGGACCTCTTCAGGGTGGAAATGAAGAGGGGATCATTTGGGTCCCTGTGGTCATGGAAATTATAAACCCACTGGATCATGCCAATGTTGCGTAGTAGGGCCTCTCTGGGCCTCTCTTAATGTTTTCTATTCCCTGTGAGCCTTAGCAGTGACCATTGTGGTGACGGGATGGGCACAGAGACAAGTAATACATATCAGGGGTTCTAGGGGGCTTTGTCTTCTCATTTCCCTCTTTTTCCTCACTAGAGGCCTTGGTAACCCTGTCTGCTTTTCCCTTGGTGGCAGGGATTTCTCATGAGGCATGTTTCTTGGTTCTGCCCCACTCAGGGGAAAGCTGAGGGAGCTCAGGATCTGTTATCTTGGAGAAAACAAACATAGAACTTGGATAGATCTTCAAAAAAAATTACGGATGTTAGCGTCTTTTTTTTTAAATTAAGATTTTATTTATTTATTTGAGTTAGCACGAGCAGGGACGGGGGTAAAGGCAGAGGGAGAAGCAGACTCCCTGCTGAGCAGGGAGCCTGACGCAGGACTTGATCCTAGCATCCCGGAAATCACGACCTGAGCCGAAGGCAGAAGCTTAACTGACTGAGCCACCCAGGCGTCCCAATACAAGATCTCAGTTTCTATTTCTTGATTTTTTTTCCTGTTACCTTAATCTTACATGTTGTTACTAGAAAATTTCAGATGACATCCCTTGAGCCTTCTTGGCAGGTGGCTGCTTTCCTTTCCAGGGTGTCCCAAGAGATGTCTCTGGGATTGGTGTCAGCCTCACCAGCACAATACACGCAGAGTCTTTGGGTAAAGCCCCTAGGCTTCTGGATGTAAGACCGGAGTCTTGGTATGTTGGTATGCCATGGCTCTGAGCATGGCTGGGAAGCTTCTATGGAGTTTTGCGTTTCTCAGGGAGCTGGTGCATCACCTCAGGGTTCTGAGGAGACACTGGCACTAGACGTTCAGGGTGTTTATATTGGTCCATTCATTTTTTTAGTGACATCACACCAAGGGTTGACCCAAGGGATCCCATTGGGTCAGAGTTCAAAGAGTAAGAGCAGTGAGTGGTGACACAGAGACAAAAGGTCTCTGTTGTATATTCCCTCTGGGGGTGTCCTTGGCTTCTGGTTGCAGGGTTCTTCACTTCTCGGGGGTAGGACACGTAGTATGAACACCACCCCCTGACTCTGTAGTTGTGGGCAGAGGTCTCCCAGCCTCACCTACGGGAATCTTTTCCTGTGTGTCTTTAGCCCAGAGCCTCCGGGGCAGTGACAATGGCTTTATGATCCAATTCACCCTCCTTAGCTCTTCTTGGCTTTGAGGCAAGAAGGACGCCTACACACATTGAGTCAATTACGGTTTTTATAATTAGTGGTCTAATTACCTCATTAGAACATAAGGCTTGGACCATAGACTGTAGCTATCTTTATAGGCTTAGCACCTAACACCAGGGGTGCACCAGGGCACCCAGAGTGAATGAATCCGTTTTATTTTGTTTTGTTTAAAGATTTATTTATTTATTTATTTATTTGAGAGAGAGAGAGAGAGAGTGCCCGCACACACATCATGGGGGAGGGATAGAGGGACAGGGAGAGAGAGAACCTCAAGCAGACTCCGTGCTGAGCATGGAGCCAGACGCAGGGCTCAATCCCACAACACTGAGATCACGACCTGAGTCAAAATCAAGAGTCGGATGCTTAACCAACTGAGCCACCCAGGTGCCCCATGAATCCCATTTATATCCCCATCTGCTAAACACCAGAATACTTTTCAGTAATAGCTCTATATAAATAAGTAATAATTTTTATTTTATTGACTTATTCTTTAGGTTTATAACAATGTAAAAAGAAAAAAATGGAAATTTAAAGTCATTTAAATTCAATAAAAGATTTCATATATATAAAAAAAAAGAACATAGCCCGATCACACTGCTCTGAGGGCATGATTAGATTATCCTGGCATCTGTGACCTTTTGGGCTGGAGACTACAGGCAACAACACATAACGAAGGCAATAAGTGAAAGCACATAGTGGCCCAACCAACCCCCAGCACACGGTGCTCCTTTCCCAGATGGTGTTCACCATCTGAGTCAGGTGGTTAATAAGCAAGTTACAGGTAAAGCGCATTCCCCTTGGCTAATTGCAGGGGCAATGGTGCAATGCCGCCAACTATGCCATTTGTTGTATGTTGGTCTTAGCCTATCCATAGCCAATGTTGTGGCTGGAGCAGCCCTCGTGGTTCTTACTATAATTGCAAGACGCCCTTCAGCTGTAACCATTAGGAAACTTTGAAAGAAAAAACCAGGTTTGGGGCGCCTGGGTGGCACAGCGGTTGGGCGTCTGCCTTTGGCTCAGGGCATGATCCCGGCGTTATGGGATCGAGCCCCACGTCAGGCTCCTCTGCTGTGAGCCTGCTTCTTCCTCTCCCACTCCCCCTGCTTGTGTTCCCTCTCTCGCTGGCTGTCTCTATCTCTGTTGAGTAAATAAAATCTTAAAAAACAAACAAACAAACAAACCAGGTTTATTACTTACAAGACCTAGAAATTACAAGGCACACCCAGGGCCACAGAACGAGGCCCCAGGAAGAGAGAGAAAGCAAGAGAGAGCAAGCCTGGGGTTCTGCTTTTATTGGGGTTGAGTGTGAGGGCCTAGGCTCACTTGTTACCGGCGAATTTAAAGGAAGAGAAAAAACAAGTGGCCCAAATGGTCAGTTACTGAAATCAACCAAGATCTCTAAAACAAAGGACCTTCAGTGCCGGGAGGGGGCCTGGCTTTTTACGTAGTTGAGTGGCTGGCCATGTGTTTATTTGAGGTAGCCGTTTTTGCTTTATTTTATTTATTATTATTTTTTTTAAGTAAGCCCTGCATCCAATGTGGAGCTTGAACTCATGACCCTGAGATCAAGAGTCTACTTACTGAGCAAGCCAGGCACCCCTGAGATAGCGATCTTTGAAGTGGATACCTAGGCAATCAAAGTTTAAGCTGACACTTGCATTATAAAAAAGTGAAAACCAACCACCTGTCAGGGTTTGCACTAGAGACGGGCTGGGCAGAGGCCCCAGTGATGCTTGGCTTTGATATCCTCCAGTGAGTTGATCCACCGGTTGCCCTTGTTGTTGTTCCAATGAAGGATTTTGATGAACTCATCTGATTATACCTGGACCTCTTCCTGGCTAGATTACCTGGATCGAGAACACATGGATAGTTCTGAATTATGGCTCCGAGCAGGTGCGTTGGCTAGATTCCTTCAGGAAATACTAGATGTGGGGCTAAAGGTGATTTGGGCTAACCTCTAGGTCCAGCACATAGGGGGCTTGCCTGGAGATGGCCCTTGCTGCCCAGTTCCTTGGGGGTGTGTGGCCTTGCTCAGGGAGACCAAAGTTGGCATATCATTTCCCTTCTACCCTCATAGTCTGGTGGTAAGGCCAGGGGCAAACTCTAAGCTGGGGCCTTTCTTCCCATTTTCTGCCAGGACAGGGGTTTGAGTTCATTCCAGACCCTAAACTTCACCCTCCTGGACACAGTAAGCCCCACAGAGGAACTGGTAAGACCTCTAGAGAGCCGTGGCTTGCTGGAAAAGAGGGTAGAGTAGGATCACACCAGAGAGGGTCTCTTCCTCACAGGTCATCATGTGGCCTCTTTCCTGGTTGCTTCAGCTTCCTCTCTGCCATCCCTTCTGTCTGATCCTCCTGGTGAGTCGGCCAGCTGGGCAGTTATCCCTTCTTGCAGGTCTCATCAGAGGGACAAGGAAGCCAAAAGGTGAGGGGCTAGCTTGAGGTAGCAAGGTACCTTCCTGTGTGGGCCACTTCAAGGATGGAAGCCAAGGACACTCCCTCCAGAACACAGTGGGGCCTTGAACCAAGCTGAGGAAACCACAGAGAAGCTGGGGCTTGGGAACAGGAGAGGGCATTGTGTTCATCCCAAAGGATGGTTCCCGCTGGGGGGTGGGGCGGCAGAGAGGAAGGCATTCAGGCTCCCAGAGTTTCTCAGAAGGTCTGCACCAGGGGACTTAGAAGAGTTCCCCCATGTGATTTGGGCAGATTCCCATCTCCTCAGGAGGTTGGCTGGTGCAGGCCAGCTGGACGCTGTGGGGATGAAGACAGCCTCCTACAGAGATGTAACTCCCGATTAGAATAACTGCACATTGCTGATGATATGACACTGCCCAAGGGAAGAACTCTGGGAAGGCAAATTTTCCTATAAGTGTCCTTGGTGTGGAGACATGTTGCTAGGTATGCAGAGGGGACTGGACACCTGCTTGTGCATGAGGATGGGGCCTGGGAGTGAGCATGTGTGTATGAGCAAGTGTCTGGGGGAGTGTGTTTCTGTGTGTTCACTCTGTGACTCCTTAGTGGCTTCTCCTGGGGACAAAGTGGACCCTTCCCCTCATTGACTCTAAAGTTGGTGACTATCTCTTCTGAGCAAGGAGTCCCCTGCCTTGGAGATCATTCCCACTGGGGAGAGATTTCCTATGGAGGGGAGGGGAGATGCTTTCCTCTCTTCAGCCCTAGTCTAGGGAGTTCGGAAACTCGGAGCCCTCAGAGCATCCCTAGGGCCCTTGCCATCACCAAGGCAAAAACCTGTGTCTTTGGAGATGTCATGGTAACAACACCTTGAGAGCGTGCCTGGGGCCATAGAATCCTACAGCCATGACTGCCCATGGACATGCTACTCATGGTCTCTGGTCACCTGAGTCTGGATGTGATGCGTGCATGGCGTTCCTGTGCCATCTGTCCCGTGAGCTCAGAGCAGTCCTGTGAGGAGGTCAGGGCAAGGGGTCACCACTGTTCCCATTTGGCAGAGAAGGAGTCTGAGGCCAGAGAGTGGGTTGCCTAGGGTCACAGAGGGAGGTCTTAGTGGGGCAGGTCTTTTTCAGCTGAGTCTATTCTGTGGCCACACCTGTTTCCTTGGGCTAGTGACTGTCCCTCTGCACCTGATCCTTCAGCTCCGGAACCCTTGTCCCAACCTTCTTTACCTCTAACATCTTGTCCTATTTCCTCTTCCAAAGCCCATCTGGGTCAAGAGATAGAGATTCAGCTTCAGTGGGTATATTAGAAATGGAGGGGCTGAACTGGAGGTGACTGGCCTGGGGCAAGGGTCGGGGCTTTTCCTCAGGTGTCCCCTGACCACAGAAGAGGACGGAGAGTTGCGGTGTCTCTGCCAGGCTTGTGCACTGGGGAAGGCCCGAGGGGTGCTCTCTGCCCTGGGAAGTCAACACTACTACAGCCTTGGGGTGGCCTTGGCATGGCCTTGACGCCTCCAGGCTAACCAACTTGCTCCCCACCCACACAAACGCTTCACTCTTGACATGAACGAGTCATTGTTCACGGAACCTGCTGCATCTTCTTACCGTCATGCCTTGGCTCACACTGTCTCTACCTGCTGTGTTTACTGGTCACCCGTGATACCGTGGGTGGCCCTCCCTCTCTAACACAGATATTGTGTCCTTGTCCATCTTCCGGCTGAACAGGGAGCTCCTTGGGGGGGGGGGGGAGATCACCTCTGAATCACCTTTGTGTCTTCACTATTCACATGGCTCAGGGCCCAAGAATCAAAAGGCATCAGGACATTTTGGAAGCACGCACAGGGCAAAGGTGACCGTGGTTGTCTCTGAGGACCAGGCTTGCGAGTCTGTTACTTTGGATTTTTTACTAGGCTTCTCACGGATTCTTTTCATCATGAGAATGGAAGAAAGAATCTCATAGTAATTGGGATGGGGCTTCTCCCAGGAAGGGGACCCCGACCTATGTGTGGCTCCAACTTTGTCACGTGCGCCCTCCCCCTGTTTCTGTCCATCGCTCTTCCTCACGCAGAGCACCTGGCCCTTCAGGGAACCTCGCCTTTCCGAGCTGCTCCCTGTCCCTCCCCACAGGCTCTTCTTACATTTTCTCTGTCTAGATTTTCCTCTTCTTCCTCCTCCTCCTTTTCTTCTATTATTTATTTTTAAAAAGATTTTACTTATTTATTTGAGAGAGAGAGAGAGAGCAAGAGCTGGGAAAGGGGCAGAGGGAGAAGCAGACTCCCTGCTGAGCAGGGAGCCTGACGAGGGACTCGATCCCAGGACCCTGGAATCATGACTTGAGCCGAAGGCAGACGCTTCACCGACTGAGTCACCCAGGCTCCCCTCCTTTTCTTCTTTTAATTATAAGCATTGTTGAAGGCCATAGTCTCCTTAGACAAATTCAAACAAGCACAGTACAAAAGTCCTTTCGACAGCTTGCATCCCTGCCCCACTCGTCCCAATCTCCACATCAGAAATAACCATTCACCAACTGGGAGGACACCTGCCCAGGTCTTCTTCCGGATATTTAGAGCGTCTTTATTTTATAGGGATTGATGTTTTACACAAACAGAACCATCTGCACATGTTATTCTGCAGTTTGACTTTTCCCCTTTGAAATTATATTGGCATCTTCCTACCGTTAATGGAAATATATACATGAAAAATGCACTAATCCTAAGTGTACAGCTTGCTGAGTGTTTGCTAAGTGAACACATTTGTGTAATCAGCCCCCAGAAGTCCCCTTGTCCCTCTTTCAGGGGCTACCCTCCCATAACCATGACCCTGACTTTGAATTCCATAGACTAGTGGTGCCAGATTTTAAAATTTATAGTAAATAGGACCGTACAGTATATACTCTTTTGCATACAGTCTCTTTGTGCCTCATGACGTTTGTGAGAATCACCTGTGTTGTTGATTATAATTATAGTTTGTTCAATTTTTTATCCCTGAGTAGTAGTCCACTCTCGGAAGATACCACAATATTGTTATTCTCTTATTATTGATGGCTATCTGGGTAGTTTCCAGCTCATTCTTTTTATTTTGATTAGTTAATTAAAATATTTTATTTATTTATTTTATAGAGAGAGAGCAAATGTAAGTGGGAGGAGGGGCAGAGGGAGAGAGAGAATCCCAAGCAGACTCTGTGCTGAGCCCGACGCAGGGCCCAATCCCACGACCCTGAGATCATGACCTGAGCCAAAGTCAATAGTCGGCTGCTTAACCAACTGAGCCACCCAGGCATCCCTCCAGCTCATTCTTTTTATTTTTGTTTATTTTAAAAAATATTTATTTATTTATTAAAGAGAGAGAGAGGGAGCATGAGTAGGGGGTGGGAGGGGAGGGGCGGAGCGAGAGGAGGAAGCAGACTCCCTGCTGAGGACTCAGGACCCTGGGATCATGACCTGAGCCAAAGGCAGATACTTAACCTACTGAGCCACCCACGGGCCCCCAGCTCATTCTTTTTAAATGGCTGCACTGTAAGCCGTAGAGCAGACATACCATTCCTCACTGACACGTGTTTGGATAATTTCTAGTTCCCTAACTAGGCCCAAAAAAGCTGCCTTGAGCATCTTGGTTCATGCCTCCTTATGCACATCCTGAAAAGTGGGGCTTCAGGGGCCACACTGACAATGGCCTGTGCGGTACCACGGCTTCTCCAAGTGAGCAGGTCCCTGGGGGTGGGCATGGATGGGCTGGTTGCTATCCCCTTTCTCCCTCAGGAGGCAGAGACCAGGTCTCTGATTCCTCACCTCGAAGTTCGTATGGGAGGGATTCCTCCATGAAGCAGACAGTGGCCTTCCAAGCAGGTATAATAATGTCTTATTTTATAGACAAGGAGGAGGTGCAGCTGGTGAATGTTTTGCTTAAGTTCACATAGGTGGTCAGCAGGTTGGGCAGGGGGCAACCCAGGTCACTCAGCCCGGGCCCGTGCTAGTTCCTTTATACCACCTAGCACTGACGGCCCGGAAGTCGGGGGCCCTGGGGCTGGGGTGAAGGAGGTGTTTACACACAAGTGAGCCTGTGCTTTGTCCGGAGTGTGGGTTTTTGTTTTTTTTTAAGATTTTATTTATTTATTCGACAGAGATAGAGACAGCCAGCGAGAGAGGGAACACAAGCAGAGGGAGTGGGAGAGGAAGAAGCAGGCTCACAGTGGAAGAGCCTGATGTGGGGCTCGATCCCACAACGCCGGGATCATGCCCTGAGCCGAAGGCAGACGCTTAACTGTTGTGCCACCCAGGCGCCCCCGGAGTGTGGGTTTGAAGGGCAGAGCACAATGGGGAAGAATGTCTGACTCAACCAGACTGGGAGCAGAAGTAGAGGGGACTGGGAAAGGTGGGAGTCCAAAGTTTGGGATGAGGTGGTGATAACACTCTTGCACCAACCTCTGCAGGGCCATCTGCTCCCACCTCTTGGGCTGGTGTCCTTTGCTGGGTTAGGAGTGGGCATGGGGTTGGGGGGGGCCCAGAGCCTGGCCTGACCATCTCAGGGCTTAGCTACTGCAGCCTCTGAGATCTTGACCCCGCTCTACCTTTGCTTTTCCCTTCGCTCCAGGCCGAGGGTATTAGGAAAATGGAGTGAGCGTCCAGAAGGACCAGTTCTATAGCTTGTTCCGTTTTCCAGCTGGGCTTCTCAGTTACGCCTGAGGCAATGTGAGTTGGGTTCACACTCACTTGCCGCTGGGAGTGCCGACGAGGGCAGAGTTTTTCCAAAGAAGTCACAGCTAGTGAGAAGTAAATCAATGATTCAAATATACATCTGCCTTACCCCCCAATCTAAGGTCCAGATCAACCTTTGGGGGTGGCTCCTCCCCCTGTTGATAATAAACATCGATTATAGACCAAATTCTTTATCTGCTTTACTCCTTTATCGGGCCTCATCCTTTATCAGCCACCAGAGGTCTGTGCTTTCCAAGGCCAACTTTACAGAGAGGGAAACGGAGGAACAGAAAAGCTGGGAAGCTGCTTGCCCAAAAGAGCACAGCAAGTAAGTGGCAGAGCTGGGACCTCAACTCAGGCACCTGGCTCCAGCCTCTGTGCCCTTGACCACTTTATAGCATGGCCTTCCTCAGAACCCACTTCCCCAGAGCCCATCCTGTCTATCTTACCCCCCAGGGGCAGAAGAACCACTTTTTAAAAAAAAATTTTAATTCCAGTTAGTTAACGATATAGTGCTGTATTAGTTTCAGCTGTACAGCCTAGTGATTCAACACTTCCGTACATCACAGCAAGTGCGCTCCTTAATCCCCTTCATCTGTTTCACCCATCTCCCCACCACCCCGCTCCGGTAACCCTCAGTTTGTTCCCTGTAGCTAAGAGTGTGTTTCTTGGCTTCCTCTCTCTTTCTCTTTTCCTTTGCTCATTTGTTTTGTTTCTTAAATTCCGCAGATGGGTGAAATCATATGGTGTGTGTCTTTCTCTGACTGAGTGCTTACTTTGCTTAGCATTATACTCTGTAGTTCTGCCCATGTCATTGCAAATGGAAAAGATCCACTTTTTTTTTTTTAAGATTTTATTTATTTATTTGACAGAGAGAGTGAGACAGCCAGTGAGAGAGGGAACACAAGCAGGGGGAGTGGGAGAAGAAGAAGTAGGCTCTCAGCAGAGCAGGGAGCCCAATGCAGGGCTCGATCCCAAGACTCTGGGATCACGCCCTAAGCCGAAGGTGCCCCAAAGATCCACTTTCTTGAGGAATTTTCCTAGTTTCTTCCCAGGAGACGTTGCCTAGTTCCCCTGCTCACTTGTGCAAAAGCTGAGATGGGCACTTGCAGAGTCTGGGATGCTCACGGGTTTTCCAGCTCAGCTCCCAGTGTCCCCTCGGTGGGGTGGGGCTGGGAGAATCCTGAGTGTCCTTTCCTGAGCTCACAGTGTGGGGCACCCATCTATCTACCCCATACTAAGTGCCTCTGTGGTCCAGGGCCACTCAGACCCGGGCCACAGACAAACTGGTCTCACCCCTCGGGGGCCCGCAGTCTGGAGGAAGACAGACCAGGAAATGGACCTGGCCTCCATGTCAGTCAGGTGTCCCAGCCTAAGACTCCAGCTCTTTTTCCTACCTCAGGTCTTCCTGCCATTCCTCCCCACATCCTTCTCTGCCCGCCCCTCTCAGGAGCACATCACCCGTAGCAGCTTACTGAGCTTCTCCCCAGGGTTCCCCAAGAGGAGTTCTGTACTTGTGGTCCCGATCATAATATTTTCACACCCCTCACGACTCCCCACAGAGACTCGCTGTGGGGCAAAGCACTGAAAGAGAGCTGTGTGCGGGGAGCCCCAGGAGCTGGGGCCAAGGAGAGTCAGGGTGGGCTTTCCTGAGGAGGGGAGCCTTGTCCTGAAGGAGCGTAGGACTCCGGCAGGTCAGGAAGGCTGGGCTGGGCTGGGAGGCTGCTCCAGCAGAGGAAAGCAGCCTGTCCTTTGGGGGATCCCACTGGGCCTGTGCAGGCTTGGAGGGTTGTGGGGGGGGGGGCGGAGAGGAAGCCAGAGGAGCCAGAGGCTCCAGACTGCCCCCTAGGGTCGGATGGTGGGGTGCAGGTGGGTGGAGGTGCGGGAGCCGCCACCACCGCTACATCTGTGGCCTTCCTAAGCCCCCAGGAGCCTTCTGCCTCGCTCTTTGGGGACCTCAGTTACTCCTTCTGAACAGTGGGGAGTTGCAACTGTCAGCGTTGTTACGCACTTCTCTGTGCCTGTTTAGAGCTCTTAATTCCTTAAAGAAGACCACTGAACCAGTAAATCAAAGTGCATGTTGTATTTCCCAGGTAAATTCAATTTCCGCGATTTGAGGAACTCCAGAAGCAACTCACACACACACACACAGGTCACATCCTTGGACTTGGGTGACCAGACTTCATAGACAACGCGGCCACGGTGAGGTCATGAGGGGGTGTGGGCAGGCCACAAGGGGCCCTGGGCTCTCCTTATGGTATTTCATTTACTAGAAGAGACTGCTCCAGAGAGCACAAGACCCCGAAGTCTGTTGTTCAGTGTGTGGCTGAGAACCTGGAACTTTTGGTGACGGCCCTGCATTTCCACAAAATGCGGCCACAAGATGAGCCTGCGAGGATCAAAGGAGGGCCGCTGTTCAGAGAAGCTGAAGAATAGTTGCCACTTAGATTCAGCCAGAGCCCCTCATCTGAGGGTGTGGGGAGTCAGGGAAGATTCGGAGGAGCGGGAGGGGTCCTGGAAATCAGACAGAGACTCTAGGGAGCAGAGTGAGACCCTAAGGACTGGAGAAAATCCCATAGAGCAGGGTGAGGTCTTGGGGAACAGGGAAGGATCCTGGGGAGCAGAGAGGGATCCCCATGACCTGTCTGAGCCCTGCCCCCTGGCAAAAGCAGTCAACTGGCTAAGGATTAAATATCTTAATTTACCGAAGTTACCTGTAGAGGTCACTTTTAGGCAACTATGGAGCACCGAAAACCTTATACAAACAGGCCCATTAGGTGACCCACCTCAAAACGTCCATAACCCCTTGCTGACCACTGGGTTACTTACACCCGGACATGGGTACCAGAGAAGGGAAATCCTCTATGTTCCCATACCTCCTCACCTTCTCTCTGAACTACAACCCCCACCCCTGTCCTGTCCTGGGTTCCCTGGAAGTGTATTCGATAAACTTCTATCTCATTTGTTCTGCCTTGGGTGAATTCTTTCACTGCCTGCACCGCTGGCCTCCACCTAATAGGGTCGCCCCACATTTGGTGGCCCACATCCGAACAGAGCACACCACATTACCAACATTTTGTTTTAATGACCCTTCATTCCTACCATATTCTTTTTTTTTTTTTTTAAGATTTTATTTATTTATTCGACAGAGATAGAGACAGCCAGCGAGAGAGGGAATACAAGCAGGGGGAGTGGGAGAGGAAGCAGCAGGCTCATAGCAGAGGAGCCTGACATGGGGCTCGATCCCATAACGCTGGGATCACGCCCTGAGCCGAAGGCAGACGCTTTAACCGCTGTGCCACCCAGGCGCCCCCATTCCTACCATATTCTTATGAATGTGTTTTTCGTAGTGACATTTCTCAGATATGTTAAGGAGATTGAATACTGAGTTGGGGGAATTTCTTCTTCTTTTTTTTTTTTTTTAAGATTTTATTTATTTATGTGACAGAGAGACAGCCAGCGAGAGAGGGAACACAAGCAGGGGGAGTGGGAGAGGAAGAAGCAGGCTCCTAGCGGAACAGAGAGCCCATGTGGGGCTCGATCCCAGGACTCTGGGATCATGCCAAGAGCCGAAAGTAGACGCTTAGCGACTGAGCCACCCAGGCGCCCCAGCATCTGACTCTTAATTTCGGCTCAGGTCATGATCTCGGGGTCATGGGATTGGGCTCTGCAATGGGCTCTGCCCTTGGCACGGAGTCTACTCCAGAATCTCTCTCTCCCTCTCCCTCTGCCCCTCCCCCGGCCCACACAGGCTCTCTCTCTCAAAATACATAAACCAAATCTTAAAAAACAAAAGTCAATTAGAATTACTTATAATAACCAAAAAGTAGAAACACCTCAAATGTCCATCCATTTCTATGTGGGTAGACAAAATGTGGTATAACCATACCATGGAATATTACTTGGCTCTAGAAATGAAGTACCGATACATGCCACATCATGGATAAATCTTGAAAACACTACGCTCAGTGAAAGAGGCCAAACTGTTTATATAAATGTTGAGAATAGGAAAATTCATAGAGACAGAAAGTAAATTAGTGGTTGCCTAGGGCTGAGTGTGCAGCTTGTGGGGGAATGGGGAATGACTGCTAACAGGGTTTTATTTTATTTTATTTTTTTAAGATTTATTTATTTATCTTAGGGAGAAAGAGTGCAGGCAAGTGAGCGGGGGGGGGGGAAGGGGAGAGGAAGAGGGAGAGAGACTTTCAAGCAGACTCATTGCTGAGTGCAGAGCCCAAGACAGGGCTCAACCTCAGGGCCTGAGACCATGACCCGAGCTGAAATCCAGACTCAGATGCTAACAGACTGAGCCACCCAGGTGCCCCTCCAAGGGGTTTCTTTTGGAGATGATGAAAATACTCTAAAATTGACTGTGGTGCTGCTTGCCCAACTCTGTGAAGACACTAAAAATCATCGACTTTACACTTTAATGGGTGAACTGTGCAGCATGTCAGTCACATCTCAGTAAAGCTATTACAACAAAAAGGCTGATTTGGGAGCAGACACCTGCTTCCCAATCCCTACGGCCACTGGTAATGGATACGAGTTGCAAGTGCAGGCCACCCGGCCAGCATGAGAGAGGGGAAGACGGTGGTCATGGGCCAGTCCTGACTTCAGTCACATCACTCTGGGGGCTGGAAGGGAAGGTTGAAAGAGGGAGGCTCATCAGGGGGCTGGCTTCTCTCCTGCTGCACCAGCCCCAGCCACCTGGAGGCACAGAAGTGTTGGAGCTGCAGAGGGTTTATGGATCACTGACAAGGGGAGAGGCTGGGAATGGGGAATGGAGCTGGGCAAGGTCACCAGGCAAGCAGAAGGGGCTGCCCAGGTCAGGAAGCTGAAGGTCTCGTTTGTCTTCCTCATTGGCAGCAAATGTGGAGATGGGAAATCTGATTTTGCAATGGGTCCCTGGCCCGGGCTGGGTATTCTTGCACCGGACAGGGTGTGATTGCCCACAGCTGCCTTGGCCTTTCCCAGGAGGACACATGCTTCGGTCTGACACTTCCTGTACTCGCCCCCCCCCCCCACCACCTTGCAATCACCACCAGGGGAAGACAGATGGGAGAAGCTGAAATCCGGGTAATATCTGGGTTTCCCCATTCTGGCTGGACAGAGCTTCCATCTCCCTGGACACCACGTCCCAGGCCCCTCTTGGGAATCACTCCAGGAAACAGAGGCACATTTGCTAGAAATAACCCATCACCACCTCCATGATGTGTAGCTTTTCTTTCGACAGATTTTTTTTTTGTTGTTGTTGTTTTGTTTTGTTTTAAAGATTTTATTTATTTATTTGACAGAGATAGAGACAGCCAGAGAGGGAGGGAACACAGGCAGGGGGAGTGGGAGAGGAAGAAGCAGGCTCATAGCAGAGGAGCCTGATGTGGGACTCCATCCCATAACGCCGGGATCACACCCTGAGCTGAAGGCAGACGCTTAACCGCTGTGCCACCCAGGGACCCCTCAACGGATGTTTTCTAAACCTGGCTCTGGACCTGCTGGCTGCCAGACCCCTCTGAGGGCAGAGCCTAGTGCTGTCCTGAGAGGGGCCCAAAGATGAAACAGGTCCTGTCCCCGAGGGAAAATGTGGAATGAAGGGAATGCAGAGACTTACCCTCGGGAGCCTCTGTCTGTGGGACAAACTTGTCACATTTGGGAAGCCCTTGGCCTGGGGGGAGGCTGGGCAGAAGGGGTGGCTTGGGGAGTCCAAGTCTGAGCAGGCAGCTCAGGCCTTCATGACCCTTGCCTAAGGAGATAGGTAGTCCTATCCTGCGGACCAGCCTGAGACTAAAGGTAAGGTTGGTGACCTGCCTCCCATTCTGGCATTGGGTGTGGGGTGCATCATAGAGGATGCCAACTGGGGGTGACATTGGGCCAGATCTCCTGGAAAGGCTGACTCTGAGGAAAAATGTAACAGGGGCCTGGCACAGTGGGTGATGGTGTTGGCAAGGAGGGCACAGCTCCCAAACCTGCATGTGGGCATGCATCTGTTGGGGAACAGTTGAGCTAGACTCATTACAGAGCAAGGAGACTTGACCTTGACCTCATTCACAAAAATGCCCTGGGAGTGAAAGACTTGACAGGACACATGCACTTTCTCACTCATTGTCACGTGTGTCCCCATGCAGACATTGCAGGGCATGAAATCCCCAACCTAAACATGAGGTTAACCCATTGAGACCCAGGAAAACAAAGCAACTTGATCCAAGTCACACAGCTAGGAAATGATGGCGCTCAGGATCCCCCCCATTCCAGGTCTTCTGACAGTACAATCCTGTAGGGGAGAGAAAGGCATGCAGTGGGAATTGCGGTCTGGGCAGAACTGCTGTAAAAGGCCCTGATGTGAAGCCCTGCTTGACCAAGAGGCCACTGGGGCAACAGCTGGCCCATGAAACTAGGTTGCACAGCAGTCCATTTCTCCTTCCTTCCCCCAAGGCTGAGTGCACAACCAGCAGCATGCATCCAGACTGCCACCTTCCAAGGTGTCCCACCCAAGCCCCCAAGAGTCCCATGGGCCACTGGAGCTAGGAGCTACCCCAGCCTCACAGCCTCATGGCTGTTCCCCAGGAGAGCTGGGACTAGCATTTGCCTCATGGCCTCTGGACCCCCCTGTTGCTTTGGCTGATCATTTCTCCCAGCGGTGCTCTCTCCACCCCCCAGAACCAGCCACCCCAGCCTGGTGTCTCAACCAGAGCAATGGACAGAGGGTCATTTGGGGTCAATTCAGAGGAGACTTTCTGGAGGATGCAAATAGGAGCAAAGAGGAGGAGGCTGCTGTGTCTGGTTGGAGGTCAGGGAAGTCTTCACAAGGTGGAAGGCATGCCAAGCAGAGGGATCAGGCACAGAGGCTGAGGGAGAGAAGGAGGTTCAGAGGGGTCTGAGCAGTTGGAGTATATAGGGCATCCTGGTGCCTGGGATGTGCAGGACTGCGGGTGAGGGCAATGGGGAGCAACAAGACTCCAGGCTCTGATACCAGCCCAGGAGGTGTGTGGGGACAAGCAGAGGTATTCATGGGAGTCTTGAATTTAGAGACACAGACCGGGTCTGTCTCTGATCACTGGTGTCCTGAGGGAGGATGTCCTCAGGGAGATGTGAGGACTGGGAAGAGAAGCAGCTCAGGATATAATTCTGCAAGCCCCCCACATTAAGAGAAGGGTCCCTGGAGGAGATTGAGAAGGAGTACCAGGGACGTGAGAGGGAAACCAGGAGAGTGGCATCAGGGGACAATGGTACAGAGGTCATCAGTGCCTGCATAGGTAGACAAGGCTTGAGAGTGACCACCGCATCCAGTGAGGGCTGGCCAGCCTGCAGTACTCTTGAGTGTGAGAGAGAGTGAAGAAGGGGGTCAATGAAGGTAGATGATCCTTCTTCAGGCTTGGGTGGGGAGAAGCCAGGGCAATGGACCACATCTAGTGGTGGCTGGGGCCATTTTTAGACTGAAAAAGGCAGTGGAGAAGAACGCAGGAAAGGGGGACAGCCAGAGCTGAGCCTCTGAACCGGCTGAGGGCTGGGTCCAGAGAACAACATGGTGTGGCTTTGAAAGTCTCCTTTAGGACCAACTGGGTGTTTCAGGCTCTAGATGAGGGCTGGTTACTGTTATTCATTCATCAAACATTAGCTGAGTGCCTACTGGGTGCAAGGCAGTGCCTAGAGCTGGGGATTGATTGGTGAAGACACTACATTACTGTGATTCCTGAGGAGGTCATTTGGGGAGAAGGATCTTGGACACCTGCCTGTCTCCCTTTCTCTCCGGAAGGACTCAACTGTCTTGAGCAACCCTGGCAATGACACTCCCCTGTGGGGCCCAGGAGAGGCCAACACATTGTCAGGGAGATGGAGAAAGTATTTCTTTAGTTGCACATGAGGAGGACTTGCCCACTGCCTAGCAAGCCTCGTGAGGCAACAACAGTAGGGGCTGAGGCAAGCCTCAACCCACATCCTGGCAGGCAGCCAGTGATGGGTGGGTCAGGAAGGCTCCTGGTTGGGTCTTTGCATCAGGCCCAAGCTGGGCATAAAGGAGGGACCTGCAGGTTGGGAGGAGGCCGACTTGGGGACCATGGAGACCCAGAGGGACAGCCCCTCCCTGGCGCGGTGGTCACTGTTGCTACTGCTGCTGGGCCTGGTGATCACTCCAGCTGCCTCCCGGACCCTAACCTACAGGGAGGCTGTGCTTCGTGTTGTGGACAGCTTAAACCAGCGGTCCTCAGAGGAGAATTTCTACCGTCTCCTGCAGCTGGACTCACAGCCCGAGGGAGTGAGTCGAGGAGGGGGACAGTGAGGAGGGAGGCTCTGCTCCAGCCTGCCAATCTTGGCTGTACCGTCCCTCCCTTTTTTCATGCTTTGTTCATGTCAGGAAGGCCTTTCTCCCTTTAAGTGTTCTTCCAAGAAACCTTTCTGGAGTTGTGTGCCCCCCTCCCCTACCAGCATGGGTGCTTCTTGCCTTAGAATCTCTACTGCGTGAAGAGGTGCCCCTCCCATTCAGTCTTCTGGAAGTTTCAGGGTTAAGACTGGGATTACTGGCTTTGGGATGTGACTTCCCTGCCCAGGGAAGGGCTCTGCTCAGCCTTGAGATTCCAGTGGGAATGTCTTTGCCTCCAGGAGGCCCCTGGTTTCTCGTGGCCCCCTGAGGGGGAGGTGCTACTCATTAGAGCTTGTCTGAGGTCCGCTCATGCTCTCTCAGTTTGGTGAGGGCAAGAATGGGCTCTGTCTGCCTCACCTCTATGCCTTAGCACAGAGTCAGTACCTAAGCTGGGGGGTTGGTGGGGGGTGGGTGGGGGGGGCACAGGGGTAGGGGGGTGGGCAGGTATACAGATTAGAGAAGGCAAGCATGAACCTGAGTCTGGTCTTCCCACTTCCTCCCCTGAGCAGGATGAGAACCCAAACATCCCAAAGCCTGTGAGCTTCACCGTGAAGGAGACTGTGTGTCCCAAGACGACACAAAAGCCCCTGGAGGAGTGTGATTTCAAGGACAATGGGGTGAGGCTGGGGCTGCTGGCAGATGCCCCCCTGGGAGCTGAACGAGTGGCCTCCTGGGAATATTTCCTGCCACTGGGGTGACGCTGGGAGGTTATGGCACCAGGGTTCCAATTTGACCTGGAGACTCCTCTTCTCAGCTGGTGAAACGGTGTGATGGGACAGTCATCCTGGATGCGGACAGCAGCTACTATGACATCAACTGTGATGAGGTGAGTGTTCCCTTCGGATTGGAGGGGTTGATGGGGTGGCGGTGCATAGAACATCCTATGGGCCAATTAACCACTGTGGCATCCAGGCAGAGAAAGCCCCTCCTGCCCTGGGCTTCTCCCTCAACCTGAGCCTCAGGTCTCCAGGACTGTTTCTGCAATCCCTTAGAACAGTGGTTCTCAAAAGTGTGGTCCTGAGAACCTGGGAATTTGTTAGAAATGCAAATTCTCGGGCCCCATTCAGATCTACAGAATCAGATTCTGGTGTGGGGCCCAGCAATTTGTACTTTAACAAACCCACCAGGGGATTCTGACTCCTGTTGAGAGGCTTGAGAGCCACTTTGAGTAATGAGCTTTCAGCTATGTGACCCTGGGAAGCCCCCTGCCGTCTCTGGGCCAGTTTCTTCATCTGTTCGTGGGTGTAGGGATTCAATCAACCACATACTCCGAAGGTTATAGCCAGAGGATGAACTGGAGCCCCAAGGCTCTTTGGGGAGCCCAAGAGAGGGGTGTCTAGGAGGGGAGGGATCTTGTCTTGACCCTGGGTCCAGCCCAGCCCCCATAAAGAAACTACTTCCTTCTGACACACAGGCCCTGGAAGCCAAATTTGGTAGGCTGCGGAATCTCATCGAGAAAGCGGGGCAGAATATTCGCGGAAAGATTCAGGGAATTGGCAGGAGAATCAAGGATATTTTAAAGAATCTTCAGCCCAGGCCACAGGTCTAAGGGTCCGCTTCGCCCTGTCTTAGGCTTCTGGACCCTAAAAATAAATTTTTGTGAAAGCAACTTCCTCTAAGCTTCAATTTTACTTGTCTTGCTCACTATCACGACCGAGTCATCATTTCTGGAAGGACTTGCGCGCGCGTGTGTATGTGTGTGTGTGCGTGTGTGTGCGCGCGTATGTGCATGTATATGTGCACACGCGCCCATGCGAAATACAAAGGTGGGGGCAGCTATTCCACCCAAAAGGGCATGGGGCGAGGCTGTAGGGCTAGGACGGCCAGGACAGTGTCTCCATTCTCAGGGTTCTTCCCCATGCCCTTCAAATGCCTCCCAGCATCCTCGCTGAACACCCAGTAGTGATTAAATCAACCCTGTGTGTAGTTAGTGGAAGGTTGCAGAGCTGTTCCTGCTTCTATGGAGATGGCAGCTGAGGGAGGGGCCAGGCATTTTGGGAAACACAGGGAGGCAGTTAAGTCTCCTGGCTGGCTAGGTTCTAAGGTCAGCCTGCTGGTGCAGTTCCCATAAATTTCCAATTCCCCTTGAAAATCTTAACTCTGGAAAAGCCCACCGCTCCTGGCATCTCCTCTGGCATTGGAAAACATCACTGTTTCTTTAGCTGGGTAGCAGATTTAAGTTGGGGGCTTGTGTTTAGGGATCAAATGGTATCAACATTTGGTACCATTAAAAGCAAGAGTCTTGCTTGGCAGGCTGAAGAGCTCTGGCTAGTGGAGACAGGGGTGTTTCAGACACTGTCGATGTCTTGCCCACTTGCCATTCAGTAGCTGACTAGAAGCACCAGTGGCTCTTGGCTGGGGGTGTTGGCACTCCAAGAAGCAACCTCAACCAAAGATTGGTGGGAGTTGGTGGGAAAATATTTTCTCTTCCTTGCTCCTTGGGTGGGTCCACTCCAAGATATTGCCCAGGTCCCCAGCTGGTTGTGTCCCTGTTGCCCACAGCAATGACCTGTTATTAACACACACTGTTCTGGCTTCTGTTCCTGCTCTGTCTCACTTCCTTATGCTCCCGATCCTGCCTTCTGTATTTGCCTACCAAATCAACTCCTTCCCCTTGCGTCCTTGTCTTAGATCTGCTTCTGGGGCCAACCTAAAATAAGATATAGACATCCTGCTCTGAGAGCAACAGGAGGCAGGATATCACATAGCATTTCCTTTGTTATCTGTCATGCTTGCTTCTTCCTGGTGAGCAGGTCACGCTAAGGTTTTCTGCTTCCCGTGGCTCCCACCTTCTGAAGCGGGCCCATGTTGAGTGGGCTCCACTTGACCCTTCCTTCTGTGATGGCCACTGTTCATCAATTACTGAATTCTCATGCCCTGTTGTGGGCCATTGTTGTGATCACCCTGGAAATCAGAGTTAATTGTCTTAGTGAACGGACGTGGCCTTCTCTGATTACAAGGATCTGAAAAGGCTCTTGCTTTAGGAAATAGGTTTTCTCTTCCATCAAAGGTGTTCATCTTTGTGTGATTTTGTTTTTAAATTTTTCTCAATATTTTATTTAAAAAGTAGTTAAACACGGGCACCTGGCTGGCTCAGTCAGTAGAACATGTGACTCTTGATCTCAGGGTAGTGAGTTTGAGCACCACATTGGGTGTAGAGCTCCCTAAAAAAATAATAAAATTAAATAAAAAATTAAAAAGTAGTTAAACATACAGGACCATTAGAAGAATTGTATGGTGAACATGTACCCACCTATTAGACTCTACAATCAATATTTTACTTGGATTATTTTTGTAGTTGCTTTAGAGTCAATCCTCTAGCTGCTCCTTGGATGGTCTTTGCTCCTTGTGGCTGGTTTGGGGCAATAGCATGGATTCAGGAGGCATGCTTTTAGCCTGGTCCTTTTAGGGGACAATGCCCCCCCCCGGATGTTTGTGACAAGAGGAACCACCCCAAACAGACAAGATCAGAGCAGCTGGTGACATTGACCTGTATCAGTCACCGAGGCTGTGGGCTGTTGCCTCCAGAGCACGTAACAGGCACCTGAGAAATGACAGTCCCTCTCTTCCCCTTAGGGGAGAAGTTTGGCTGATGGGTAACCTGTATTTTCTGGTGATTCCAAGGATGACTTTGGTGACTCAAGGCTGGAATGTCTTTAAACACGAGGCAGAGGAAGCATATTTTTTTTCAAAGATTTTATTTATTTATTTGACAGAGAGAGAGACAGCCAGTGAGAGAGAGAACACAAGCAGGGGGAGTGGGAGACGAAGAAGCAGGCTCCCAGGGGAGGAGCCCAATGTGGGGCTCGATCCCGACTTTGGGATCACGCCCTGAGCCAAAGGCAGACACTTACGACTGAGCCACCCAGAAGCCCCCAGAGGAAGCATATTCCCCAGCCGTGGTCTCGTGGTGAAAAATCACTGATAGGAACTCAGAGTTTGGGGCCACATTCACTGGAGGAGCCCCAGAATGCACAGCAGGGCAGGTGCATTAACTGGTTACAAGGGTAACCAGCCAGGTGCCGCCTGTGAGCAGAGATGAGTGGAGTTTGGCCTCGTCAGCATTCACTCACCTAGTGCGGAAGGTCACCGTGTTGCTCCAAAGATGAACGTTTTCTATTTGTGATCTCAGTGCCAGTTTTTTGGAGTTTTTATTTGTTCGTTTTTGTTTTTAAAGCTTTTGATTGGTATGAGAGCCTCTGTTTGAACAGGTCAATAAATCAGTGGGGTGGGTACTGAAATGTTTCCATGGATCCGTATCTATCCTTCTGCTGCTTTTAGACATACTGTTTGTCACCAGAATGCCCCACAACAGGAGCTTCAGCCTCAGAGCACATGGGCTCAAGGCTTTTATGAGATGAGGGTGGCGTGCTCCGTGGGGCCGGAGATGTTTTCCCCTCTTGCACATGTTGGAGCCAGTCAGCCTCATGGTTTTCGTGACCACCAATGTCTTCCCTGTTCACGAAGGCCTTTGTGGCATTTGAAACACGCCAAGCACCTGTTTCTAGTCTGGCCAGATCCTGTTTGCAGGGATGAGGCCATGTACATCAGTGTGGTTCTGAGGGGACTCTGTGGTCTGGTTCTGGGGCCCTGGGGCAGGTCTGGCTGACCACCTCAGGAGCCTGGGGTATGGCATCTTTGACCTGGGGCAAAAAACCGAGTTAGGGGAGCCTGTGGAATCCAAAAGAAAAACCTGAGGTGAAAAAGCATTCCAAACAAGCCATTAGTATGGAGGGGGTGGGGCGGGTAGGCCAAGAGGAGCATCCCGTGGGAGGTCCAGGGTGGCTGGACAGCCGAACAAGAGGTGGTGGTTTCACAAGGAGCCAGAAGGCATTTACTCAAGCTGAACCTGTAGCCCCATGGGCTGCTTCCAGGGCGCCTGGAGCCTTGGTCAAGAGAAGGGAGGGGGCACTTGGAAGCCTCCGCCAAAGTTAGCCCCTTGGAATGTGTGCTCCTTGCCTTCCCCGCCTCTTCCTTAAGGAAGATAAAGGGTAACCTCCCCGCATTTCACATGGGGGGAGTACCAAAACAAAAAACAGGGGGGAGAAAAACCCACACAAGGCAGGAAAAGGCCAAATAACTTCCTCAGGATAGACACATTTGCTGAAATTGCCTGAAAAGAGTTCGGTGAGCTAAATATAGCACACTCTCACCCAATCGTGGCACGATCCTTATCGAATTACCCATTGCACGCTAGGGAATGGAAATTTCACATGACTAGTCTGATTCCAGAATCCGAATAGGGTCCAAATTGGTAAGCATCAGCTACAGTTGGTAAAAGAGAGGACAGTTTTCTTGCCCATTGCCCAACTCCAGCTTCAGAGCCATCCTGGGTCTTGCTCGCCCTTCCTGTCTGCCAGCATAGCCCCACCCCCTGCCCTGTCTGTACCCGGATGCTGCTCTTGGCATCCAAGGAGCACAGCAGAGCTCAGACCCATAAGTACCTCCCCCACCCTGGGAGTGTTCCTGGTTTATGCTTCCAGATCCAAGTCCCAGGAATGCAGAAAGGGAAGGGCAGGGCCTTGGGAGGGTCGGGTGAGTGGGGGAGGTGGCCAGAGTGGCCCTGGTCATCCTTGTCCAGATAGGGTAAAGGAGGCTCCTGGGTAAGGCTGCATCAGGCTGGAGCTGTGGGGCACACTTTCTCCCGTAGACACACTTCACCCATCCAGGATGGATTTGTGTTGGATGGGGAAATATTTTAGACTTCTTCAGTCTTTAGTTACAAATTAATTAAAAGTAAAATTTAAAATGTAGTTCCTCAGCAGCACTCGCCACAACAGGTGGTCCACAGTCACTTTTGGCCAATGGCTGCGGAAGCAGAGAGCAGGTTCGGGGTGGCGGCCCTTAGCACCATGGACAGTGTACGGGACTCCTGAGGAAGGAAACCCCGCCCAGCCATAGCGCAGGTGAGCAGTCAGGAGTCCTCAGCTCCGTGCAGCCCTCAACCGCCTGCACGCCCTGAAGGCCAGCCCAGGCCAGGCCTCGGATACCGCGACACCAGCTCGCCGCCTGAGGTCGGAGTGCGGGATAAAGCAGGGGGTCACTTCCTCTCGCCCTTCCGCGGGGCCCACCTCCGAGCCAGGGCTGGCAGGAAGGCGAGGCGGGGGCGGCAGCGGTGACACTGGCAGAGGCAAGTCTAAGGAGGATCGCGCAGCGAACCCCAGGGCCGCCAGTGGCGTCAGGAGGAGGAAGGGATCCTAAAGGAAATGCGTCAGGGTGCGGCCAGCAGCCTGCCGGAAAGCGTAGTTCCGAAGCAGAACGCTCCTCTGGCAGTGACCCCCTCCAGTTCTTAGACTTGACCCCACGTGCTGGAAGCCGTCACCGCGCGTGAACAGTGCCATGACCTCACGTGATCAGGACCATGACACCACATGATCAAAGCCATTGACTCCAAGTGATGGGAACTGTGACCTCACTAACTGTGACTGTGATCCCCACATGTTGGGGCCATGGCGCACGTCATCAGGGCATGCGGCCCCTGTGCTAAGGCCCCTGAGCCCACTTGATCAGAGCCTTGAACCCGTGTCCTCAGGGCTGTGACCACTGCCTGGCTCAGAGCAGTCACTCCGATGGTGCTCAGGACCTATTCTCCCAATCAGGACCGAACTTCACTGGGGTCTGGACCGTAGGTCTTTGTGGCTGGGACCCCATGTCCTCATGTGGAAACCCAACTTCACGTGGTATTGACCCCACGTATGTGGGGCTGTTACCCCTAGTGCAGGGTGCGACGCTAAGGGGGCATGTCATTAGCCATCTTTTATAAATTAGGTGTAGATAAGTCAGTGAGTTATATGGGTAGAATAGTCAGTGTATGGGGGTGGTGAAGTGATTTCCATTCTTCTGGTTAAAAAACCATGGAAGGAAAAGGGAAAGGGGGAAGGAGAAGGCAAAGGGAAATCATGGCTCTGACCACAGTCGGAAGGGTTTTGTGATGTATTAGGGATGGGAGAGATTTCAGCAGTCTCTCTTCTGCTGTCCTGCCCGCCACCCCCTTGCAGGGTATTCAATAAACTTCTATCTCCTTAAAAAAAAAATGGGAGAGATTTTAATGCCACTTTCTCAGGGCCATAACCACAGGTGACCAGAGCCCAGAGGACCAGCAGCAGCAGCAACAGCATTCTGATAAAAACCACTGGAGGAGCAAAGCAGAAGATCAAGGAAGAGGAGGCTCTTAACCCTTGTCTGGGAGTACAAATGAGAGGGGGACTTCCAAGGTTTTCCCTAGCTCACTCCAGGGACCATCAGTAAGCTCCCAGGCAGGCAACCTAGTATTGAAGAAACAACTCAGTCCAGCCCATAGGACAAGCTCTGGGGAAGTGCACGTGGTTCATGAGAGGGTAGAAACCTCAGGATTTGGAGCAGTTGAGTTTGGAGAGCATGGACTAGATTTTAGCCAGAAGACACATCTATTCAGACACAAGGGGAAACATGCGTGTGCAGGGAGTGCAGGGAGTGCGGGCGAGGCTTTGGCAGGAAGTCGCATCTCATCACACATGAGAGGACACACACGGGGGAAAAGCCTCCTGTGTGTGGGGAGTGTGGGTGAGGCTTTATAGAAAAATCTACCTTCCACAACCACCAGCGTGCACACTGGGTGAGAAGCCTCGTGTGAGCAGGAAATGTGGATGAGCTTTTAGCCACAGATCAGACCTCCTCAGACACCAGAGGACACACACAAGCGAGAAGCCCTTCGTGTGCATAGTATGTGGGCAAGGCATTAGTGAAAAGTCAGACCTTGTTAAGCACCAGAGGATTCACACAGGAGCTGAGCCTTATGTGTGCAGGAACTGTGGCCGAGGCTTTAGGGTGAAATCACACTTCATCACTCACAGAAGACACATTCTGGGAAGAAGCCTTATGTGTGTGGGGAGCGTGGGCAAGCTTTTAGCTGCAAGACAGTCCTCAGCACACACTAGAGGACACACATGGGTGAGAAGCCTTACAAGTGCATAGTGTGAGGGCGAGACTTTAGCCCCAAGTCTACTCCAGCACATGTCAGAGGACACACTCAGGGGAAGACCCTTATGTGTGCAGGGAATGTGGCTGTGGCTTTAGCTATGTCAGCCCTCATGAGACACTGGAGGGCCCACTCAGGAAAAACCCTTAGGTGTGCAAGGAGCAAGGGTGTGTGTTTAGCAACAAGTCAACTGTCAGCCACACAAGAGAACACACTCAGGGGAGAAGGCTTGATTGTAAGGTGCTGTGGACAAGGCTTTAGCTGGACATCACTCCTCATCCCACAGCCGAGGACATGCTCAGGGAGAAGCCTGTGTGCAGGGAGTGCAAAGTGTTAGCTGGAGGTGACCTCTTAAGAAACACTGAGAATCACATCTGTCCTCCATACATGACCACCCCATGCTAGCTCGCAGAGGGTTTCAGGGACAGTCTCTGACCCCTGACCCCTCTGTGAGTGTGAAGGTGGCAGAAATCTAGCTTCTGAGAACAGAGGTACCAAGTGATGCTCCCCTTAGTGGTCTTCGCACCCAATCGACTAATTCTTACTTCCTTCTGCAAGTCCATCAGTTTCCATTGATTTTTATGACACTCTCCTGTTTTAATTTTTTTTTTCTATGTCCCTAACCTTTGCTGCATCCTCTTCTGCCCCTGCCTTTAGGGATTGCTCAGGGCTCAGTCTCTAGCCTGCAATCTGAGGGACTCCTCAACTATGTCTTCCTGCTACCCCTCCAATCCCAAACCCAGGTTCCTTTAACCATACCCCAAAAATTCTTTGGTCTCGGAACTTAGACCTCATAACCACGTTGCTTTGGCCCTCTCCTGGCAGGTGTAAGATTACTAGCAATGCCCACCATCAGCCTGACAATACCAGGTTTCGGGGCCTTAAAGCAGGGTCCCTCTAAAAGTGCCCCCAATGTCTGTGCCCAGTCTTTTAGCCACACGCTTAAAACTGTCCTCACTATGCTGCTAAAAGCTCTTTCAACTGGACCCACTCTTGCCTGTCTTACATTCCCAGCGCCATAATGGCCCTTCTTGGCCAACATGATGGAAAGAAAAAAATGTATGTATTCTATTAAAATTCACACAGCATCGTAGAGATATCACACAGGCTTGGCCTAGTGAGATCAATGTCAGATCCCGGAAACACAGGAAGAGATGCAGAGGGGACCAATGTCCAGGCCAGGGCAGAGTGCTTTGGGTTCTTTTCAGTCATGAATCCCCCCCTCCTGTGTCTTCCTCTTTTTTTTTTTTTTTTTAAGATTTATTTATTTATTTCAGAGACAGAGACAGAGAAAGAGAGCAAGGGAGGAGCAGAGGGAGAAGGACAAGCAGACTCCATACTGAGCGCAGAGCCCAACACAGGGCCCCATCCCAGGACGCTGAGAGCATTACCTGAGCTGAAATCAAGAGCCAGATGCTCTAATGAAGCATCAAACTTTACATCGGAATCTGGGGATGTACTGTATGGTGATTAACACAATATAATAAAATAAAATTAAAAAAAAAAAAAAGAGCCAGATGCTCAACCGACCAAGCCACCCAGGCGCCCCTAGCTGAAGTTTTTGCTGTAGGGGCAAACGGCTCATTTCTGATGGATGATAAGAGATTCCAGACTCAAAAGGCTACAGGGCCTGATAAGTAGAACTGAGACTAGGGCGGCTCCTGTGTTCCTGCTGGCCTCATCCTTCAACCTCGCCCCTAAAGTTCTCTGGCTCTTAGCCCTACAAATGCTTCACCCCCTTTTTTTCTCAGCTTTGTCCCTCAGCATAGACTTCTTCCTTCATTTCGCAAATTTTTTTTTTAAGATTTTATTTATTCATTTGAGAGAGAGAGAGAGAGCGCGCGATCGCGCGCACAAGCTGGGGGAGGGGAAGAGGGAGAAGGACAAGCAGACTCCATCCTGAGTGTGGAGCCCAACACAGGACTCAATCCCAGGACCCTGAGATCCTGACGGGAGCCAAAACCAAGAGTCAGTTGCTTAACTGACTGAGCCACCCAGGCGACCCCAATTTTATTTTGATGTTGAAGTACCTGCAGGCTGGGACTGTGGGGAAGGGTGCTTTTGGGGGGGCAGAGATGGCACTGGAGGTGCTACTCACTGGGTCTGCCCCTATCCCGACTTCTGTGGGATGACGTAGAACCTTCCAAGTTCAGCTCCAGTTGCTCTAACTGATTCCCTACCTCTGTCTCCCTAAGTAATGGAGGTACCCCCATCACCCACCCCACTTTTGCACAGTTTTAACATCTTAAGAGGTCTGTGTTTATTTTTTATTTTTTATTATTTTTTAAATATTTTATTTATTTGACAGAGAGCGAGCACAAGCGGGGGGGCGACAGGTAGAGGGAGAGGGAGAAGCAGGCCCCCCGCAGAGCAGGGAGCCTGATGCAGGACTCAATCCCAGGACCCTGGGATCATGACCTGAGCCGAAGGCAGACGCTTAACCAACTGAGCTACCCAGGCGCCCCAAGAGGTCTATGTACAGAGGCCACTTTCCCATGAGGCTCTGTGGGAGTGCTTTCTTGACTCAATCCAAGGGTCCTGGTTTTCTGCAGCTATTTCCATCATCATTCCCATATCCCCTGCCTCTGCTCTTACTTTCCACATCTTGAGAGGGCCCTTCACACCCTGACTTTGGTGATACCTCTTTCTAGGTCTTGGGGTGAGAGATGGGAATTAAAGTCCTCACATGTGGCTCTGCAGTTCAGATGCTGGGCCCGAGGGTGAGTTTCTCTCCAGGGAGAGAGAGAGAAGGGTGGAATGAGGCTCAGGCATATATGAGTCTAAAGGGATCATGGGCTCTCCAAACCTTAGAATCCAGGACAGGTGAATCCTGGGTGCTCTTGGAGAACTGGGATAAAGGTGGACTCAGTTTAGGTATCTAGGGAATTGCTTATCTGGGGAAGTGAATCTCACTCTTCACACTGACCTTGGGTGATTCAAGGGCCCAGGCTCCTTAGGGCCATATGTGACCAAGAAGAATAAGCCTGGAGGAGAATTTGTGGCATAATGAATTCATGGGAGGGATTCTTGGGTAGATGAGTGTTTGAACTTAGAGATTCCAATTCCATGTGGGGTGGGAGGCTGATAGGTGAAAAAACTTTCAAACGTTCTAATAGCTACTGTGAAGAGGTAGCTATCTTCTGAAATGTCCAAATTTTGCTGGATTTCTATGTTATCACCTGTTTTCTAGTTGAATCTCTACTGAGGATATTTTTTATTAATCTGGAATATTTTTATTAATCTGGAATATTTTTATTAATCTGGTATATTTTAGTCATAAGTGTTTCATTTGATTTTAAGTAAAATTGCAGAAGTAGAAAATGAATTTACTTGATTTCAGGTTAAAACAAATACATATAGCCATCTTCTGTAAATAATCATTTTTAAACCTTGGAAGTTATTCTCTTACAGGAAATAATGGTCCTATAGAGCCAGATCTGTGTCTGCACAACATGTAGTATCTATTATGATTTCTTTTCACTGTCAAACTTCTCTTTGGAAGATGAACCAGTTCTTGGAGCGCCTGGGTGGCTCAGTTCGTTAAGCATCTGCGTTTGGCTCAGGTCATGATCCCAGAGTCTTGGGATGGGGCCCCGAATCAGGCTCCCTGCTCATCAGGAAGCTTGCTTCTCCCTCTCCCTCTGTCCCGTCTCTCATGCTCTCTCACTCTCTCAAATAAACAAGTAAAATCTTAAAACAAAACAAAAGATGAACCAGTTCTTGAAGTCCAGCTCTCAATCCAGTGCTCTTTCCTTTCTGTTCCATAGATATCAATAGTCCATTATTTTTTACTGCTGAATAACATTCTGTTGTATGGATAAGTCACAATTTATCCATTTACCTGTTGATGGACATTTGGATTGTTTCCAATTTGGGCTATATTATGAACATTCATGTACCATGCTTTGTATGGGCATATGCTTTCAGTTATCTTGGGTAAAAACATAGGAGTGTAATGAATGGGTCATATAACAGGTGTATGCTTGACTTTTTATTATAAAACTACCAAATTTTCCTAAAGTGGTTGTCCCATTTTTTATACTCACCAGCATGGTATGAGAGTTTCAGTTCCTCCAAATTCTTACCAACACTTGGTATGTATAATATTTTTAATTTTAGACATTCTAATAGGTGTATAGTGGTATCTCATCTTGGTCTTACTTTACATTTCACTAATGGGTGATAATGTTTATTATCTTTTCATTTTGCCCATATTCTTTATTGGGTGTTTGGTTTCCTATTATTGAGTTTTGAGAGTTCATTATATATTTCTGATACAAGCCCTTTATCAGATATGTAATATGCTCTCAAAATTAATGAAAGACGTAAAGGTTAAGAGCTAAAATTATAAAACTCAGAGGAAAACATAGGCACAAACTTTTGTGATCTTGGGTTAAGCAATGAAATATTGGATCACCAAAAACACAACAAATAAGAAGAAAAAAAGATAAAATGGATTTAATAAAAATTTAAAACGATTGTGCTTCAAAAGACACATTAAGAGAGTAAAAGTAAAAGATTACTTTTTTGGTATGTCTTTATTCACTTTTACCTCAGAACAGGACCTTGGATCTGGACCTTTAACTTCATATGTGCACCTAGATGTGATCTTAGTCATAGATATTGGATCAGGACCTTAGGTCTACAAATGTATGTTGGGCATGCACCTTGGACCTGGATTTGTCCAGTTCCTTGGAAATTATCATAAACTAGAAATTATAAGTGGATGTGAAACTTTTACTTAGACCTTGGTATTTCTCCTGGACTTAGACACCTGGGCCTTGGACAATATTTAGATCTTGGGCTCCAGCCTTATAATTAAATTTTTGACCTATATTTTTCCAGAATCTTGGACCTGAGCTTATATCTGGACCTTGGTCATGGACCTGGACCTTGGACCTCCAGGTATATGGTAGGGCTGCTGTAACAAAGTACCACAAACTGGCTCACTTAACCAACAGATGGTTAGTGTCTCAACAGTTCTGCAAGCTAAAAATTCAAGATAAGCTATTGGCAGGGTTGATATCTTCTGAGGGCTGTAAAGGAGAAACCAATTTTTACCTCTATCCTGGTTTCTGGTGTTTTTCTGGCAATCTTCAGCATTCTTGGATTTGTAGATGAATTGCCCCAATCTCTGTCTTTATGCTCACATGGTAGTTCTCCCTGTATGTGTGTCTGTGCCAAATTTTTCCTTTTTATAAGGACACCAGTCATATTGAATTAGGGGTCCACCTACTCCTGTATGACCTCATCTTAACTAATAACATTTACAACAACCTTATTTCCAAATAAGGTCACATTCTGCAGTACTGGGAGTTAGGACTTCAACATATGAATTTCTGAGGACTACAACTCAACCCATAAATGTGTAAAGTGGTATCTTTATGACATTGACCTGGACTCTGTATAGGAACTTGGAATTTGGACTTGGAACTGGATGATGACCTCACCAGAACATTGAACCTGACCTTAGACCTAGACCTTGACCTTTGGAAGAGTGCCTGAAACTTTGATTAGGAGATCAGACCTGGATTTTGGATATGGACTTGGACTTTGGACCCAGTACCTGGATTTGGACATGGACCTATTTTTTTTTTTTTAGATTTTATTTATTTATTTTGAGAGCATGAGAGAGAATGTGAACGAGGGGGAAGGCAAAGGGTGAGGGAGAAGCAGGCTACCTGATGAACAAGGAGCCCAGTGTGGGATTTGATCCCAGGACTCTGGGAACATGACCTGAGCTGAAGGCAGATGCTTAACTGACTGAGCCACCCAGGCACCCTGGACAAGGACCTAAATTTGACATTGGAATTGGATTTGACATTAGGCCTGGTCTGTGGACTGGATCTGGGTTTTGGAACTGTGCCTTGGAACTTAAAGTTTATCTTGAACCTTCTCCTCTAAAGTTGGACATGCCTCTTTGTACCTCAACTTGGATGTGAGCCTGGACCTGACCTTGGTTGTGGACATTGGACCTGCACTTTGATGTAGACATGGACCATGGGACCTGCACTTGGATGTTGGAAGTAGACTTTAGACCTTGTTCCTGAGCCTTGAATTTGGGTTTCAAACCTTGATCTCTGACCCTGACTTAAATTACATCTGAATCTCAACCTGGTCTTTGGCCTTGGGCATCGACATGGTCTTTGAACTTGGACTTGAACCTTGAAACTCGTTATCATATCTGAACTGTGTACCTGAACAGTTGGACTGGACTTCAGATCTAAACTTAGACATGGTATTTGCTTATTAATCTGTATTTAGATCTTGAACTTGAATTTGGTTGTTGAAACTGAACTTTTTAAAAAAAATTTTATTTATTTATTTGACAGAGAGAGAGAAAGAGAGCACAAGTAGGCAGAGCAGCAGGCAGAAGGTGAGGGAGAAGCAGGTTCCCTGCTGAGCAGAGAGCCTGACGTGGGGCTCAATCCCAGGGCCCTGGGATCATGACCTGAGCCGAAGGCAGACACTTAACCGACTGCGGCAGCCAGGCACCCATGGTTGTTGAATCTGAATTTCTAACAGAGGACTTGGACTTTATACCTGGACCATGGATCTGACCCCATGCCTAGACTTCAGACCTGGATGTGGACATGAACTTGGGCCAAGAATGTAGACCTGGATGTCCATCCTGAACTTTGACCTTCTCCTGGACATTGAACCTGAAACTTAGACATACATAGGACCTGGAACTTGAACTGTACATTGGACCTGGACCTCAGGTATGAACTTTAGATATGTACATGCACACTGGACCTGAACCTTGGACCTAGATTTTCCCAGTTTCCTGTATATTACCTTTAACTAGAATTTGGAACTGAACCTGGATTTTTGACTTGGACATTGGAGCTGGACCTTGTATGTGGACATGGACTTTGAAGCTGAACCTTGGAATTCAACCTCAGACCTGGATTTGTTCAGCATTTAGGAACCGACATTAGACCTGGATCTTGGTCAAGGATCTGACCCATGGACCTGGGACTCAGACTTCAGTCTGCATCTTGGACTTAGGACCATGATCTGGACAATGTAATGGACTTAGACTTTGGACCTTGGACCAGAATTTGTACATGACGTTGGACCTGATCTTTGGATCTAAATCTGGACCTGGTTTTGGATGTTGGACTTAGACCTAAGGCTTTGATTTTACCTGGAACATACACTTGACATTAGACTTGATTATTAGACATGTACCAGCACTTGAGAGAGAGAGGTGGGGGGAGGAGCAGAGGGAGAGGGACAAACAGACTCCATGCTGCCACGGAGCCCAACACAGGGCTTAATCCCACGACCCTGAGATCATGACCTGAGCCAAAATCAAGAGTTGGACGCTCAACTGACTGAGCCACCCAGGTGACCCTGGATCTCAAATCTTGCTTTTTCTTGAACAATGTACCTTACCTTAAAAATGAAAATTGTGCTTACATTTGGATCTTTGACTTGGACCTGCATCTATCAACAAGGTATTGGACCTCACCAGTGAGTTTTGCCAATGAAATTGGACTTTGATCCTAGACCTCAGATGTGGATATTGTTCTTAGAATTAGGCTTCACTACTGGATTTGAATCTCAAATATGACTATAAGACCTTAAAGCTGAACCTCATTTCTGGACCCTGACCCATAACTCAGAATGGATTACACATGACCTTGGAACTAAAATGTGGATCTGGATCTTGAAGCTGGAACTCAAGCTAGTATAGATATTCAACCTGGACTTTAGACATGGATTTAATCTGAATCTTGGACTTACCTTAGACCTGGGAAGTAGATCTAGAATTGGACCTTGGACCTGGTCCTTGAAGCTTTGCATTAGATCTGACTTTGGATCCAGACTTTGGGTCTTGACCTAAACCTGGACTTTGGAAGTGGTTGAGTGTTTCTCAACCTTGAACATGGGCCTTGAATCGAGACTGTGAACCTGGACCTAGATTTGACATTAAAAAGTAACATTGGACCTGAGCCTCAAAAATGAACATAGATATTGGACCTGGAGCATGGACTTGACTTGGATCTGGATCTTAGATACAATCTTTGGAACTGAACACTGACCTGCTCCTGAACCTTGTCGTAGATGTTGGATGTGGAATTGGCCTGTAAGTTAGTCCTGACATTAAACCTGGTCCTTGGACATGGGCTTTGATATTAGAACTGTATCTTGGACCTCAGACTTGAACGCTGAACCTTTTAAACTTGGATCTGCCCTTTGACCTGAACGTGGGGTATGGATCTGCATTTGATCTTGGATACTTATGTTGGACTTGGTCTCTGGAGATGGACATGGATCTTGGACCTGACCTTAACCTGAAATGTTGTAGACTTAAGGACCTTGTTCTCAAACTCTGGACCTGGACCTTGAACCTGGAAACTCAGACTTAGGCCTGAATCTTGGACTTGGCCCTTAGATCTCAAACTGGTCCTTGGACATAGAAATGGACCTTAGACTTGAACATCAAATCTCAACTGTGGAACTCTGTTTGTCTGTGATGTTGGACCTGTCCTCAGACTTGGTCTTTGGTGATGGACCTAGACCTTGGATCTATTACTTGAACTTCAACCTCTAACCTGAGACTTTGACCTCATATTAAGACCTCAGACCTAAAAATCAGACCTACACCAGGACATGACCTTGGATCTGGAATGTTGATCTGAACCAGAATCGTAGCTATAGAGTGGGGGACCTGGGACTTAGACTGGAACCTTAGTTTGGAACTCAACTTGTCCTGGACATTGAACTCAGACATGGGACTGACTTGGATCTTGGAACTTACCTTTGACTTCGACTTAGATGTCTAACTTTGGTCACAGAACTTGAACTTAGGGCACTTGTTTTGGTCTCCTTGTGGGTGCTACCCCACCACCTTAGTACTTTTCCATGGGGGAGGGTAGCCTCAGACCTGGCTAGGAAATAGAGTGCTTCCCCTGGCTGCTTACTGATAGCTGGCACTCCTGATCAATCCTCCTGTCAGTTTGCCTGGTACTTTGAGTTGGACTTTCTATTTAGTCTGTTTAATCATGGGAAAGAATAGGCCAGATGGGCTGCCACCTGTTGCCGGGTTAGGGTTTGGGAAATTCCTAGTCTGGATCACCTTGTTCTATCATGTGGGGAGATCTAAGATGCCCTGCTGCTATGTTGTTCCTCTATTCTGGAAGTCTCAAACCAGTTCTCCTTCAGAGAACCTTTCAGAGTTCTCCTTGATTTTTTTTTTAAAGATTTTATTTATTTATTTGACAGAGATAGAGACAGCCAGCGAGAGAGGGAACACAAGCAGGGGGAGTGGGAGAGGAAGAAGCAGGCTCATGGCAGAGGAGCCTGATGTGGGGCTCGATCCCATAACGCTGGGATCACGCCCTGAGCCGAAGGCAGACGCCCAACCGCTGTGCCACCCAGGCGCCCCTCTCCTTGATTTTTTCTTGCATGATTTTCAGGTTTATACTTGTACTCAGCAGGGAGGAGCAGAGATAAATGGGTCTACACCATTTTGTCTAGACTGAAAGTCACTGGTTCTAGGTTGCTCTAGGTTACTCTGTTGAGAGTTTTGCTATAAAGGTGAGCAGAGATATGGGACAGTGGCATGAAGGAGATGTGGTGCTAAGAAATGTTTGTTTTTATTTATTTATTTTTAATTATTCTTTAAAATTTTAAGTAGGCTCCATGCCCAATGTGGGGCTTGAACTCATGACCCTGAGATTACGAGTTGCATGCTCTACCGACTGAGCCAGCCAGGAGCCCCTGTTTATTTATTTTTTTAATGAAAGTACAGCCTGTTTGTAAGCTCTATCTCCTGATGATGCAGGAAGCATAGGAAATAATTACTGGAGCAATGCCCTGAATAGGTAGCAGACTGTATGATCTCCTGCACGAAATGGGGAAGGCCTTAAACAGGAAGTTGGAAGTTTTGTCCATTGATCCTCTGAACAGAAGGGAAGCAGGGTACATGAACACAGATGCAGGTAGGTGCTCAGTAAGGTCTTGGACATCTAAGGAGTTTCTTTCCTGGCTGTTTGTTAACTTCCTGAAAGAGGAAGCAGGGTCAACAGCTGGACAGTGAGAAGAAGGAAGAAGTTGTTGAAGGTTTGGAGAGAGAGAATATATGAAAAAGTTACCTAGGAGAGTGGATGAGCGAATGGTGTAGGTTTAGAAGACGTGAGAGAGGGATACAGAAGACTATGATTTAAAAGTAGGATTTAAAGACTTTAGAGATGGAGGGATCCTAAGTGATATCAAAGACCAGGGTATGGATGGCCTCGCACTATTTACAAAGTAGGTCTGGCACTGTACTGGGCAACAGTGAGAAAGGCATGAGGAAACCAGTCTCCTCTGGAGTGTTGAGTATGCAAGCCACACTGGAGTGGGCTGCAGTGAGGGGGACGAGCCTGTTAGAGCAGACAACTGGTGTGGTTTGTTTGTATAGAGATGAAGAAACAGAGGTAGCTGATGGAGAAAGTGGGGCTAAAAAGATTTTGAAAGATGGGAGACACCAAAACATGTTTGAATTCAAAGGGAAGGGACTCAGCAGAGGAAGGTAAAAGTGCAGTAGAGACCAGAAAACCGGAAGAGCAAGGTGGGATTCCAAAAACCAAAAGAGCACATGGAAGGACTGGCTTAATGGGAAGCGGGACCCTTCCTATGTTGTAACAGGAGGAGAAGAGGAGAGGGGAACATATGCAGATAAATTTATAGATTCAGATGTGAGAAGATTCTGACTCTCAGACATCTCACTCTAACCCCCGGTAGCATAACACTATAAATGCTTCAGCCCATTACCTTCCATGCAAGGTATCCCCCCTATTGGCAGAGAGGTACTGGTCTTGCCAAGGTCACAGTGACCTCCATGCTGCCACACTGAGACGGTATTTAAAGGCTTCATCATTCTGGACTTCTCAACAATATTCAACATTGCTTCGTTCTCCAGAAACACTCTCTTCTCTTGACTTTCCTGAGGCACACATCCCTGATTTTTTCCTTCCTTCTTGGGCTATTTCTTCATCTCCTTTGTTAGCTTGTGCAAATATTTGTTTTCACAAATTCTATATAAATTCAAGTTTCCTCACTACTCCCTGTATGGTAGATTGCCATAGTAACGGCCCTCCAATGATTCACACCTCCCAGTATCCATGCCCTTGAACAGTCTCTTCCCACATGGACTCTGGGCTTGGCCACGTGACTTGCCTTGACCAGTGGGATATTAGCACACATGATAGAAACAGAAGCTTGATAAGCTTGTGAATGGGTGGCCTGGCCTCCCGGAACCCTGAAACAATCATGCTATGAAGCAGCTCGGGATAGAAAAACCACGTTGGACCCACCTGCTTAACACAACCACAGGAGTGAGTCCAAGTAAGACCAGCACAATCACCCAGCCAATCCAGAGACACATACATTGATCATTGTTCTAAGCTACTACATTCTGAGGTGATTTCTAATACAGCAATAGGTAACGGTCATCGTCATCTACAACAAAGACATGGCTAACTTCAGTGGCTTTGTGCAAATCAGAAAAAACGTGAGTCATAAAAACATGCATCTACTGGGCAGACATACCTTTGTTCAAATCGAAGGTGCCCCTTCCCCTAGGATGCAGGCCTATGCCAGGTGCCCAGCATGGATTCGGGCCCACACACAGCTCTGTCACTGGGCGACTTTATGCACTGGACAAGCTGCACCCTGTGTGTGAACCTTCCAGGAGATTTCTACACAATTCTCTCCATTTAGCATAGGCCAGAAACTTGGCTTCAGAACAGTTTGTTTTGTTTGTTTTTATTTTAGAGAAAGAGTAGGGGGAGGGGCAGAGCGAGAAAGAGAGAGAGACTCTCTAGCAGACTCTGCACTGAGCTCAATCCCACGACTTAACATGATCTGAGCTGAAATCAAGAGTCGGATGCTTAACCGACTGAGCCACCCAGGCGCCCCCGGGACGGGTTTAATAACTTCACTTAAGGAGAGAGCGAAAGCGCCTGCAGTAGTGCTCCTGGCCTTGAGACTTAGTAGAACACTGACTTTTATTGAGGAAGATAGGCCAAATGGTGCTTATAGTCACTGCATTTCTCAGGCAAGTCAATTAGGCAAACTCCTTGAAAAAGATGACTAGTTCTCAGAGAAAACAGGAGCCATTATTCCTCTGAATCACCACGAACATTCTGGAAAAGAGGTAGATAGAGAGCTAGATTCTAGAGCAGGTGGCAGTGAGGAGCTAGATCTTCAGGTGAGTGTGGTGCCCAGCAGAGAGGGCGCCATGATCCCCAGGCCTCCCTGGCCCCAGGAGGTCTCCGAGAAAAGGCTGGGCGATGCCACCAGTCTTCACAGACCAACAGGCTTCCATCAGACTGGTCCTGGGCCTCCTGGCCCGGCTGCACAGTGGATGCCTCCCTCTAGACTGTAGCACACAGGGCCACAGCGCAACTGGGGCTCCTCTTCCTCATACCAGCGCTGTTCACTGAAGTCAGGGAAGAAGGCTGCAATCTCTCTACTGGCTGAAACCACAGAGTCTGTAAGGGGAGGTAAGAAAGAGAAAGGGTTCTCATAGGGAGTGCAGGACGGAGGCAAGAGGCAGTCATAATCCGATTCAGAAACCTGAGCCTCTACTTCTGCCTGACCCTCAGTCCCGGGGCCACATCTGCTGAGATGGCCACAAAGGACCATAAATGCAACTGGGAGGAAAGTTCACTGGCTCTCAACTCCACCATATGGCCTGACCACCAGCCGCAAACCATCCTCCCCTATCTGTGGCTGAGGACAGTGGCAGACTCACCAGAGCCATGGGTTGTGTTGCGGGTGTCAGTGAGGCCAAAACTGCCACGAATTGAATCTGGGGCCATATGACGTGCTCGAAACACCCTGGTGGGTCCCATCAGTGTCCTCCAGAGCTGGATGGCATCCTTGCGGGCGAGGATGTAGGCTCGGATTGGCCCGCTGTGTACAGAAGGAACACATGTCAGGAATCTGGCTGTGTGATCCAGGAGGGCACACTGTGAGCAGGGCACTAATAAGGCACATACATCCTGAGAGTTACCCTGCCTTTCCAGCTAAGTACCAATGCTGCTTCAAGTCGCCGGTGATGGAAGGCCACTATAGGAGCACACGAAAGGCCACAAAGGTCAGCAGAGCTGCTAAGTAGCACTCAACAATGCTTTTCTATAGCCATTGGACCAATAACCATCATGAGACAGGTGCCACCAGGTCAGGGTTGCCTGAGTCATGGCCCCAAGCCACGGTTCTTGAGACACTTAACACTGATTACAACTTTAAAGAGTGTCAAACGAAATCAACAATTAGGGAGGAGGGGGAGATAAATCTTGGTGGATAAAGATACTGAAATGAAAATGAGAAGTACCTGGCCATGAACTCTACCAGCCGCTGATAGAAAAAACGCCCTGCAAAGAGAGAGTAACTTCATCAAGACACTGGTGCCCAAGAGAACTTTTTGTACTTCTGCCTCCTTACTTGGAATAATAAAACTGTTTTATTTTATTTTATTTTATTTTTTAAAAAGATTTATTCATCCACTTTAGAGAGAGCATGCAGGTGGGAGGTGCAGAGGGAGAGGGACAGAGAGTCTGAAGCAGACTCCATGCTGCGCGTGGAGCCTGATGTGGGGCTCGATCCCACAGCCCTGAGATCATGACCTGAGCTCAACTGACTGCACCACCCAGGCGCCGCAATAAAAACTATTTTAGAGAAGGACCTTGAAGTCTGACATACCTGGTCTGAATCCAGGCTCTACCATTTACAATGTGTGCTTGCTTGCTTTCTTTCTTTCTTTTCTTTTCTTTTCTTTTCTTTTCTTTTCTTTTTTTAAGATTTTATTTATTTATTTGACAGAAAGAGACAGCCAGTGAGAGAGGGAACACAGGGAGGGGGAGTGGGAGAGGAAGAAGCAGGCTCTCAGTGGAGGAGCCTGATGCGGGGCTCGATCCCAGAATGCCGGGATCACTCCCTGAGCCAAAGGCAGACGCTTAACGACTGAGCCACCCAGGCGCCCCACAACGTGTGCAGTTTCAGGTAGGTCATTCATTTCCCTAACTCAGGTTCCTAATCTGTGTACTAGAGACCTAATAATACCTAAGTCATAGGGCTCTAGGGAAAGTTATGAAACCATGAGCATTAGGACAATGTCTGAGAGAGTAAATATTTACTATTAACTACTGATATCATCAGGACATAAAACTAAATTTCTCATTAGGACTATGAAGTGGAACCCTCCTAGAAAAAATATATATTTAAAAAAATATTTAATTAATTACTTAATTTGAAAGAGAGAGCACACAAGTGGGGGGAGGAGCAGAGGGAGAGGGACAAGCAGACTCTGAACTGAGTGGGGAGCCAATGCAGGGCTCGATCCCACAACCCTGAGATCATGATCTGAGCCGAAATAAAGAGTCAGATGCTCAACTGACTGAGCCACACAGGCGCTTCCCAGAAAATATCTTTAAAACATTGATAATCATGAAAGTTTGTGTATAAAGCAAGACTTCAGAAGAATGGCTGCAGCTTGACAGCTGGTAGGTCAGAGACAGCCTGCCACTGTGTATCCAGCTAAAAATCTCTCTTGCACGCATCTTGGGATAGAGAATTGTCCCATTGAGAGGACTGTTGATCCTACCTTCATGCTCTTGGTAAAATTTCTGGCATTCTTCTTTTCTCCACAGAAGTTCTCTCATTCGTACAATAAGGAACTTGTTGCTCAGAATCTGCTGATGAACAGCCTGGATAAACACCACGTCGAAGATAAATCGGTCAAAGGGACCACATGAGTCATTAGGAGACCCAGGCTGACCAAAAGAACCATGAGGACCCATCAGAGCCCAGGACTTGAGGGTCTGTCCCACGGTTGGGTCAGGAGACAAAGAAGGCGGGGTGAGGTAAAGACCTTCAGTCACATGGCCAGAGCATGAGGCTCAGGGGCAGGGGGCAGGAAGTGCCATCTCTGCCCCTCCGTTCCTACAGCCCCTTGAGCTGAAGCCCACATGTCCCATATGTCAGACCTTCATAAAAATCTCTTGATAGTGGTCCTGCCTTGAGTTTGTCCCACTCTCTCCAAACCATCACACTTGATGGATTAAAAACACCCTAACTTACATGTCACACTCTGGTCAGAACCTCATTCATGGAATGAGGTACAACTACTTTACCCCGGTGCTCAAGGCTGCACTTTCCTTGCCCTCTACCTCTTCCAATTCTCTAGTCCCATCACTCCAGCCGGCCTCTGGCCCTCAGATCCACCACACGTGTTCCTGCCTCTGTGGAACACCAGTCCTCCTGTGCACTAACCGAAGTCCACTCATCCTTCGAGCCTGGCCAGGTCCCAACACTTGTGGGCTGCCATTCCTGACTGCTCTGGTCTTCCTCTGCACCACAGTGCGCTTACCTAGCAGAGCTGCTCAGTTAGTACTCACCCAACTACTGCAGGTAGAACCCTACAAGGACCCTCCCCCAGTTCCACCAAGATTCTGCACCCTACTCTCCGGGACTGTGAATATGAAGCAATATGACTGTTACATTACATGGCAAAAGGGATTTTGCAGGTGTAATTAAGGTTGCTATCAGTTGAGTCAGCTTATTTATTTTTTAAAGATTGATTTATTTATTTTAGAGAGTGAGAGCATTGTGGGGGAGGGGCTGAGGGAGAGGGTGAGAGAGAATCTTAAGACTCCCTGCTGAGTGTGGAGCCCAACATAGGGCTTGATCCCATGACCTGAGCTGAAATCAAGAGTCAGACGTTCAACCAGCTGAGCCACCCAGGCGCCCTGTCAGTTGACTTTGCTTTAATCAAAAGGGAGATTACTCAAGAGAAGCCCAATTAGTCCCAAGAGCTCTTTAAAAGCAGAGTTTTATCTGGTTAGGGGCTAAAGGAGAAGTCAGATTTAAAGCACGAGAAGCCCTAAACACACTGTTGCTGCCTTGAAGATGGAGTGAGCCATGTGATGAGGAACGTGAGTGGTCTCTAAAAACTGACAGTGGTCCTCGCCTGAAGGCCGGCAAGGACATGGGGACCTCAGTCTTATAACCATACGAATCAAATTCTGCCAACAACCTGAATGAGTTTGGAAGTAGATTCTTCCCCAGACCCTTCAGCTAAGGACCTGGTCAGCTGATACCTTGACTTTGGTCTTGTGAGACCCTGAGAAAAAACCCACCTGAGCCTACTGGACCTCTAAATTCTAGAATTGTGAGATAATAAATGTTGTTTTAAGCTGCTAAGTTTGTGGTAATTTGTTACACAGCAATAGAAAACTAATATACATACACCGTCTTGAGGTTTGGTTCTTCTTATTGTATTGGATCCTTATATTTTTAATCTGCCCCAATTCTCCAGTAGATTTTTAGTCTTCTTAGGGTCAGAGTCCATGGCTCTTAACTTTGCCTCCACAGCATCTTGCACAGGACTGTGCTGTCAGTCTTCACAAGTGGCCCTGTGGCACTAGAAATGGAAGCGGTGCCCAGGGCATACAGTAAGAGGCTTAGGACTCCTTCTTACCTCCAGAATCAGGGGGTGAGCAACAGCATCAGGCTTGATCAGGGCCAGAGTAAGCTGGAGAGCCTGAGGGCTCCGCAAGATCGAGGTCATCTCACTCCTGCCATCAGAAAGCTGGATTAGGGACCTATCAGTGCTGTGCTCCCCACCCTCCCTACTCCAGAGCCATGTAGCCTTGCAAGCCCACAGCGATCTCACTCAAAGCCTGTTGCAGTTCCATACAAAGGAGTTACCTATTCAGGAGAAATTCAAGTTTAAATACTACCTGTCTCTGCCAATATTCCCTTCACTTTCTAACTTTTCCTTGTGTTTTAGAGGATTTATAACTTACATTGCTAAACAGCCTGGCCACAAAGGTACAATAACTGTTTCCTTTCATAAGGCCTTCTATCCCATAGTGTGCTCCCATCAATCTAGAATTGGAAGATTGGATGGACAAGAATTGGGATGTTGCTAGGATACCCCCAAAGAAGTCTGCTGGATACATACCATCTCTTATCTAATCTTACAGATAGGTCAGGATCTCCCCTGCCCAAATCAAATCCTTTAATACATTCAGCTGTCCTCAATGGCAAGACTTGTTGACATGCAACTCAAAGGTCAGGGATCAGTTGTAACCATTTTGTATCTGAAGCAGCTGAAACAGTGCCTACGACAAACGTCAATTTAACTGACTAACGGAACCTATATAGTCTTATTCTGCCCATCTTTGTATTTCTAGTGCCTAGCATGGTGTAAGGGCTCAATAAATAAATGTGGAAATGATATAAGGAACGTAAAAGTATTTTTTAAAACAGGACTAAGAGAATTTGAGGTCTCACCCAACTGCAAAATGCTATTCACATTTGAGAAATGGATCATCTGATCGGGACTAAGGACTAGGTCTCAAAAGATTATCTGGTGGAGCTCCTAAATTTGCCAACAAATATGGAGAAGGCTTCCATGAACACACACAGGGACGGTCTGGACAACACTCTCATTTCTAGGCTGAAAGCCGGACAATCACGGTAAAGGCAGTGCTAGGGTCTCCCATATTCATGTCCTTTCTACAGCTTTCAGCTGGATGCTCCACTCAAACCACAAAACTAAGTCCAGTCTAACTAGTGCAAGATCAGCCAACCCACTCTCCCTAATATCCCAGGATGTGGGGGCGCCTGGGTGGCACAGCGGTTAAGCGTCTGCCTTCGGCTCAGGGCGTGATCCCGGCGTTATGGGATCAAGTCCCACATCAGGCTCCTCTGCTATGAGCCTGCTTCTTCCTCTCCCACTCCCCCTGCTTGTGTTCCCTCTCTCGCTGTCTGTCTCTATCTCTGTCGAATAAATAAATAAAATCTTAAAAAAAAATCCCAGGATGTGAGTAACCCAAAATCAAACGGAATCTTCACCATAATCTAGGGAGAGATATCCTTGACACCTCCCCTCCCTCACTCTCCACATCCACGTTAATCACCAAGTTCTGGCAATTTTACCTAAGCAATAGGTCTCAAATCCATACAACCCTCTCCTTCTCCAGGGCCACCACGCCAGTCCAAGACATCATCAACCCTCCATGGACTTCTGCAACAGCTTCCTCCATGGCCTCTCAATTTCTACTCCTGCCAGCCTCTACCACTTGTTCTCTGCACAGCAGCCAGCGAACTAAAATCAAATCAGATCCTATCACTTCCCTCCTTAACCCTTTGCGTGAGACGTTTCCACAGTCCAGAATGTTCTTCCTCTGGTTACCTCCTATTCGCCCACTAGATCTTAGCTCACTTCCCCTACTATATAGCTTTTTGGACATTTTCTTCAGTTACATCTTCACCCGTTAGGTCAGCCCTATTAAAGCAGGGGTCTGTTTTGCTCACCATCTTATTCCCAGTACCTATGCAGACTGCCTAGTACACAGCTGCCTCTCAACAGTATTTGTTGAATGAATGAATGAATGAATGAATGAATGAATGAATGAATGAATGAAGCTCATCCAGCTATTGCAAGGCCAAGCTGTCAGGGGCTCTCCAGGGAAGGACGTGGGATTAGGAAAGGATTCCTAATGCCAGCTAAGTAACGGCTGTCTTGGCCCCCGGTTTAAAACAAATGCTGACAGGTCAAGAAACTCGCTCAACTTTAAAGTCACTCCATCAGAGCATCACAAATTTCATAAGTTGCCTGGGCATTCGCCTCCACACCTGAGGCGCCCATTCCTCGGTTTCCGGGAGGGCGGTGACCAAACCCCCCTCCTCCCAGGCGCCGCGGGGACCTGCAACCCCCCAACTCTGTCTCGGCTATCTCCTACGCTCACCCCCGACACCTGAGGCCCAGCTCCCTCAACCCCCCAGGCTCTCAGCCCCATTTCTTGACATCAATCCCTCTCCTCGCTGCCCCTCATTTCTCCGGGCCTGCAGCCGCGCGACTCCTGGCCCCCATACCAGGGCCTAAGCGCACCCCAGATTCAGGGCCGTTCGGGCTCCAGCCTAGCCGGAGCTCGGGTCTGGATTCACCTGTTCCTCCACCACGGAGCCCCTGCAGGCAGGCACCGCGATAGCCAGCCTGAGCCGCCCCAGCGGGGTCCTTCGGGCGTTCGGCCGGGCAGCGCTGATGGGGGTCCTTGCCGGGAGGTCGCGGAGCGAGCCGGTAGCTGAGGCTGGGTGTGTGGGGGTGGGGCTCGCGTGGAGAGGGTGCAGCGGGAGCGGCCGGGCGGAGACGAGGCGGCCTGCACCCCGAGGGCCGGTCCTGCCGGTGGCCCTTGTGTCTCCTCAGCGCTTGCCCCGGGCCGCACGAGAGGGCAGAGCCGGTTCGGGCGGGAGCCGCCCGTCCGCGCCCGGGCTCGGGCGCCCTCAGGCGGGTGGGAGGCCGGCGTTCCGGGGCAGCCCTGCGCGGGGGAGGTGGCCGCCTGGCGGTGGGACTGACCTTGCCTGACTCGTTCTCTCTTTTCTGTCTAGGCTAGCTCCTGGCACGTGGTTGGGGGCCAGTACTTGTCCGAGGAACGTGGAGGGCGAAGAACTGGTGCGCTTGATCGCAAGGGCAGAGGGCGCCGTTGCAAGTCTGGAGCTGCGAGTGATACGGAGACACGAGGGAGCACAGCTAACGTGGGGGTGGTGACCCAGGGTTCTTGGCTGGGGTCCGGGTGTCCGCAGGCCGTGAGGTGAGGGGAGCTAGTCGTAAGCGCCTTGAACCTGTCGCTATGGAATTCGGGGTGCGGTGGGTTACCCAGGAATCTGTTGAAGCAGTGCAGGGTGAGATGAGAACTGCGGGTATTCTTGGTGTGTAGTCTAAGTACGGTGAGGGGACGGTGTGGCAGGTTGAAGAAGGGTGTTAAATTTTGTCTTGGAAGGAGCCACTGAATTTGAGAAGAGTGAAAATAAGCCATAAAGGTCATCAATGTAAATATATATATTTTTAACTGCCTCTGATACCAGAAAAACAGGTGTTGCACTACTGGAATGTTGGAAGGCAAGTCTGTGTTTCTGGCAGCTTGTTTCCACCTGGTGTCTTTGGGAAAGTCCAGTCCTGCCTGGCTGGTGAAGGCACGGGTCCATTTCTGCCTTCACAGGATGAGAATAAACTTAACCATGTGCTACTGTCCAGACATCAGGTTTTAGTCTTATTTTCCAAGTGCACCAGGTCCAGTTTTGTCTTCTACCTTTTTTTTTTTTTAAAGGTTTTATTTTTAAGTAATCTCTGCATCCAACAGGGGGCTCCAACATAACAACGGTGAGATCAAGAGTGGCATGCTCCACTGGCTGAGCCAGCCGGGCACCCCTGTTTTCTACCTTTATCTTTGTTAATATATCTTTGAATTATAGGGACTTTGACAAATTTTAGACCATGGTCCTTAGTTCACCTTTCTGCCTTACACACACACACACACACACACACACACACACAGGGGAAGCCTTTAGTTCCATATTTTATAGTTGCTTTGACTATCCTCAGCAACAAGCCTACATAATGAAAGTAAGGGCAGATATGATTTTAGGAGGAGACCCAATAAAGAACACCCTTTTTGTGAATTTGGGCTCAGAACCAGCAGAAATACAGGAATGGCAGGCAGGTGGAGACCAAATGTCAGCTTATTTAATACTGATAGAGCTGTTGGAGAACATAATTTAGTTTGAGAACCAGATTCGCCTGCCTTCTCATTCTGTGCTGCCAGAGTTCAATGCCAGGTCTCTTAAAAGCTTTAAAGCAACAGCAACAACAAAAAATCGAAATCATTAACAGGGCATGCAAAAGGATCGCAATATCCCCCCACATTAACTGAATTTAGAAAGCAGACCACCCCTAGCTCGCAGATTTTGTCCCTAGAAATCTGTCAAAAGACTGATACTCAGTGAAAGACTGATACTCAGAGAGGGAAGGTGAATAGGCTGAAGAAGTCTTGATTCAATGTCGCTGAGACTCAGGTAATTCTATACCAGTTATTCAGAGTCTCCTAACTTGTGGGTCTAAACTCAGTTGGGAGAGTCACCCATTCTGAGGTGAATTATGACCTGTGTTCATTATATCCCGAGGGGCATCTACTTGTGTCTAGTCTTATCTTTATTATTTATTTATTTATTTTAAATATTTTATTTATTTATTCGACAGAGATAGAGACAGCCAGTGAGAGAGGGAACACAAGCAGGGGGAGTGGGAGAGGAAGAAGCAGGCTCATAGCAGAGGCGCCTGATGTGGGGCTCGATCCCATAACGCCGGGATCACGCCCTGAGCCGAAGGCAGGCGCTTAACCTCTGTGCCACCCAGGCGCCCCTAGTCTTATCTTTAGCCAGTGGTTTTTAAGACGATGCCACCTTCTTGCAGTGTTAATTTACAGTAGTGGCAGCCCTACACCAGGTCTTTGAGATGCCTTTCTTTTTTATCCAGGGTATTCAAAATTCTTAATACTGTTTCTCTTTTGGGTCCTGTGTTTCTGGCATCCCCAGGCTGCATTGAGGGTGGGCTTTTGGGACCTAGCTTACCCAGCCCCACTGTGAGCAGTGCTCAGCCTTCTGTTGTGGAGTTGCTCAGGCCCGGGACACTTGGCTGCTATGCGTGGAGGGCAGGAGGGTGGTCCTTTACCCCATGAATTTCAGTTGAGAATCACTCTGGCAGGTGGTTTTTTTTGTTTGTTTGTTTGTTTGTTTTTTTGTTTGTTCTGTTTTGTTTCCCCCGAAGCTGCTGTTCTTGCTTCTAAAGGTTGTTGCCTTAGGGACCCACTGAGAATTGAGACCTCTGCCATTCCTCAGGATACTGTCTTCAGCTTCTGGATGTGTCACATGTGGAGTAGCATTTGTTTCAGACACTTACTTTTGGCATTTTTTTTCTCTGTGTTCCCCTGCTCCTTTCCAGAGGCTCATTGAATTTCTGACATTTTTGTTGTTGGAGAGAAGGAAGACCATGGAGCCAGCTCTTTGCGAGGCTACAGAAAGTGGGGAAGGAATGAGCTTCCAGGGCCAGGCCCTGGAGATTTGTCTCTCAATTGTCTTCTAAGATGTCAGCTTTCTTTCAAGAAAATCTCTCTTTAAAAAAAAATCTTTTTCCTGTTCTTTTCATTCTTGTACTCCTTCTAATCTGATGGAGCAGATTTCTAAAGCTATGCATTTCTTCCTGGACTTCCTGAACTTACGCGATTTCTTTAAGACAGGGTTCCAGGCACAGGCTTTTCTCATCTCCTTGTCAATCTCTGTGGCTGTGGTAATTTCATTGAGTGGTTTATCTACTTCAGTCTGAGAGGATGACATATCTTATTTGTAATAAGAGCATGTTTTTATTGTTTTAAATAAAACCTACCATGTCTTTAAGATTGAAGCTGCATTGTAAATCCCAGAACTATAAAACCCTAGCCAAAGTTATTGACAAACAGACCAGCAAGTGGGGAGTGACTCTTAAACCGTGGAGAGAGAAAAAAAAAAAAAAACACAAAAAAACCCCACATGAATTCTTTTGGTTTTGGCCTTTGGGCTTGAGTCTAGCTCAGAACATAAGGGATAGAATTTGAGACAGCCTTTTCATGCTGTCTGCTGGGCTGAGACTAACAAAGTTTGGAGCTTACACACTTGTGTTGCTTAGCATGTGTGGAATTTAATTACAGTTTAAAGCCCCTGGCCTGTCAAACTAGCTAAAAACCATAGTAAAGGACCATATACTTAATTTTGCCCCAATATCTAAAAGGTGTGTATAGGGAAAGATTCTCTGTAGTCAAATCCTTGCCTCAGCAGGGCCTGCTCACCGAGGTCTTTTCTGCTACTTAGGGTTTGCAGATGCCCCACAAGGGAAGGCAGTGGGTCTGTGTTAAGGCCAAAGTCAGTGCCCACACCTTAACCCTTCTTGCTTAAACCATAGTGCTTGTATAAGGACAGTGCCTTTGCTGAACCACGTCACTGGCATTTTGCTAGTCATCCCTACCTATACATAAAATTGGAGGTATAAAACCGTATACATTCATCCCTACCTGTACATAAAATCGGAGGTATAAAAACACTTGCCTCTGAACAAAGTGGCCAACATTTCCACGTGGCCAACTTCAAAAGTGTTTGAAATGCCTCAAGTGCTCGTCCCATCATAGCCTCAACTTGTATGTGATATTTCACTCCCCACATTCCTCACCAGGTCTCTCTTCTATGCTCTCTGCCAAATCACGAGATCCTAACGTTCCTTTGAATAAAATGTCCCTTCACCTCTGCCAATAGGCAGAGCCTATTCTTGTAAAACTTCCAACACAGAGCAGCAGAACCTGTGGGCAGCTGGCTCCCAAAATAAGGAAGGGAAAAAAGGGCCAAGCTACGCTTAACCCGGCTCTCTGTCCCTGAAGCTTCAGCCAGGGGAGGAGAGTTACAGCAAGAGGTCAGAAGTGTTTAGAGGAAGTCCCTCCTTGTGGACCCAAGGAATCAGTCCAAGAAGCATTCCCTTTCTAATTGAGTTGAAAATAACTCTTTGGTTTCAACATATGTTTGGGAATTTGTTAAGAGGCTGGCTTAAAAAAGAAAATTCATTTGGGATGTGGTAAGTTTGGAGTGATGGTGGGACATTCAAGCAGGACTAGCTTGGTGGTGGTTGGATAGTTCGGTTTGGGAGTTATCAGAGTGGTGATAGTCGGAAACACGTCAGTGAAGAACCAACCATGGGAAAGAGTGCAGACAGAAGACAAGGTCAAAGACCAATCCTTCCCCTGTCAAAGAATAATTTAAAAACTTGTTTATAAAGGGGTGCCTGGCTGGCTCAGTCAGAAAAGCAGCAACTCTTGATCTCAGGGTCGTGAGTTCAAGCCCCATGTTGAGTGTAGAGATTACTTAAATAAATACATAAACTTAAAAAAAAACCCACTTGTATATAAGGGAAAACAATCAAATTGATTTAATCTAGCAAAAGCAAAAACGATTTATGTACGAGAAAGAGTAGAGAGGGAAGAAGGAAAAACCACAGATTGTGTGAAAATTGTGGCTTTTGTTTCCTGTGGGTAGACTGCTTATCAGCTGGCAGCCAACAAAAAGGCCAGTATTCTTCCCTGGGGCAACTGAATGGATTATAATGTACCAACTTCACTTGCTTATGGGTTCTCCAGAAGACTTCTAGGGTTCAGGTGAGGTGTATGTCAGGCTGTCTCTGGATGAATAGTGTCTGTCAGTATCCTTTCTAAGCTCCACCATCAGGCAGGTCTGTGCTGTTGCCCTTGTCAGAATCTCTGACCTCCTCCCTTTTTTTTTTTTTTTAAAGATTTTATTTATTTATTTGACAGACAGCCAGCGAGAGAGGGAACACAAGCAGGGGGAGTGGGAGAGGGAGAAGCAGGCTCCCAGCGGAGGAGCATGATGTGGGGCTCAATCCCAGAACGCTGGGATTACGCCCTGAGCCGAAGGCAGACACTTAACGACTGCGCTACCCAGGCACCCCTGCCCTCTTCCCTTTTAATTAGACTTAGCTCTAGTCCACATTAGCCCTGAGAGTTTCAGTCTCCTGAGGGGGCAACATGAGTTGAATATTGTTTTGGGGGCGGTGGCTGTATAACAGTATTTAAACCCCTGAATATTAGCAGACAATGCCAAAAAGAGCAAGGGAATCCTAGATACTATTAAAAATATTTGGAACTCATTTCATATCCAGTTTACTCACTGGCCTGTTTAATCCCAAGGATTAATCCCAAGGATTAGTTTAGTGAAATTTAACTAATGAATATTCACAAAGCAAGTGGATCATAATTGAGAGAGCATTTACTTCAGAGAAAAAAAATCCTGATAGAAGTTTCTGACTTTGAATCACCATCTCTGCTCACAACTGCTGAAACATATTTTCCATTAAAAAAAATACATATTTAAACACCCTCACACTCACTTTTTAGATGAAGTGTATATTTTTTCTTCTGTCATAAATGTTATAAGATTTTTTTTTTTTTTATTTATTCGACAGAGATAGAGACAGCCAGTGAGAGAGGGAACACAAGCAGGGGGAGAGGGAGAGGAAGAAGCAGGCTCATAGCAGAGGAGCCTGACGTGGGGCTCGATCCCACAACGCCGGGATCATGCCCTGAGCCGAAGGCAGACGCTTAACCGCTGTGCCACCCTGGCGCCCCATGTCATAAATGTTATAAAACAGAACTTTTGATCCCCTGAGCTCCACTTCTGCTGTTAGCCATCCAGTTCTCCAAAAACTCAGCCATGATTCTTGGTTTCATTTTTTTGTCAGACTCCCCTCAACAATCCCTCAGCAAACCTGTCCATTTAACCTTCAGCTGTACACTAAATCAGATCACCTCTGTCCATCTCCTAGCCCAAGCTGGCCTCATCTCTTCATGTACTGTCTATCCCTTCCATGGCTTGTTTTTCATAAAACCATCCGATTGATCTTTTTATTTTAATTTAATTTTTAAAAATAAATACCTTTTTTTAAAATAATCTACACCCATCGTGGGGCTCGAACTCACAACCCGAAGATTAAGAGTCGCACGCTCCACTGACAGCCAGCCAGGCACCCCCATATTGATCTTTTTAATTCATAAAGCAGGTCACATTGCTCTTCTGCCTGAAGCACTGCCATGTTTTGCTGCTCTACTAAGAACAAAAGCCAAACTCTTCATGGCTCTTAAAGCACAACCTGACTTGGCCTTTGCTGAGCTCTTCCTTCTTCACAAACCACTCTCCCCTCACTGCTACCATTCCACCACCTTGTTCCCACCTCAGGGCCTCCACAGGAGCTGCTCACTTTGCCTGAAAGCTCTTCTACCCGATATTTGCTTCATTCACTCAGCATTGAGTCCCCTCTTCACAGAGGCCTGGCCAGATTTCACAATCTAAAGGGACACCCTCTCCCAGCATTCTCTTTCCCATTACCCTTCTCTGTTTTGCCTCAGTACCTGTACTTTTGTTGCTCTCGCCCACCCTTTCTTCTGGCATTATTAAAGCGAGGAAAATCTGGCTGGCAGCGCTCTAGGTCCGCTTGTCTCCTTCCCGCATGTGTGGATACTTCTGTGTGTGTGTGTAGGTTACTTTGGTGGAGGAAAGGTGATTCCCCTGAACCAAGTGAAGGGGACTCCGGAGTCAGACTTTCAGATGTGGGGAGGTGTTGTAGGAAAGGGAGATTGGCCTCTCTCTCCTACTGATTCCTTGAACCTCAGGGCCCAGTGTTACCATGGTCAGATGGGGTGTGCAATGGAGTAGTTAGTGTGAAACTTTGACATGTATCCCCTGGGATTTGGGGCTTATGAAACCATAGACCGTGATGCCTGCTCTCTTCCTGGACAATCTGCCCACAGCAAGGAAAAAGAGGAAGTTACCCTCACTCTGCTTCCCTAACCCTAACAAATTCCAACCCTAGTACCTAGCCTTTTACTCTAAATCCTATATCCGGACCCCTAACCCCACCACTGACAGTGATCTAACTCTTAACTTGTAACCTAACCCTAGCTCTTCTGACCCTGACTCATTCTCTTCTGACACTGACCTTGTAACTCTGACCCTTAATCCTTAAACTGAAGTCCTAAACCTCAGGCTTTTGCCACAGCCCTCACATCTAATCCACTGCAGTCCCTGACCACCACTCTAACCTTAACTCCTCTGACACTACTTTTTTTTTAAATATTTTATTTATTTATTTGACAGAGATAGAGACAGCCAGTGAGAGAGGGAACACAAGCAGGGGGAGTGGGAGAGGAGGAAGCAGGCTCATAGCAGAAGAGCCTGACGTGGGGCTCGATCCCATAATGCCGGGATCACGCCCTGAGCCGAAGGCAGATGCTTAACCGCTGTGCCACCCAGGCACCCCCTGACACTACTTTCTAACCCTAACCCAAGCCCTAGTCCCTAAATTTCTAACCCTTTAAACTTAGACTGGTTTTTAGATCCTGAGGCCCTGATATTTATCCTCTAACCTTGTAATCCTGCCCTGATCTCAACGTTTAATCCCTAAATCCTGACCCATAGATTCTAATCGTTAAACCCTCACCCGTAAAAAGCTAACCTCCAGGATCCTGGAACCCCAGACCCCCAACCCTGACTCCACAAATGACAAGCCAGTACTTCACCTTACCGTTAGCCACAGACAAGGGGAATTTGCAGCAACTCAAACTGTGTAGGTCAGAGGACATAGTGAATGAATGCCAGCAAATCCACCAGGCACAGAACATCAAACAATAGGACTCCTGGAAAGCCAGGGGGAAAAAAAAAGCCAGAAAACTTCCCTAAATACAGGATGTGGTGGACTAGCAGCAAACTTGAACAAGCCTTCAAATCTCAGAAGATGGGCAATGAAAGTCCCAGTCATTGTGACCATACCTCTATGTCCCAACACAGTAGCCTCAGTCAACAGGTCATCCTAGACTCATGATGGGAGAGAACTGTCCTTAGTAAGTTGTAATTGCCCTAGGACACAGATAGCAAAAGAAACCTCAGTAATAAAATGACCACCATAACCCAGGAGATAAGAGCCATAGCCAGCATTACCATTCCCCCAATTTCCCTAGCACAATCACTGTCTCCAGGAGAAGCCCAGAAACCAGCTAACAACCCAACTGAACAAAAGATTGGAACCCTATATGAAACCAGCTCTTTCCCCAAATTCCAGACCCTGACCTAGATGGGATCCCAGAATCCAGTTTTCCAACATGAAACAAACTTAAAGAAACAGGCACAAATCTTCTTTCCCCATGGAGAGGACAGAAAAAGAAGAATAAAAAGTTCATGTTCCAATAAAGATGGAATCCCAGAGTCCTCCCCTTTGTTCCATTCCCAACCTCTTCCCCACCACCAGGGTCCCTATGCATACATGAGACAAAGGACAGCTACAGTAGTAACAGAAAACATGTACTGACAGTACTGAGGGGGGGCTTCATCCTGCTTACGCTCACGTGACTTCTGTACGTACCTTGTACTTAGGTATGATTGGCTTTAAATTGAAGAATACTGCTGAAACCTAATTTACATGTATTAGAAAAGAAAGCTGAAGAATCTGTCATCTAAGCCTCCATCCATCTCTACAGTTAAAAAATAAGCAAACCAAACAAAGTTTATTAAAAAGGCAGAGTTAAAAATAAGAGCAGAGATTGCTCAAAATGAAAAAAAGTATCAAAATACAAGTTTATTTTAAAATTTTTATGCAATTATACATAGAGCAAAATGAATAAATCTTAAGTATGCAGCTTTTAAATATCTATATCTACACCTGAGTAACCAACACCCAGATCAAGATACAGAACCGAAACTTCCAGCATTATCCAAGCAGTTATAATCAATATTCCAAATGAGATTGGGGAGAATTTAAGAAAATGTTTTTAAAGATGACAGAAAAAAGCAGGCAAGAAAACCTTAAGAAATAGGAGTAATGAGATAATGCTTAGATATTAAATGTAAATGACAATAATTAAAATTGTGGCATTGGAATAGGATTATGTCAGTCACAGAAAAAACTTTCAGGATGAGGGTCTTTTGTATAGAAGAATAAATTCTTGAAAAACTGTCAAAAACTTTTTAAAAAGAAAAATGGTTGGGTATAGGCTTGTCTTACAAAATATTTATATTTCTTATAAATCCACTCATCAAATAGTGAAGTATGTGTATATGTCAAAGTCAATGGTATTCCATGGGAAAAAGTAATGCTCATAAGGTTGAGAGTTCATCTGGAAGGAAACACCTAGACTCTAACCTCAACCACATACATGATAAATTCTGCCTGGCTTTAAATGGGTAAAAGTGAAATACAATGATGAAAATGTCGGAATGAAATTTAGGAAAATATTTTTATATTCTTCATGGTGAGGAGACTTTCCCAAGCAAGATATGGTCTAGAGGCCATAAAGGAAAGACTAGTCCACTTAAATAAGTAAATAAATGTCATAAAAGACCAAGAATGAACTGTAGACTGTATCGTAAACAATTCTAGCTTGTGGGCAAACAGCAATAAATAAATGTCCCTTACCAAATGGCTAATAAGCACGACTCTACAAATTGACAAGTGAAAACATGTCCAGGCGAGTTACAAAAGAAGAAATGAGTTGTCCTCTACTGCTCTTTGGCTTAGAGTTCTAACTGTCTTGAATGGAGCGTCTGGAGGAGTCGTTTCTTAAGGCAGCAGAAAGGACTTATGATCTATTAGGCCAGGGTGGATGGCCCTCCCTGATTCTCTTTGGAGCTCCCGTCACTCCCAGTTACCTGCAGCACATCTGCTCTTAACGTGGAATCCTCATCTCAAATCTGTTATGTCCCCCACAAGATCTGGCATGTCCTCCCTCAACAATTACCAACTGGATTACAGCATTTATGTAGAGTTCTTGCTGTTGTTAGCCTTACAGTAGCCAGGCAAGATACTGTTCCACAAAGTTACTTAGCTGGGTTATTTTCTTCCCTACCCCTTTCGGTGTGGTTGTGCAATTTAAAACACAGCTAGTGCAATCCTTAGTGTTTGTATTCCATTTCGAGTCCCCCCACATCCTGGTTGGTTTTAATTGTTTATGTTTGTGTATGTGAAACATAACTGTGGTTTTAAGGGAACTGTACCAAAAGATATGCTCAGAGAAGTGCTGCTCCCCCCACCCTCCATTTGTGCTATCTTGTTCCCATTCCCCATTTCTTTCCATCATTTTCCCTCCTACTCCCTACAGGGAACTGTTCTTTTTTTGTTTCTGGTTTACCCTGTCTATATTCCCTTTGCACAAATGAGCAGATACAGGTGTAGTTTATCTCATCCTCTTCTTTCTTACACAAATGTAGCATACTGTAAATACTCTTTGGCATTTTGTTTTCTCCGCTTCCAGAATGCCCTGGAAAACACTCCATATCAGCTCGCAGAGACCTTTCTACTGCTTTTTTACAGCTGCATGTTCTGTATTATGTGACGCACTGTAGTGTATTTAACCACTCCCCTATGCGTGGACATTTAGGTTGTTTTCAATTATTTGCAGTAACAGTGCTGCAGTGAATAACCTTGCACACATATATTTTTGTATAGAGGTGTGTCTTCAGAGTAGTAGATTCCTAGGAGTGAGGTTACTGGCTTGGAAGGAAAGCGTATGCCCAGGTTTGTTAGGTATTTGCCAATAGTTGTGTCAGGTATTTCTTAGGTATTTCCTTCTGCTATTGATTTCTAATTTTAGCCCATTGTGGTCAGAGAACATACTTAGTATGATTTCGATCCTTTCAAATTTATTGAACATTTTTAATGGTCCAGGATATGGTCTATCCTGCAGAATATTTCACGTGCTCTTGAGAAACGTGTAATTCTGCTGTTGTTGGATGGAGTGATCTGCAGATGTCTCGGTAGGTCTGTGATGTCTGTATCGGTATAGTTACTCCAGTCTTTTCTTTTACTTTGTATCTTCTGCTTAGTTGCTCTATCAAGGATTGAAAATGGGATGTTGAAACTTCCAGCTATTACTGTGGAATTGTCTGTTTATCTCTTTAATTTGCCTCATATATTTTGGGGCTCTATTTTTAGTTGCAAAAAATGTTTATATGTCTTCTTGCTGGATTGACTCTTTGATCATTATAAAAAATCCTCTGTCTCTGGTAACAATTTTTGTCTACATTCTACTTTGTTTGATGTTAGTATAGCCATGTCAGGCTTCCTTTTGTTACTGTTTGAATGAGTCTTTTTTCATTCTTTTATTTTCAGCCTATTTGTGTCTTAGAATCCAAAATGTGTCTCTTGTAGCTGGCATCTAATTAGATCATGTTTTTATTCATTCTGTCAATCTCTGCTTTTGATTTTAACATTTAATCCATTTATGTAGTTGTGGGTAAGGTAGAATTGTCCTCTGCCGTTTTGCAGTTGGTTTTCTATTTGTCTTATGTCTTTTTTGTTCTTCTCTTCCTCCATTGTTGCCTTTTCTTGTATGTTAAATATTTTCAGAGTACTAATTTTAATTCCCTTGTCATTCTTTTACTTCATTTATTTAGAGAGAGGGAGGCAGAGTGGGAGGGGCAGAAGGAGAATCTCAAGCAGGATCCACACTCAGCATGGAGCCCAACATGGGCCTTAATCCCACAACGCTGAGATCATGACCTGACCTGAAATCAAGAGTTGGACGTTCGCTCTTTTCCGGCTGGATCCATGAAGGGTGCAGAAGAGAAAAAGAAGATTCCTGCTGTGCCAGAAACCCTTCAGAAGAAGCAAATGAATTTCACAGAGTTGAAGATCAGGCATCTGAGGAGGAAGTTTGCCCAAAAGATGCTTCGAAAGGCAAGGAGGGAGCTTATCTATGAAAAAGCTAGGCATTACCACAAGGAATATAGGCAGATGTACAGAGCTAAGATTCGAATGGCAAGGATGGCAAGAAAAGCTGGCAACTTCTGTGTGCCTGCGGAACCCAAATTGGCGTTTGTCATCAGAATCAGAGGTCGAAATGGTGTGAGCCCAAAGGTTTGAAAGGTGTTGCAGCTGCTTCACCTTCACCAGATCTTCAACGGCACCTTTGTTAAGCTCAACAAGGCTTCAGTTAACATGCTAAGGGTTGTGGAACCATATATAGCATGGGGGTATCCAACCCTGAAGTCGGTGAATGAATTGATCTACAAGCGTGGTTATGGCAAAATCAACAAGAAGCGAATTGCCCTGACAGATAACACATTGATTGCCCGATCTCTTCGTAAATATGGCATCATCTGCATGGAGGATCTGATTCACGAGGTCTATACTGTTGGAAAACATTTCAAAGAAGCAAACAACTTTTTATGGCCCTTCAAATTGTCTTCTCCACGAGGAAGAATCAAGAAAAAGACCACCCATTTTGTAGAAGGTGGAGATGCTGGCAACAGGGAAGACCCGATCAATAAGCTTATTAGAAGGATGAACTAAGGTATCTACCATGATTCTTTTTGTAATCTGGTCAGTTAGTAAATGACTACTCTCAAATGGAAAATAAAAAAAAAAAAGAGTTGGACACTTTTAACTGACTGAACCACCCAGGCACCTCTTTTTTACTAGACTTCTTAGTTTTTTCCTTGGTGATTGCCCTGGGGATTACAATTAACATCTTAATATATAACAATCTAGTTCATGTTAATTCCAACTTAATTTGAACACTGTACAAAACTTTGCTCCTATATAACTCCACCCACCTCCTCCTTGGTGGGGTTATCAGCATACGTGTGTCATTTTATGCATGTGTGAAGGTCATGTTGGAACAGATTCAAGCCCCCTAGCGTGAGTGCAGGGAGGTTTTTACTATGCCGCTTAATCTCATCCCTTCTGCCCCTTAAACAACTTCACCTTCATATTAAATCTCTGTCCACGTCTTTTATTTCTATAGACATTTTCAGGTCTCTCATATATGAGGAAAAGACATATTCACACTGACCAACCAGTACCATCAGATACAAACAATTATCTCTTTAGAAGTGTAGGATCTCTTGTTGCATGGGACCACAAGATGATAATTGAGTCAAATGGTTCCTAATTCTAGTTTTGCATCAGAATTTCTGAGTTTGGGAGGCTTTTCATTCTTATTGCATGTTGCCTGGGGTTCATTTCAGAACTTCTGATAAGAATCTCATTCTATTCATTTCATTCTCTTTATGCTGTGTCCTAAGAAGTGACAAGAAATTGGAACAAATATAACTTCTAGATTGTGTTGAGTAAATGTCCTTAGTCCTAAATGGTATCATTAGTCTGCAGCTTATAATTTTGGGAAAATGGAAAAGCATTAAAGCATGTTAAGAAATAAATGTGTATTAACACAAGCATGTATTTCCTCATCCTTTCTCAGTTTAATGTGTGCATGTGTATATATGTGTTTCCCTAGACCATTACTGTATGTTTTATGTAAGGATCTATGCAGTTTGTTCTAGTAGAATCCTCACTGTGGAATTGTGTGCAACTGTCTAAGCCTCCATTCCTTTGTTTATAAAATGAGCATGTACTTCTTAAGTTTATAGTGAGGCTTAAATAAGTTAGTGCTTGTAAAGTATTTAGAAACCTTTCTGTGGCCAGGCATCACTCCAAGTATTGTGCTCAATATGTTTTCTTTGGATAAAAGTCTCTCTTTTATGGTATGGTTGAAACTGCTCAAACCAGGGGCACCTGGGTGCCTCAGTTGGTTAAGCGTCTGCCTTGGGCTCAGGTCATGATCCCGGAGTTCTTGGGCTCCCTGCTCAGCGGGGAGTCTGCTTCTCCTTTTTCCTCAGCCCCTCCCTACCCCCTCTTGTGCTCTCTCTCGTTCTCTCTCTCTCTCAAATAAATAAATAAAACCTTAAGAAAAATTGCTCAGGGGTGCCTGGGTGGCTCAGATGGTTAAGCTTCTGCCTTCAGCTCAGGTCATGATCCCAGGGGCCTGGGATCGAGGCCACCTCTGGTTCCCTGCTCAGCGAGGAGCCTGCTTCTTCCTCTCCTTCTGCTTGTGCTCTCTGGCTCTCTATCTCTCTGTCAAATAAAGAAATAAAGAAATAAAGAAATAAAGAAATAAAGAAATAAATACATACATACATACATACATACATACATACATACATACATACAGTCTTTAAAAAAAAAACCCAAAACTGCTCAAACCAGATCCTGGTGTATTGAAAGCTCACATGACACGTATTCAGTTCCATAGTGACCAGAGCCCTCAGGTTGTATACATAGCTGTTCTTGAGGCACCTTCCCCATCGTTTAGATTTCTGGGGTCATTTGCTCACAATCTGTATGAGAACAGAGGGAATCTATGGCATAAGTCCTGTAGTTTGGGGATGAGAACACAGAATAGTTGGTATTTTTAACAGGTTCTGATTAACCAAGAGAAATGTTTGCCAACCAGAATTTCTACTGAGAATCATTTATTGAAGAAGCAAACATCAAGGAGTTTGATCCTCTAGCCATTGTTCTCCTCCAGCACCAGCATTCTCCTCCACAGGGGATGGTACTAGAAGTGACAGCCATTGTTTCCCTTCATCGTCTGGGGATTCAGAAGGTTCTATAATTCTTCATGGTGAGCTCAGGAGTTTTCCTGGAAGGGAAGTATCTGCTTAGAGAAATCAGAGTTGGGAAAATTAAGAGAAAAACTACCGTATTGATAACCACACCCACAGTCCTGCAGGAGGAGTGCTAAACCATTATTCTGTGAATTAAGGCAGACTAGTGACATTCTCATGTCAATGAAGAACAAGAGCATAGAGTGGAGATGAGAAGAAAAGAGGAGAGTTCAGGATGCAGATGCCTAGGTGAGTCTTTGAACCCCTGGAGAGCTGGGGGGGATGCAGAAAAGGTGGAGAGTGGAGGCAGTGAAGTTGGCGTGAAGCAGAGTCTGGTCAGAGGCCTATGAGGTGCCATGGGCAGCATAGGAAGTGGTGTTAACAGGGTCTGAGGCTGACCAGCCAGGTTGAAGACTCAGCTCTGCCCATTCCTATCTGTGTGGCCTTGGACAAGTCTCATTCCTCTGTAGACCTCTCCATCTTTCAATATGAAATGTAGCTAATAGCAACACCTGCCTCATGGTGGGGGCTGTAGAAACATTGGGGAGGAGATATAGGCGAAGCATGGGACACAGTGCAAGGTACCCAGCTGGCCGTCTATCAGTGATAATTGTTAGTCTTCCCATCAAGGATATTGTTATTTTCTTTTTGATCTTATCGAAAACAGAGTTTGCATTGTGCTTTGGTAAAAGGTTGTGGGGAGGGGCTACCATTCATTCATTCATTCCCTTTCTCCTCACACTATAGCCAAACATTTTAATGAGCTCAATGTGTCTCTTTTTCTTTACTTTTGTGTATGTATTTGCATAAAATGTGTATCGTTTGTGTTTATTTTTAGTTTACATAATGGTATTGAGGTACTTGAATTATTCTGTCTCTTGCTTTTTCTCAGTGCAATATTTTGAGATCTACTCACACTGCCAAATGTACATCTGTTTTATTCTGAAAGCTGCATGGACCTCCATGAAGACACCTTCCACAGTTTACTAGTTGATCTCTGGACTAGTCTCACCCAGGCTGCCCCCAAAACTGCCACCTGCCACCATGGATAACACTGCAATAAACATGTGTGTCACTTTACAAAGCTATGAGAAAATTGCTTCATGATTTCATAGGTTTGGAAATCTGGCCCATGAGATATGCATGTATTTAATTTCTTACTTTGCCTAAGAAGTGGTCAATTGCTCCTCAAGAGTGGCTGTAACGGGCCCTTGGGTGGCTCAGTCAGTTGAGTGTCTGCCTTTGGCTCAGGTTCTGATCCCAAGGTCCTGGGATCGAGTTCCACATCGGGTCCTGGGATAGAGCCCCACATCAGGCTCTCTGCTCGGCAGCGAGTCTGCTTCTCCCTCTCCCTCTGCCCCTGCTCTCTCTCTAATAAATAAATAAAATCTTAAAAAAAAAAAAAAGGGGCTGGAACAGTCTTCACTGTTACCGCATGTCATGGGAGTACAGCATTGGACATGGCCCAGCTTTCTGATTTTTGCTAGTATAACAAGTGCACACTGGTATTTTGTTTCAATTTGAACTTGTCTGGTTATTCACGAGCTTTTGAACATCTTTCATATGCTAATTAGTCTTTATCTTTCTTATATAAAACCATAGCCTCTGCATATTTTCCTGTTGGTTTGCTGTATATTTTCTTGTGTTTATTTACACACACATTCTCAGTATTAGCTTATTGTTGTCTTTAGGAATGGCAAATATCCTCCAGTTCTGTCAGCTGTCCTCTAACTTACCATAGTGTCCTTTATTTGTCAGAGATCTTCAACCCAACTGAGGTGTTCATTGGGAATGACATGATTTTTTAGAATAGTTTAGAAAAAACTAACATAGTTGTATTACTTAAGTTATAAATTTAGGAGCATGGATGGTCTCTCCATTATTCATATGATTTTGAATGTCCTTTGAGTTTTAAAGTTTTTTCTTGGGAAATCCTGAGTATTTTTATTCTTTTTTTTTTTTTTAAAGATTTTATTTATTTATTCGACAGAGATAGAGACAGCCAGCGAGAGAGGGAACACAAGCAGGGGAAGTGGGAGAGGAAGAAGCAGGCTCATAGCAGAGGAGCCTGATGGGGCTCGATCCCATAACGCCGGGATCACGCCCTGAGCCGAAGGCAGACGCTTAACCACTGTGCCACCCAGGCGCCCCCTGAGTATTTTTATTCTTATATAATTAATTTCCAGATACTTCTGAGTTTTGTTTCTATTTTGAGTGATGTATTATTTTTTATTTTATTTTTAATTGGGTGTTACAACTATAAAGAAATCTTAACTGATTTTGTAGACTGATCTTTCCTTCAGCACAATTTCAGAATCCCCTTAATAGTGTTAATAGTTTGCGGTTAAGCCCACCGTTGGATTGATGAGTATGGTATCTTCATTTTTGTCTTAGGCAGACTCAAGTGCCATTTAGTTGACAGACAAACATGAAAAGACTTGAATAAAATTGAAAGTTCATTGCTTGCACATGTAGTGGTCCCTGGGGCAGATAGGTGCTTTGCATTGGAGGCCAGCTGTCTTCCAACCAGTGCTTCTCAGACAGGCTTTGTGATGACTGATTTTATGTGTCAACTTGGCTGGGCCATGGTGCCCGGGTATTTGGTCAGACATTTTCCTGAATATTTCTGTGAAAGTGTTTTTACATGGGATTAACATTTAGCATTTAATCCCATGGCCAATAGACACATGGAAAGATGCTCAACATCACTCATCATCAGGGAAATGCAAATCAAAACTACAAGGACATATTACCTTACATCTGTCAGAATAGCTAAAATAAAAAACTCGAGAAACAGTAAGTGTGGGGGAGGATGCAGAGAAATAGGAACACTTGTGTGCTGTTGGTGGGAATGCAAACTTGTGTGACTGCTGTGGAAAACAGTGTGGAGGTTCCTCAAAGAGTTAAAAAATAGAACTACTCTATGATCCAGTAACTGCACTACTGGCATTTATCCCCAAATACAAAATCACTAATACAGAGGGATTCACAGTCCTCTATGTTTAGAGCAGCATTATTTACAATAGTCAAATTATGGAAGCAGCCTGAGAGTCCATCGATAGATGAATGGATAAAGAAGATATGGTTTATATATACAATGGAATATTACTCAGCCATTACAAGAATGAAATCTTGCTGTTTGCAATGACATGGATGGAGCTAGAGAACATAATGCAAAGCAAAATAAGTCAAAGACAAATACCATATGATTTCACTCATGTGGAATTTAAGAAACAAACGAGCAAAGGAAAAAAGACAAACCAAGAAACAGATTCTTTTTTAAAAAATATTTATTTATTTGAGAGAGAGAGAGTGAGAGAGAGAGCACAAGAGGGGGAAGGGTCAGAGGAAGAAGCAGACTCCCTGCTGAGTGGGGAGCCTGATGTGGGGCTTGATCCTGGGACTCTGGGATCATGACCTAAGCCAAAGGCAGACGCTTAACTGACTAAGCCACGCAGGCACCCCCAAGAAAGAGACTCTTAACTATAGAGAACCAACTGATGGTTACCACAGGGGAGGTGGGTGGGGTGATGGGTGAAATAGCTAATGGGAATTAAAGAGAACACTTATGATGAGCACTGAGTAATGTATAGAATTGTTGAATCACTATATTGTACACTTGAAACTAAAATAATACTGTATATTAACTATATTAGAAGTAAAAAACTTAATTAGAAAAATTTAACATTTAATCCCAGATTTCTTGCCACAGTGTGGGTGGGCCTCATCCAATCAGCTGAAGGTCTTATTGGAACAAAAGACCAACCTCTCTGAGCAAAAAGAAATTCTGCCAGCAGACAGCTTTTAGACACCATCTTATCGATATCCTTAAGATTAAAAACATCTCTTCGAAGTTACAAGTTTGAAAAAGACATAAGACCAGAAGTTTATTTGGAAAGAGATATGGTCCAGATACAAGAGATGGGGATTCAGCAGGATTTTTTAAGAATTAGCCCAGGTCAAAGGCATCTGACAGAGGTAGAAGAAATGTAAAGTCTCTTTATAGTTACCCCAAATCATGGAAGTGCCTAAAAGTCTTTATGATTTCTCTCTAGTAGAACTAGAGAATTTTCAGGTTACAGACCTTCTCCAAGTGAGTAATATGTATGCTGGTCTATACATCAGTTGAGACTTGTTAACTTGTTGAGATTGTGTCAGAAGATATTGTCATAAAATTATTACAAAAGTATATAATTGTCTTTTTACCTGCTTTACCTTCCACCTTCTTTATATTTTGTTCCAAGATGATTTTCACCAGTCTTGTTTCTATGCCTTACAACTCTACAATGATCTTTATGGCATCAGCTGAGTTCTTGCTTTGGCCCTATGACCCTGAAGTCAGTGACACAATATCTAGGCCAGAGCTAAGCAAGACCTGGTCCATTCACTCTCAGAATAACCTTTCATGTTCTGATTAGTGTCTTTTGTCAGTATCCCAGAAGTTGGGGGGCACCTGGTGGCTCAGTTAAGCATTTGCCTTTGGCTCAGGTCATGATCCCACAGTCCTGGGATCAAGTGTCCCCTGCTCAGCGGAGAGTCTGCTTTTCCTTCTGCCCCTGCCACCCACCTCCTGCTCATGCACAACTCTCTCTCTCTCACGCTCTCTCTCTCTGAAATAAACATAATCTTTAAAAAAAAAAATCCCAGAAATTGGGTATGGCAGGGAACAGGGAAGGGTGGACTCGATGTTCTTTACTATTAAATTATTAGGCTGAAATATTTTTATTTCCCCTGAAATACTTTTATCTTTCCCCAAAAGATATTATTTTTGAGATGGCTGGGAAAATTTGAACATGAAGTATATATTAGAAAATGACAGGGAACTAATTAGGTGTGATAACAGCGTTGTGGGCATGTAAGCTAATGTCCACACTTCTTAGAAAGTAAAATGACATGATATCCAAGACACACGTTAATATACTTAGGCAAAGAAAAAAGAAATAATAAAGGAAGGAAATGTGGCTAACACTTTATACTTTGTGGATCGATATGATAGGCATATGATATTATACCTAGTTTTATGTTATGTTTGAAATTTTTTATAACAAAACATTTAAAAATCTCTACAACATATCAGTATATCTGGTTTACTCCTAAAAATGAAAAATGAGAATGACTTTACTTACACATGGTCCATCGTACAGTTTAGTTATGTCAAGCCCTTTGTATCTGAAAGAAATCATATTTTGAAATAATTATTTTTGCTTTATGGAATATTATAAATTATGACTGAATTTCACCTGACAATCTAGCTAAGTTTGAGAAGGAAAAACACTGCTTATAGTGAATTCTTATGTAGCAAATATTTAAAAATCCCTGTTGTTATAGATCTTTATTTGTCAAAGATATTTGATATATGAAACATACTCAGCCTTAAATACAGAAAATTAAAAATTATCTTGAATATTTAAGTAGAAATCCAGAGTATCACATAAAGAATGTGCAATAAAATTAACGTATGAATTTGATGAAAGGTAAGGCATTACTACTAACCTTACAGAAATAAAAATGGTTATAAAGGAATACTATGAACAATTGTATGTCAACAATTAGGTAACCCAGATGAAAAGGACAAATTCCTAGAAACACACAAATTACCTACACTGACTCAAGAAGAAATAGGAAATTTCAACTGACCTACATCAAGTAAAGAGATTCGATCAGTAATAAAAAAACCTCTTAATAAAGAAAAGTTCAGGACCAGGTATCTTTTTCATTAGTGAATACTACCAAACATTTAAGAGTGAATACCAATCCTTTTCAAACTCTTCCAAATAAAAGAAGAAGAAAAAACACTTGCTAATCATTCTATGAAGCCAGAATTACCATGATAGCAAAGACAAAGACATATCACACACGCGCGCACACACACACGCACACACACACACACAACTATAGACCAATATCCCTTATGAATATAGATGTAAAAATTCTCAACCAAACTATAGCAAACTGAACCTGACCAAGCAGGATTTATCCCAAGAATGCAGGGTGGTTCAACCCAAAATACCAAACAATGCTATAGCATCACGTTAATAGAATGAAGGAGGTAAAAAGTACATGTTCATCTCAATTTACATTAAAAAAAATCCCTCATTTGACAAAATTCAACACCTTTTCATAATAAAAGCACTCAGAAAACAAGGAGTAGAAGGGAACTTCCTCGACATGATAAAGAACACTTACGGAAAACCCACAGCAAATATCATACTCACTGGTGAAAGACTGAAAGATTTCTTTCTAAGATCAGGAACAAGACGAAGATACCCACTTTCACCACTGATATTCAACATTATGCTAAAAGTTTTAGCCAGGGCAAGAAAAATAAAAGCATTCAAAATTTCGTTTGTCAGTTTTACCTCAGTAAAGCTGGGTGGTGGGAGAGACACAAATTGGAAAGGAAGAAGTAAAACTTTCTCTATTTGAAGATGACCTGATTCTGCATATAGAAAATCCCAAATAATTCATGTAAAAACTACTAAAGCTAATAAATTCAGCACTGTTTCAGGGTACAGATAACACATGAAAATCTGTTGTGTTTCTATATAGCAGCAATGACCAATCTGAAAATAAAATTAATAAAACAGTTCCATTTACAGGGGCGTCTGGTTGGCTCAGTTGGTAGAGCATGCAACTCTCAATCCTGGAGTGAATTCAACCCCATGTTGAGCATGGAGCCTATTTAAAAAACAAACAAACAAACAACAGCAATTCCATTTACGATAGCATCCAAAAATAAAATACCTATGAATAAATTTAGCTGTGAAAGACTTGTACACTGAAAAAAACATTTCTGAAAGAAATTAATGAAGTCCTGATGCATGGAAAGCTCTCCCATGCTCATGGATTGGAAGACTTAATATTGTTGAAATGTCCATACTACCCAAAGCAATCTCCAGAGTCTATGTAATCCTTATCAAAATACCAATGGCATTTTTTTTTTTTTTGCAGAAATGGAAAAGCTTACTTTCGAACTCATATGGAGTTGCGAGAGGTCGTGAGTGGCCAGCACCATCGAAAAGAAGAAAAGTTGGAGGACCCCAAAAGCCCAATTTCGAAAAGTTACTACTAAGGTATAGTAACTGTGGCACTGGCATTAGGATAGACATATAGAATGTGGAATGAAATTGAGAATGCAGGATAAATTCAAATATCTATGACAAATTGATTTTTGACAAGAGTTCCAAGACCTTTCAGTGATAACAGGAATAGCCTTTTCTTTTCTTTTTTCTTTTTTTTTTTGGTAAAGATTTTATTTATTTATTCGACAGAGATAGAGACAGCCAGTGAGAGAGGGAACACAAGCAGGGGGAGTGGGAGAGGAAGAAACAGGCTCACAACAGAGGAGCCTGATGTGGGGATCGATCCCATAACGCCGGGATCACTCCCTGAGCCGAAGGCAGACACTTAACCACTGCGCCACCCAGGCGCCCAGGAATAGTCTTTTCAACAACAAATGGTGCTGGGATAACAAGATAATCACATGCAAAAGAATGAAGTTGGAACTCTGTCTCACACCATAACAAAAATTAAAACTAGATCTACAACCTAAATTTAATAGCCAAGACTATAAAACTCTTAGAAGAAAACATAGGGGTAAGTCTTTATGCCCTTGGATATTACAAAGGATCCTTAGGTATGACACTAAAAGCAGGAGCAACAATAGAAGAAAAAAAAGATACACTGGATTTGATCAAAATTCAAAACTTTGTGCATCAAAATACATTATCAGGAAAGTGGAAGACAATCTACAGAATGGGAAAATATATTTACAAACTATAATATCTAGTATTCGGAATATATAGGGAACTCTTACAACTAAAAAATAAAAAGACAACACAGTTAAAAAAAAATGGGCAAAAGACTCAAATAGACATGTCTCCAGACATGGTATACAGATGGCCAACAATACATGAAGATGCTTAACATCATTAGTCATTAGGGAAATGTAGATTAAAACCATAATGAGATATTTCACACCCACAGGATGGATATTTAAAAATGTTGGGGAGAATGTGAAGAAATTAGAACCCTCAATGTTGCTGGCAGGAATGTAAAATGGTACAGTCCCTTTGGGAAACATTTGGTGATTTTTTTTTTTTTAGAGTTTATTTATTTATTTGACAGAGGGAGAACACACACACAAGCAGGGGGAGCTACAGAGGGCGAGCAAGAAGCAGGCTCCCCACTTAGCAGGGAGCCCCATATAGGGCTCGATCCCAGGACCCCGGGACCACGACCCCAGCCAAAGGCAGACGCTTAACCGACTGAGCCACCCAGGCCCCCATTTGGTGATTTCTCAATAAGTTACACATGTAATTATTATAGGACCCAGCAAATTCCACTCTTAAGTTTATACCCCAAGCATTGAAAACGGGTACTTAAGTTTATACCTTTACATAATTGTTCATAGGAGCACTATACACAATAGCTAAAATGAGGAGACAACCCAAACGAGAGAATTTGTTGCTTCAAAATACTAAAGAGAGTCCTTCAGGCTGAAGTCAAAAGACACCAGACAGAACCTCAAGTCCACATGAAGAAACAAAGAGAAGCAGTAAAGGTAACTACATAGGGAAATAGAAAAGACAGTATAAATGTATGTTTTGTCTATAATTTTTTCTCCTCCCTGATTGAAAAGACAACTACGTAAAGCAGTAATTACAAATCTATGTTGTTGGGCATCCATGTATGAAGGTTTAATTTGCATGATAAAAATATGCAAAGAAGGGTGGATAGAATGTAGCTATTAGGAGCAAAGTTTTAAAAATACTTTTGTAATTAATGTGATATCAATCCAAATTGGATTATTATACATTAAAATCTTTCATTCCCATATTAACTACTAAGAAAATATTTCAGAAAATATTAGTCAATGTGAGTTCTTTGGAAGCCATCTCTCTCTCAAGTATCTCCTGGTTTTAGCATTCTGAGTCTGTGATGTTCTAAATCCCCCAGATTGTGCATTCTGATTGTCAGATGTCTGTACCAGTGATGGAGTGCCTAACACTAAATTTATTCACCTCACAAGTCTTTTATGGGTTCTAGTGTAAATTTCGGTATTTATGCAGCAAGGCATGCAAGAAAGTCCAACCCTGCCAGCTTGACATCTCTTGTTGTGACCAGGATTATTATTTCTTCTTTCAAGAAGACAAGAAGAACGGCAGGAAGAAAGTTTTATCTACTCTCCTGTCTTTGCTTTTCTCTCTCTTAAAATATTGGACTTAATCTCTAAATCTTAGTTATCCAAGGGTATTGCTTTTCTCCTTGAAGGAGAAAGCAGATGTCAGGGAATCCTCCTCCGACCTCTGTAAGGCAGCATCCTTGATAAAAACCTCTGTGCCTTGCTGTTCCTCTTAGAGCAAAGCCTTGGGCATTTCATGTCTAACATATGATGTGCCCAAAGACTAAACCACATAAAAGCATGAAAACTAAAGGAAAGTTGGAAGCTAAAGAAAGTTGTTTGAGAGAATAATATCCATTCAAGGAATCAATAAACCAACAGCTGGGACGATTCTTCACCCAGCCCCCTCCTCTTCTTCATCAGGCTTTTCTTCTTTGGCCTGTGGGGGCTTGAGGGGAACCCTCATCTGTGGTCACATGATCTGAATGCTGTGGCTTCTTGCTACTGAGAACTTTCCACTTGATACTTGTCCAGGTCAGACAGAACACTCTCACCTCAGTGGGTTTCTGTTTCTGCAATTGTGTAATGGGAGCATAGGGAAGGGTGGAAGAAATGGAGGAGCAAAGAGTGAAGGAGTCACTGGAGAGAAGATCTAACCAGTAGGAAGCGTTCTGAGGAGATTACTCCTATCTTGGCAGCCTTTAGCCTCCTGCCTGGGAGAAAGGAGAATAAAAATCAAGACTTACAGGATCATGGAGCAGAGATGACATTCCCCACTGTAAGTAACCTGGTCACTGCCACATATGGGTTCACTTGGCTTGATGTAAGAGAAAATCCAGCACTTATTTATATTCTCAGTGCACTCCACCTGAAGATGAGACAGATTACTGCGTCAGATGCCTTCCTCCAGGACCTCTGACCATTGTCACTGGAAGTGGGGTTGGGGGCCTGAAGAAAGAATGCTAGAGCAGGTGTTCAGAGAACAGTCTTCAGCAGCTTCAGGGTTTGACCCCTGGCACTTACCCAACAATATGAATAGAATATAATATATATTATAATATAACATATGATCTGTGAACTCCCCAGTCTGAGCTGTAAGTTCCTCATTAGGATGTAAATCCCTGCCTTATCAACCACAAAATGTGATTGTTTGATTACAGAAAGGAACATGTCTTTAAGGTTAGACTTTTCTTATGAACATTACTGAATCACTTGTGTGTGGTGCTTCAGAGAGCAGTGGTGTCGCACTTGTCACAGCAAAGGTAGGGTGTAGAAGGAAGGGGACAGAGAGAATATTTGTGGGGCCTTAGTGTGGGAGAGGCAGGATGTACATTTTGGCCTATCTTGGCTGAAAGAATGTCCACTGCAGCATTGGACAGAACTGAACTTGAGCCATGACTTCATCATCCACTTAATGGTTCACAATACTTGGCTTCTATCTCACAAGAGAGTATGAACTGATTGGAATAATACATGGGAAGTGGGCTCAGGAACATATGAAAAGTGCTACACATAGTTGATGACCCAGCTTTTACTGTAGTGTTATTCCCATGCAAGCCCCCTTTGCCCCCACCTCTCAGAAGAAAACTCTGGGGGCTATTGAGGAAACTGGCTTGCTCCCCATTCCTGTTCTTGGGAACCAAGGAAGTAGAGCTCACCTTTGTTTCTTGTAGGTGAGCCCCTGTGCCTGTAGGAAGAGGGAAATCTGGAAGACAAAAACACATTCAGAAGAGTTACTGCTCTGTCTTCTGACCTTAGGGAAAAAAGCTAGGATGAGGGAGACCCTGGTTGGCACATGGGAAGCATCAGATCCCATCAGAAGGTGGAGATTGATTTAATCACTAGTGGCCAATGATTTAATCAATCGTGCCTTTGTGGAATTATATAAAATTTCTAGACAGGAGAGATTCCATTTTGAAACTCTATTTTCTTTTCTAACTATGAACTCTTGAACTGGGCCAGAAGTGGTCATTATATTAAGAACAGTTGCTTGTAAAATCCAACAGAACAACTGGTCCTTAGACCATAAAACTGTTGACATGACCTTTATGAAGACAGAAACATTGACTAAAGCATCCCAGGAGGAGTTTTGTTTGATAGCACCTATAAAATAATTGACTAGGTAGTCATCAAAGGCAGCTCGACCAGTTAGCACTGAATTAAGTTTTTTTCTCTTCTTTATATCCTGTAGTTATCCTCCTTCTTTCTCAACAAAAAACCGTTGCTTTCCCGTGTAAGCAGGAGACTTTTCTGGTTACTCCAGAAACTGTGCTTGCGAAATTGCAATTCCAAGACCTCAGAAAGAGGCCTTTGTTTTTTTTCAGTTTTGCTTCTTTTTCTCATTTGACACCTTCATAATGGAACCTCCATAAAAATCCTATACCAAAAGGTTTGGAGAGCTTCCAGGTTGAACACGCTGAGGTGCTGGGAGGGTGGTACGCTCAGAGAGGGCCAGGAAGCTCTGTGCCCCTTCCCACATATCTTGCCCGAAGAGTCTCTTCCATTTGGCTGTTCCTGAGCTGTGTCCTTTATAGTAAACCGGTAATAGTAAGTAAAGCACTATCCTGAGTTCTGTGAACCATTCTAGCAAATTACTGAAACTGAGGAAGGGGTCAGGGAACTCCTGACTTACAGCTAGTGGGTTAGAAGTACTGGAGGCCCAGTCTTGTGAGGCTGTCTGAAGTAGGGCAGTCTTGTGGGACTGAGTCCTTAACCTGTGGTGTTTGGATGGATGCCAAGTAGTAGTGCCATAATTATATTAAATTTTGGGATACCCAGTTGGTGTCCACAGAAAATGGGAGGATTGCTTGGTGTGGAAAACCCACACATTTGGTGTCAGAAGTGTTGGAATAGGGGCGCCTGGGTGGCTCAGATGGTTGGGCGTCTGCCTTCAGCTCGGGTCATGGTCCTGGAGTCCTGGGATTGAGCCCCACATGGGGCTCCCTGCTCAGCGGGGAGCCTGGTTCTCCCTCTCCCTCTGCTGCTCCCCCTGCTTGTGCTCTCTCGCTCTGTCAATAAATAAATAAAATCTTAAAAAAAAAAAAAAGAAGTGTTGGAATAGAAGGAAATAGCTTTTTCTTTGGTAGAAGAAGAGAAGGGGTTTTCCCTGTAAGATATGAGAGGCATGAAGAATAGTTTTCAATTCGTTACAGAGCCTCTTAAGGTGTGAGAGTCTTGAAAAAAATGTTTTGAGAGAAAGCACCAATAGAAAGTAAAAAATTGAAGGTAAATGAGAGTTTCAGAGTCTAGATGGGAAAAGGACCTGTTGAGTGTAGCGGCCACTCTTAGGCAACAGGCTAGAGTAATGGAAATCTGAAGAAGGCAAGAGGGCCCACAGTGACCACTGACCACCAAGTTGACACAAACAGGCTCATTAAGCAAGCTACCTGAAATAAGCATAGGTCCTAACTGACCAGTTACATCCACACACAGTTCCTAAGATTACCAAAAAAGAGAAAATTCCATAAGTCCCCATACTTCCTCATTCCGCCCTATAACTATAGCCCCTCACCACCACCTCCTGGCAGTCTCTGCTTCGCTGTCCTGCCTGATGCTCCCTGGTTGTGTATCCACCCAACTTTTATGTCTTTTGTTCTGCCTTGGGTGAATTCTTTCAGCACTGGCGCCACCAGCCGGCACCCAATCAGAGTGCACCACATTGAGCCCCTCAAGAGATTCCCTAGAGTTAAGCATGAGCACTGTTTACTCTAAAACCAGACATTGACCAGAATAATATCTGATTCTACTTCCACAGAGCTTAAGCAAGTTCTTTTGGGGTTTGAGAAATGTAAATATACAGACTCTGGAAATGAATGTTTTTAAGGTTTGAATGCCTCGATAGTAATCAGGTATTTTGGGAAGTTCAGTGGTCCTGGGTTTGGAAGGTCTGGATTTGACTCCCAGCTTTGATATCAATGACATTAAGGGAATCCTCTCTTCCTCTGGGTTTCAGTTTCTACATCTGTAACATAAAGGAATTAGGATTAAACAAAACTGAACAGCACTTCCACTCCTACCTCTGATTTTCGGGTAATACTGGATATATCCCAGAAAACATGGGCAGAGCAAGGATACATCACTCACCAACTGCAAAGGCAGCCCACACGGAGATGGCCAGCACAAGGACGGCATTCGAGAAAACCTCCTTCATGGTGCCAGAAGAGCTATGAAAATATGCAGCTTTTGATGGTAGGAGAGAGCAAGTTCCATGTGAAGTACACATTCTCACGGAGATCCCGCATTGACCAGGAAGTGAAGTCTAAATCCTTCAAGTCTGTTCTTTCCTCAGGTCATTTGGAATGAATTTTGTCTGATGCAATTAAGTTGCTTCATTTGTTTCCCTAGAGCAATTGGACATTAGACGAAAATGATCTAAAAAATGGAATTTGAGGAGGTGCCAGAAAAAGAGCTAGTAAAGACCATCTGCAGGGGATCATTTGGTAAAGAATAGGCACCAAGAACTTTGTGATTAAATGTTGAAAAGTTGATCTTTATCTCTGAGGTAAGAAGGGCAGTCACTAGGAAGTTCAGTGACGCGTGTTAAATCAACAGACAATAAAAAACAGGAAGGGACAAAACAACACTCATTCTCATTTCTAAATCTTCCATGTTATTACTTTGGTGCTACTATTTAGTAATCAATAACAGTATTGAAGGGAAAACCATAGAGTATTTACCAGCAGCTTACTTGCATTATTGAAAATATTATAGTACAAGGCAGTTGACATTATTTATATGCTGGTTTCAATACATTTTCCAGGCAAATTATATATCTAGGTAATTTCTGCCCAAGAACCTCCCTGAGTAAAAACAAATAATAATATAACCCTTTTCCTACTCAAAAGTTTGCAAATTAGTATGTCCACTTTACCTGCTGGGACTCCCAAAGTTGCTGGGACAAACAGGCTGGACAAGATATTTTTTATTTCCAGTTTGTTGATAATGAAATAATGATGTGTGTGGGAGTGGGTGGGTGAGGGAGGAAATGTCTTTTCAAGGCTTAGATGCCTGGCAGTAGAAGAGGGTGAACTTTGTTTATTTTTAAAGGTTTTTTTTTTTATTATTTATGAGTTAACTCTACACCCAATGTGAGGCTTGAACCCACAACCTGGAGATCAAGAGTTGCACACTCCAATGACTGAGCCACCCAGGTACCGCAAAGAGAGGGAACTCAGAAGTTAGGAATGTGGTAACAACTCATACCTATTTCTTCCAACTCCAAATTCTGTAATGCCTAAATCTTGTGAGTTTCTATTTCAGTTTTTTAAGGGTGGTATGTACTGTCCACTACCACTCCAGAATCTACATTCTTGCCAAACCTGGACCTCGCAATGTAGAGATGTGTCCTGCCCAAATTTGAGTTCCTGTTTTTATCTAGATAGCAATCATTGTATTCAGAATGGCTCTGGGTATGTACACAGTACTAGAAATTGCTAAATCCGCGTATGCAGTTACTTATTTCATCAGTAGTCAAAACTGCGTATTCAGTTTATTGAAACCTGTAATTTAGGTTTCTAATATTGACTCACAAAATCTTAAAGTGGAAAGTTACCTTATATGGAATCTGCCAGGTTCAGCCTTGTTGAGTGGAGTTGAGGAATCCTGGGATGGAGCGCTCTTTCCATGGGCACTAAATGGTAGCTCTTTCTGCCACTTGGAACAAAAGTCCCTCAAAACACCAACTTTAAAGAAAAAGTTCAGAGGTTATTGGGTATCATAAATTCCGTAGGCCCCGGTCTTAGATGAATGGCATTAAGTAGGGACATGCTGCCTAGTTCCGAGAGGTGGAGTATACTTTCTCAGTACTGTTTTTTGTTTGTTTGTTTTTTGTTTTTGTTTTTTTTAAAGATTTTATTTATTTATTTGACAGAGATAGAGACAGCCAGCGAGAGAGGGAACACAAGCAGGGGGAGTGGGAGAGGAAGAAGCAGGCTCATAGAGGAGGAGCCTGATGTGGGGCTCGATCCCATAACGCCGGGATCACGCCCTGAGCCGAAGGCAGAGGCTCAACCGCTGTGCCACCCAGGCGCCCCTGTTTTTTGTTTGTTTTTAAGTAGGCTCCACACTTAGCTTGGAGCCCAACCTGAGGCTTGAATTCACGACCCTAAGGTTAAGACCTGAGGTGATACCAAGAGTTAGAGGCTTAACCAACTGAGCCACCCAGGTGCCCCTGCTCTCTCAGTACTGTTCTGATTGACCACAGTGTGTACCATGATAGTCTCCAAAATTTTTGCTTTCAATCCCTCTAAATTTGGTGCCCACTTAGATTTTTTAAAAATATTTTATTTATTGTATTTGAGAGAGAGAGAGAGACTGGGAGGAGGAACAGAGGGGGAGGGAGAAGGAGAAGGAGAGAACTCCAAACGAACTCTGCACTGAGCATGGAGCCCAATGTGGGGCTTGATCCCACAACCCTGAGACAATAACCTGAACTGAAACCACGAGTCGGACTCCCAACCCACTGAGCCACCCAGGCGCCCCCATGCCACTTAGATATATATATTTTTAACTCTCTATTTTTTTTTAAGATTTTATTTATTTATTTGACAGAGAGAGAGAGCACAAACAGGGGGAGAGGAAGGGGGGAAGCCAATGCAGGGCTCCATCCCAGGACGCTGGTATCATGACCTGAGCCAAAGGCAGATGCCTAACCTACTGAGCCACCCAGGCACACCCACTTAGATTTTTTTTTTAAAGATTTTATTTATTTATTTGACAGAGATAGACAGCCAGCGAGAGAGGGAACCCAAGCAGGGGGAGTGGGAGAGGAAGAAGCAGGCTCATAGCGGAGGAGCCTGATGTGGGGCTCGATCCCACAACGCTGGGATCATGCCCTGAGCCGAAGGCAGACGCTTAATGACTGCGCCACCCAGGTGCCCCCCCACTTAGATATTTTTTAAGTGGCATGTAAAATGTTTCACCCCAAGTTTAAATGGTTACAAATAATTAAATGATTGACTTATTTTAAATGCAAACGTTTTAAAATAAAAATGTTGAAAGTGAAAGTTGTTCTTTAGATGTATCCAGTGGAATCTACATTCTTTGGTGATTTGATGTCACCATGATGTCACCATGATAATATGAAAGGCACATGGATGAGCTCACAGTTCAAATTTTATGTACTTTTCCTCCTTGAATGAGTAGAATTTTCATTCTACTTTCCCTACAGCTTTATACACAATGTTACGTTATAAATCTTTAGTGGTCAGGCTTTTCTAGTTTTCTTCAACAGAAATATGCAATTGAATTGTGTTTTCAATTTCCTGTGACCATAGGATATAAAGTGTTAATAAAATTCTTTTGGGTTGAGTTATCACAAGCACTAGTAGTACACACATTGACCAAGACAGCATATATTACAAATTTTGATGGTTATTTAATGTAGAAGTAACTTTTTATTAAATCTTTCTCTATCTTTTTAAGTTTATTTATTTAAGTATTCTCTATACCCAATGTGGAGCTCTGACTCAGGACTCCAAGATCAAAGGTCACATGCTCCTCCAACTGAGCCAGCCTGGCCTCTTAAGTATACATCTCTTAATGTGATGCATGGTGCTGATGTTCTTCAGTTACTTGTGTATGCACCCTTGAATGTTACTTGTTGCTGGAATTACCCGGGATCCAGCATCAGTTCTATATTTACCCTTTGTTTTCACAGATACACACTGAAAAATCATGTTCACATTAAATAAGTAGATTGCAGGGGGCGCCTGGGTGGTTCAGTGGGTTAAGATCTATTTTAATGACCAAAACAAACTTATGAATTAGATATAGTGTTATCTTCATGTCACTGATCTGGAAAATGCAGCACTGTCAGATTAAATAACTTGCCAATTTCACATATCTGATGAGTAACACAGCTGAGATTTGAACCAGCTCTGGGGTCTTTCACTTTTACACCCCACAGTCTCCAATATTAGTAACCTTGTTATATTTTTTACTGAGTATGTAAGAACCTAGATGTCTGCTGATGGCAGCTTTGCAGCAAGCTTATTCTTGTTTCTTTATTCTTATGGGAGATTCAGACTCACAGTACGGGATGCTGTTTTCGAGAAAGGAAAGAGGAAGAGAGGGAAGACTGGGAGAAACCGAGAAGGGGCAGGGCAATGAGGGAAGAGGACAACGATCATGGATTTCCAGGTAGGTTGAAACAAGTCAGAGTTCTACCAGCGAGGTAGGAGTGTGATAATCTCCTTAATTCCCACCAGCATCAGTAATTTCAGCGTTTGCCTCAGGGTGGTGAGTAGAAAGTCATATGGCATTGTGACTTTATTATTATTATTTTTAAAGATTTTATTTATTTGAAAGAGACAGAGAGCACGTGAGAGAAAGCACGGGTAGGGGGTTGGGGAAGAGGCAGAGGGACAGGGAGAAACAGACTCCTGGCTGAACACAGAGCCCAACATGGGGCTCCACGTGGGGCTGGATCCCTGGACCCTGAGATCATGACCTGAGCCGAAATCAGATGCTTAACTGATTGAGCCACCCAGGCGCCCTGCCATTGTTACTTTAATTTGCATTTCTTCACCCAAATGTATGTGAATATTTTTCTAAAGATTGTGTCTTTTTGGGTCGGTCTTTGGGAACTGAAAATTCATACCTTTTCCCCGGTTTTCCCTTAGTCTTTCCTCAGAAATTCATAAGTTATTACTTCTGTGTAATGAATCAAATTTTATAATCTGCAAAGTACAATTTTACTAGATCGATGATTTATGTGCTAATTGTGTATTAATTGTATTTATAGAATATATTATCACACAAATATTTTTACATGGTATTTCATCAAGTAATTCCATTTTATTATTACATAGTTTCTGCTTTCTTATCTTCTTTGATATGGTTGTCCCTGCCCCTAAATTGTAGATGTAGTCATGTAGGATTTTTTGCAAAATTTTATTGCTTTATATTTTTAATTTAAATACTTAAGTTACCTGGATATTTTAAGTTTAAATATTTAAGCTCAGATTTAAATACGGAGTAAAAGAGGACTTGTAAAAAAAATATTTTACATATGCAAAGAACAACAATGATGAAGCTATTGTCACCAGCTGGCTCAGTCAGTGGAGTATGTGACTCATGATCTTGGCATTGTGAGTTCGAACCCCACATTGGATGTAGAAATGACGTAAAAATAAAATCTTAAAAAAAAAAAGAAAGAAAAGAAAGCAATAGATCTTTAGAAGCCAACAAATAGCTTTAATAGTTTTGAAAATGAATTAAGAAATAGGAAAACAAACCAAGAAAACAAAGGTGAGAGTCCGATATTGGGAGTTTTATCTTCTAGAAAAAGGAAGCAAGTAGGGCACTGGGTGGCTCAGTCGTTAAGTGTCTGCCTTTGGCTCAGGGCGTGATCCCTGGGTTTTGGGATCGAGCCCCACATCGGGCTCCTCTGCTGGGAGGCTGCTTCTTCCTCTCCCACTCTCCCTGCTGTGTTCCCTCTCTCGCTGGCTGTCTCTCTCTCTGTCAAATAAATAAATAAAATCTTAAAAAAAAAAATAGAAAAGGAAGCAAGTAGATGGCTTCGTCTCCCCTCGGGACAGTGTGTCAGGTGGTGCATATAGAAGTCCACTGGAGGGAGCCATGCAAGAGGCTATTTGACCAGGCCAGGTGGCCAAAGAGGGAGCTCCAGACCAAAGCCAGGAGGATGGAAAAGCTGAATCACAGCACTTACACGAAGTAGGGGGACATGCGTGATGTCCGAGCAGAGCAAAGAAGCACGCTTTACATATCCGTTTGTAAGCAACCATATATGGGCTATTTTAGGAAACCAAGCAATAGAAAGAGACCAGTTCTCAGCTCAGTCACAAAATAACCTCTCCATTCAGTCTTCCTTCAGGATACGTGGTTGTCACCATTAAATACTTCCCTGGATCCCCACCCACCAGCTACCTACGTCAACTCTTCACCTCCATTTAACAATCAACTCGTTCATACCACCTGAAGGAGTTGATGAAGAAATAGAATAAAAAACAAGAATAAAGAAAATAATAGCAGGGGTAGGAAAATATGTTTAGGGACAGAAATAACAAAAATTATCCAAAAGGATCATTTGAATCTCTGAAACCTCCAGACTTACATTGTTATTTGTCCAATTATATACTGAAGAAGAGAAAGTGGGCAGCTTCTCACTGATCACAAGCACTTGGGGTGAGAGAGACACTTATTGTCTCCTTAATTGTATCGGGCTCTGAGACAGAAACAAATGAGAATCTCCCAGCACATGCTGTCAGAGTATGAGAACTCAAAGATTTTATTCTTTTTATGTAAGCAGAAAAATTATAATGTTCCTAATATTTGTGTGTAAAACCAGACATTGTTATAAAAGATGACACAGGAAAATGTAGAATTCTAAAATACTTTTAAAACAGGTATCCTGGGCGTCTGGGTGGCTCAGTTGGTTAAGCATCTGCCTTTGGCCCAGGTCATAATCCTGGAGTCCCAGGATCCAGTCCCACGTTGGGCTCCCTGCTCAGCAGGACTGAGTCTGCTTCTCCCTCTCCCTCTGACCCTCTCCCCAGCTCCTGCTCTCGTTTGCCCATGCTCTCTCTCTCTCTCAAAAATAAATAAACAAAAATCTTTAATTAAAAAAATAAAACAGGTATCCTTAGAAGATTACCCTAAACGAAATCAGTGTAGTTAGGAACAGAAGGGTCCAGGGTATCTGAACCCCTTTCTGAGTATAACCCATCCTGCAGAATATCCCATTCTTTCTGCGTTCTCAGAAAGTGATAGGACACGGAATGCCCAACTGTGTGTGTGCTTATTGAAAGGAATTTATCCCAGTCCCAATGCATACATTTAATGGAATATTTAACATGACAAGAGATTCTGAATCACAAAATTGTTGAAATTTGGGACACAGTACACAGAGGCACAGAGCTAAGAAGCAGAGATTTTGCCAAATGATAGTATAGTTTAAGATATTTGAAGACAGTTGGGTATTCAAATATTTAAGCTATTCAAAGAAGTAGGTGAGAGGTTGGGGAGGAGAGAGAGCAAATGGATAGTTAGAATGGCACAGCCTACTAATAATGGAGTCAGAATATGAAGTCCTAGTTTTCTGTCAAAGAGAGATACTTGTATTATGTGTCTGAAAGAGGACTTCAAGCACCTCCATTTTGACCTCAGTCATACTTTCTAACTGATTCAGCTCTTTCTAGCATATCTCTTAACTCAGGCCAAAGACCCTGCAGGCAAAGCATCCCCAGATGGGAACTGAAACTACCCCCTCAAGCAATGAGAACCGCCCTGAGCCAGCAACACAATGATGGTGACTGACCCCAAGATGATGATCCATCTGACCTTCACTGCCCAGCTGCCCACCGACCTTTGTCCCACATTCCCCTTATATAAACCTGGAAGTACTTTCAGTACTTTGGAGACAGTCTTTGAGATGCTAGTCTGCTGTCTTCCAGGTGCTGGCCTCCCTGAAATAAACTCCTTTCTTGTTTCACCACCGCTGGTCTGCCTGTCTTTGGATTTTGTCAGCAGTGACTGGCCACATCTCTTTGGGACCCCGGAGCCAGGGGCTCATGCACCCCTGCGGCCCAGTTACATTTCTGTTGAAGGATGTTTTTTCCAGTGAATCAGTGCTTCACTAATGCTACATGAAAGACTAGGTAATAAACAATACGGTAATAAAGAATGATAAATAATGAAATAGTGATAAGACTACCTAAAAAGTATAAGAGAAGCCTATAGAAGTATCTGTATTAAAGAAAGAAAGCAGGATAGTGGCCCTTGAATAAGAGAAAAGGAGCTGAGGAAAAATCAACAAGCAAGAAAAGTAGAGACAGGAATCCAAAACCGAAAAATTGAAATATAACAAAATATCAAATTATCATTAAATGAAAGGTAATGGCTCACCATATGAGTTTAACTTCCAAAGGAATTGTTTCAGTAAAAGTGCTCCCGGGAAATGATGTGTGTGCGTGTTTATTGTAGAAAACATGTCTTTGTCGAAGACAGTAAGTCATTGAATGCATGTTGGGAGCCGAGGTGATGGCAGATTCCTTGAGAGAAAGCACATTCCAGCATAAACACACCAGCCCGCGTGAAGCCTGGGTGAAAGTGGTGCTGTCCACATGGCCCCTGGACCTCATTAAAAATTGAGGAGACAGTCTCCCTAAAATCTATAAAGCACTGTCATTCTCCATTGACCAGTCTCTTGTGCAAACAACACAGCGCTGGCCGCGGTGATTGGCGTGATTCTGACAGGGCTGTTGTTCATTTGTTTGTTTTTAAGCTTTTGAAGCTTGAACGTAGATATGATTTCTGATAGGTTTTTACAAATACTGAAAGTAGCTTCCGGACCCTCTTCTTTTAAGGATCTTTGGAGATTCATAAGAACTACAGATTTGAAGATTGCAGTTACCATCCAAGGAGGACAAAAATTCAGTGACTTCCCCAAAGTAATTAACATGAAATTACAAGTCCTGATTATTCTTAGTTTTTCACAAAATGCTCCACAGAGTTTTAAAAAGACACAAAAAGTATTTTTGGATTTAGATAAACATTTTAAAATATAAAATAAGACCACAAAGCAGTGTGACAGGTTTTCTTTTCTTTTTTTATAATACATCTATTAAAGTTTATTTATTTATTTGAGCGAGAGAGAGTGGGAGGAGGAGTAGAGAGAGGGGGACAAGCCGACTCCTCGCTGAGCATGGAGCCCGACATGGGGCTCAATCTCATGACACTGAGATCATGACCTGAGCCGAAATCAAGAGTCGGATGGCTAATCGGCTGAGCCATCCAGGCGCCCCAGTGTGACAGGTTTTCTTCTGTCACTTGCAAACTCTTGAGAAGCAATCCTCAGAACCCTAGAAGTGCCGTGGAAATATCTTCATTTTCAATCAGGATAAACTGCATCCAACCAAGAGTCAGGGGATCTGGATTCTAGCCGGACAGGGCACTTTTTATGTCGCAATATCCGAGATTCCCTCAAGCTTAGAGAAGATGACGAGTTCACCATTTGGATATGCAATGGGATAAGAGTGATCATAAAATCCCAGATATGATGCTGGAAATTCTCAGCTTTTTATCCAAATGGCTGTGTGGTGAGCAGAAGCTAAACTCTGTTGTAACTTCGGGAATCTCTGAGCTCACCTCTTTCCAGAGCTGTGATTGTCTTGCCACCCACAGCAGGAATGACAGTGGCATCAAGGGAACATCGCACTAATTCTCTGACAAAGATTTGTCCAAGGTATTATTATTGTAAACGATTATTAGCAATTAATGAAAATGCCCAACAAGATGGTCAAAATTAACTAGAAGAGAAACTTTCCACTGATTTCCAGGGTGACAGGAAGCAGGTATCCTCAGACGCAGTAAATCAGTGTAGAGAATCTAATTTCACTTTCCAGAGAAAATTATGGTTCCTTTGAGGAATCAATTTCCCTGGATGTGTAATTCCATATACTTTTCTTTACAAATTTCAGATACTTAGGCATTTATGATATAAAAAGTGAAATAGAAACACCAAAAAATAGTGTATAATGAGATTGCCAAGGAGGAAGAAGTAAGAACCCTTTCTCCCCCACTAATGTCATCTTAACAAGGAGGTAATGTTTGATTAAACCCAAAACTGTTAAGAGGAAGATTAATATAACCATGTTGAAGTAGCTCCTAAATTAAACATGAAGGAAGTTTTGGGAAGATTGGTGGTTTCAGCAGCCTCTGTGGAACCGTGGTTCTGAAGAATCTAGGAACTAAGGCCAACACTGTTGTGTAGATGGCCCTATTAAATATTTTGGATATGAAAAGAGGGAGGGTTTATCCTACCTTCTGGTGTGGATTCGTCTTCCCTGATTATCCAGAGAACTTTCTTTATCTTGTTTGGGAGAGCCAATTAACGTTATGTCATCATCTCAAGATAATCAAAATCCCTTCAGATTACATTGTGATATGGAGCAGAAAAGTTGCTGTAGCCCGATGGGAAGAGAGTGAATGTGAATGCTTTCTTATCCAGTTGATTGAAAATTGCTTTTGATCCTCCTTCCTGATAGAGACGAAAGACAACACATACTTTAGACTAATAGCCACATTCCGGAGTTCGTGTTAATCTGTCCGTACAAGGTTAATCCCTCTGCATGCCTAGGGCACATGGAACCGCCCCACGGTTAGGTTCATGGTGGTTCACTCTCACCTGCCATGATCCATCTCGTTTTTGCAACAGCCAGATTTTGGCCTGTGATGGGGCCCGTATTCCCTTTGTCTTTGAGGCTACAATTCTACCTGGATACAGTACAGTATTTTGATTAGTTAAGGCGGTTTCAGGAGCATTCATTTGGCTCTTCTTACCATCATGAATTTTACTTCACAGGACATACAACCAACGCATGTGCTCTGCCAGCAGCCAGGTGGAGCCATCATGACTTTATAGTCCAAGACCAGAGAGATGACAATGAGGTAAGTTCACAGAACCATTGGATCCAGTATAAAATGAACTTGAGTTGGGTAACCTCTGATCTCCATATGTCTGAGTTTAACATGAGGACTGTGATTGATTTTTTTCTTTTTCTCTTTTAATCAAAGTATAGTTGACATATAATAGGTTAGTGTCAGGTGTACAACATGGTGATTCAACAGTTATATGCCTTACAAAATGCTTACCACAAGTGTAACTGCCATCTGTCACCATGCAAAGTTAATACGATATTATTGACTGTATTCCCTATGCTGTACTTTTCATCCCCATGACTTATTTATTTTATAACTGGAAGTTTATACCTCTTATGTTACCCTGGTAATTGGGTAAGCTCCTTATCTATATCCAACAGCCCTCAATAGATCTGGGTATCCCTTTTTTCCCAGTGTGGAGTTACTTGGGTCCATGGCCATAGGTCCCACTGGTAAAAGACTCCGTGAATATATGTTTATTTATACTTACAGAGGCTCTGTTGGTTCCATTCTCAAGGACACCAGGTCCCCAGGTTCCCATTCAAGCAATGGGCTCTGTGAACTGGTTTAGATGTCAAAGTTGTATAAGGGCTCACGGTTATCTGCTCAGTTGCTGACATGAGTCTTCTGCAATCCCATTCTTTATCATTTCATCTGTAGAAGGTGAGCAGTGCCGTCGCTGGCTACCGATGCTATCTCATACCTAAGAACAAGGCCAGTTTGCCACAGACACAAATCCTTATGGATAGAGGCCCCCAGGTTGCAAAGCCAGACTTGCTTCCAGTCATAGCAGTCACACCCATCTTGCTTCTGACAGTGAGCTGTTACCATCCGGCTCCTGTTGTATGAAATCCTATTGACACTAGGGAGCCCACTTTCTTAGTCACTTTCCTGTCCTCACCAGAATCTTCAGAGGACAAAAGCTCACCAGTGAGCTTCTCGGTGATGCTGGTGCCCATCTGACTAATAATAATACAGGATGTATTGGCTTTGTGAGAGGAGCGAGCTCTGGGCCCTCTCCAGGACCATACTCAGCTGGGTTATGGTAATCATAATCAGCTCCAGGGCTGTTCTAGTGGGTTCTCTGGATTCACATCATTTTTTTTTTGTTTTATTTATTTAAGTAATCTCTATACCCAACGTGGGACTAAACTCATGATTCCAAGATCAAGAGTCACACACTCTCCTAACTGAGCCAGCTAGGCACCCCTAATAATTCAATTCTTTTTTTTTTTAAGTCTTTTTATTTAGTCATTTGAGAGAGAGAGAGAGAGAGCATCAGCAGGAGGAGGGTCAGAGGGAGAGGGACAAGCGGACTCCCTGCTGAGCGTGGGGCTTAATCCCAGGACCCTGAGATCATGACCTGAGCCGAAGGCAGACACTTAACCAACTGAGCCAGCCAGGCGCCCCTAGTAATTCAATTCTTACATGTCCCTTTGCTGGAACACTGACCCTCACAATTTGCTAAGGCAATTCCAGCATTTCTGCCTCATTTACTGTGGCATCATCATGTTAGATCTTGAAAGAGCTCTCCCAGTAGGGTCAAGGGCCAGTGTCATGTGTTTTTACAAGATGTCAAATCTTGAGTCACTGTGAGTGCCCTCATGTCGATAAACACTTCCGTGCCCAGCCTTTTCCGCAGCGAGTGAACACCCTCGCAGTGCACTTTGCTCCTGTTCCCCCAGTGGCCATCAATACCAACGAGACACAGCACACAGCTCATTTGGTAAATCAGCTATTTCCTCACCAAGGCTCTGCTGAGACCTGAACCTAGTTACTGGGCTCGCGGTCACGCAGGGGGCAGAAGTGGAATTTGAGGTGGGCAGACGTCATCATGTGAGGCAGCCACTTCAGGAGGCCTTTGTGTGGCCACAGGATAGTGGGAGCCTGCTCTCCTCTTGCAAAGGTAAAGTGACTGCTTCCATAGACCTAGAGGTTTTTTAGGGGGAATCTAGGGGTTCAGTGGTCTCAGGAATCTTGGTATCAGGGTCTTACTCCTTCAGCTTTAGTGTCCTGGTTTAGCAGAGAAGGCCTGCAAGGTCTGTGCATTGACATCCCTTTAATTCCACTGACCTTATAATGAAATCCTGGCCTTAATTTTTGCAGTTTGCCCTTTTGCTACAAGAAATGAGGGTCCAGGGGTGCCTGGGTGGCTCAGTTGGTTAAGTGTCTGCCTTCAGCTCAGGTCATGATCTCAGGGTCCCGGGATTGAGCCCTGCATTAGGCTCCCCGCTCAGTGGGGAGTCTGCTTCTCCCTGTCCCTCTGCCTCTCCCCCCCCCATGCTCTCCCTTTCTCTCAAATAAATAAATAAAATCTTCAAGAAAAATAAAAGAAACAAGGGTCTATTTATTATTATTTTTTTGTTTATTTATTCGACAGAGATAGAGACAGCCAGCGAGAGAGGGAACACAAGCAGGGGAGTGGGAGAGGAAGAAACAGGCTCATAGCGGAAGAGCCTGATGTGGGGCTCAATCCCAGAACTCTAGGATCACGCCCTGAGCCGAAGGCAGACGCTTAACCACTGTACCACCCAGGCGCCCTGAAACAAGAGTCTATTTAAATGCTGCCATGGCGGGATTCTGGCTATCAGAGCATGTCTGTAGGTTATGATTGGCCACAGGCCCAACTCTAGAACTTTCCAATCACTTTACCCACATACAGTTCAAATTCTAGAACCAATGTGTAAGTTAGTGCTTCACTTTCCATCTGTACCTCATCCCAATCCACCACACGTCTTTCCAACGTTCCCCATGTGGCACTTAGCATTAGCAAAACTGTCCTCACTGTCACCTGACCATTAGTTGACCATCACTATACCGATGATCTTAGAATTGGCTCCCCCAAAGAAGATCCAGAGATAAGGACTTCAATGGCATGTTCTACGTTGAAGATGGTCCGCAGAAAAAAATGAGGAAGTGGGGAAGTGAGACGAAGAAGGTAGAAAAGCCGCTCACTGTGGCTTAGTGAGCAGGTTTGCGGTCACTCCCACTGAGGGAATCTCTGAGCAGCTGTGTGGACAAACTCGGAATCATCCCAGTTCCGTATGGGAGGCTGCGACATTTCCCCACCAACTCCCATGCCCCAGTGTTGGAGGGGGACCCTCAGAAACTTTATTTCCTATCCCTGGTACCTGTCTATGCAGCCAAGAAAGTTCATGTGGTACCCCTCAGATCCAGAAAGCCTCAGGCAGAGAAAAGACGCCCATACCTGGGATGTAAAGATGACAACACATTGGGGAAACTCTCTTGCTTTACAGTCGCAGGTGAACTTGGGGGGCCAAGGGGGGGGCGACAACAGTGTATGTACATCTCTATGCGATCAGTGGACAAACCAGAGGTTCCATCTCCAAAAGGACCATCAAATGCAACTACTCTCTTCCTCTTGTTGGGGACCTGAGAAACTCGCCGTATTGCTTAGAGCAAGTTCAGAGAATCACATTTTTTCCAAACCCTTATTAATTTTAGGAAAAGAAATTTTTCTCATTGGAAAGTGTCTAACAGAACTCTTCAAGATTATGAGATCACATATGTTAGCCGTGGGCATTTCCACCCACATGGTGTAAGAGTTGCCAATTTTCTTTCACCAGGAAGGTGAAGCTGAGGTAGGCGAAATATTTAATTATGGAGGGGAAAAGTATGGGTTCTTCTAAATTATTTTTCTGTGTGAAAGAAAGTATATCAATCATGAAGTACAATTATAATTTTTTTAAAGGCTGACATTAAGACAAAAGACCTTGGAAAATCATAGGTAGCTCCAAGACTGTTTATTTATTTATTTAGTTAGTTTCTAAAATTTTTTTTAAGATTTTATTTATTTGAGAGAGAGAAACAAAGATAGTGAGAGAGAGAGAGAGAGAGAGAGCATAAGCAGGGAGGAGAGGGAGAAGGGGGCTCCCCCAAGTAGAGTTCGATCCCAGGACCCCAGGATCATGACCTAAGCCGAAGGCAGACGCTTAACCGACTGAGCCACCCAGGTGCCCCTAAAAGACAGTTTAAATACCAGTTTGTGATGGGTGGGCAGAATTTTCCACCAGCAAAACAGTGAAATTAAATTTCAACAGCGGAGTAGATACCACATGGAGAAATATGGCAAAACCCTCTTCCCCTTCCATAGCAGAGAGGTATCACTTCCCTTTGCACCTAGATGGGCTTGCCTGAGAGCCCATGGGCTGCCACACACACCACATCCACACACACACACACCCTGGGCCAAAGAAAGTCACAAAGCCCAGAGAAACTGGCCCATCTTGATGGGCGGAGCTACCAAGTCTCACTGTAAAGGAGGCCCCTTAACAGGAGCCATAGATAATGGTCCCCATTTTGCCAACCTTAGACTTTTCTCTTTCTCTCCCCAGAAACAACTCATTAGCACTCAAATTTTTATCAGTTGTCTATAATTAGGCACTTCCCTAATTTGCCTGTCTTCCCCCAGAAAAGCAAAAGTCCATTTTCTTTCTCAAGCTGTTCAGTAACGGGCAGTAATCAGTTGAGAAAGCCCCATGGAGGCCTCATCTTGAACTCCATGTGCTCATCAAATATTTTTCTGGAAAATATAGATCTGTTCAGAAAAAGGAAGTAGGTTGGGATTGCACAGCAATACATACTATACATTCTTGGATGTTTTGTCTAATTCTATCGAGAAAAAATATCTAGTTCTGCTGTATTTTTTCTCATGAAAGGATGGGAAAGCATGAAGCACAACTAAGCCTCTTCCAACTTATAGATCTGGATCATTTGTGTTGGATGTGACTCATGTTTATCTTGTCCCTTGGCTTATTGTTTCTGAGACAAATGAACGTGTTTGGAATATGTCTAAAATTCACATACCCTCAAGAGAAGTAAATTTTTCTACCTTTGTCAGCATCAGAGAAATGTAATTAAAAACAAAATCTCCCAGGGGCACCTGGCTGGCTCAGTCAGAAGAGCATGTGACTCTTGATTTCAGGGTTGTGGGTTTGAGCTCCACATGGGGTGTAGAGATTACTTAAAAATAAAAATCTTTAAAAAAAAATCTTCCAACCCAGGAAACCTACAAAGGTAGAAGAAAAAGAAATTTCATTTTTGAATAAGCATCAAGCCAGAATGTGATATGGACAGGCAGCTATGAAGAGATTACAGAGACAGAAAGGAATCCCACCCTTTTACATGGTCAAGCAGATACAACCCATTACATACATGTTCCCAAGACAGACAATAAATGACTAGCCGTCCAGCAAGAGACGTGACAGCACGATTTATTCCATACTTCATGCTAAATTCACCTGGTAATGGGGTGGTCATCTGCATTAGTTCATTGGTTTTATACAAAGGAAAAATAAACTCTTATCTTCATGACAGTAGATAGTTTTTCAACTGGGAGCAAGGTACCCACTGATGATAGGCTCCTGCCCTCCTACAGAAACTGTGAGATAGGGGTGCTATCTCCCTGGATGTTTACATTTTAAAGGGATGGCTCCCAGGTCTTTGACAAAAACATTCCTGGGTCATAAAGCTGACAAGAGTCTTATTTATTTGTTTGGTTTTTTGTTTGTTTTCGAGTATAGTTAACATAGAGTGTGATATTAGTTTCAGGTGTACAATAGAACGATCCAACAATTCTATACATTATTCAGTGCTCATCACAGTACGTGTCCTCTGGCAAGAGTCTTACTTAGCTTCCAAGAAGATTTTACACACTTTGAAGAGACAGAGAAAGAGCTTACAATTACAAAATTTCTCAAGTTAATGCTCTAAAAAAAGGGAAGGGAAGGAAAACTCTTCCTTTATTTTCAACAGGGAAAATTAAGCCTCATTTCTCATTCGTATTTGTCCTTACATCAGGAGGGAGCCCTTCCGTGTTAGCCCATGGTTGTTAGCAACCCATGGCGTTCCGGGTACTTGCAGCTCTCATCAGCTTAAGATGAATTCATCCATTCCTTCATTCGTCGGATTATAATTGAATCTTAAGTTTCCAGAAACGAGCCTGGACTTTGTTGGTTCAGAAGTGAATTAGACAGAGTCCTTTCGTCAAAGAATTATATTCCTTTGAGGGGGAGAGACAATAAATAGATAAACAAATAAATTTATTTAATTTATTTCCATGTGAATTACAGGTGCTGTTAAGGGTATGAAGATAAAATAGCAAAAAGGACCATGCTTGATGGGAAGTGTTACTTTAGGAAAAACTTTTTTTTTTAAATTTTAGGAAAAACTTTATGTGGAGGTAGTATTTGAGCTAAGATGTGAAGGAAGAGATGGGGTTCTACAAGAGAAGAGGAGGGTCAAAAGCAGAGAAATTGAGAAAAACTTTGAGATTTGGGGCCTGACCAAGAGAATGAATCTCAGTGAGTTACTATGCATGGGGACACAGGGAAAATGCACATTGGAAGTTTGAGATGTTTTTTAAACATCAAAGTATAAATGTTAAGAAGACAACCTGCTACATAGTTTTCAACTCACATTAGATGCCCGGGAAGGATATATAAATGTGGGAGTCATCATCATTTAAAACAGGAATCCAGACACCCTTTTCTGGCTATGATGGAGTGCTTGGTGGAAGCCTCATGCTCCCATGAAAACCAGATTAAAACGGAAATAAGATTTTAAGAAATGAATCTGTATGACATCATCAGAGATCTGCCTAGGGAACTAGGATCTGAGTGGGCAGATGGCAAAAGGAAGTGAACCAGAACGAGAGCCAAAATTCTTTATCCGATTGTTGCCTATTGGCACTGGGCTGTTAATAGCGGAAGGGAGCCTGAAAACCCAGGCCCATGGAGGTCTGGGCAGCATGGTTGCTAAGGATTGGGGAAGTAAAGCAAAACAAAATGGCAAGATTGCACTTTGTGGATGGTAGGGAAGCCAGGATTTGGGTGGCCAATAATCCAGGGAAAGGAGGCCAGAGGATGAGACCCCAATGTATGACTTGGTTTCTCCTTCCTCTTGAGGCATTTGCCAAATTCTTGGACTGCAATGAGTAGGGGAAAAAGAAGTTGGACAGAAAACCTCTAAAATATCCCACAGTCTCTCCGGCTAGAGAGGAAAACATCAAATTTCAAGACCCAGCAAAGTATAGGGAGCCTTATAATTATTTTTTTTAAATATTTTATTTATTTATTTGAGAGAGAAAGAGTGAACGAGAGAGAGAGAGAGCACAAGTCAGGGGGAGGGGCAGAGGAAGAGGGAGAAGCAGACTCCCCACTGAGCAGGGACCCCAACTTGGGGCTCCATCCCAGGACCCCGGGATCATGACCTGAGCCGAAGGCAGATGCTTAACCAACTGAGCCACCCTGGTGCCCCCATAGGGACCCTCATAAATGCACTCCACTTTTGGTTGGGACATCTCAAGTCGCACTCCAGAAGTCCCTGATCCAGAAGTAGATGGAATTAAAATAGGGCAAATCTGCCTCCTGTCATCTCAATCCCTTAGCGGATTGGGATAATCTTCCCCTGTCCCCATGGGGAAGTGAATAAATGTGTTACTTAAGTAGATTGATGGAACATAATACTGAACCCAGAAGTAGACCAGCATGTATCACGATCACCCGGTTTTTGTCAAAGCTGTCAGTGACCTGCAGTAGAGACAGAATCACTCTCCCACATGTGGTGCTATGTCAGACGGAAATTGCACAGAAACATTAATTCACAATGAACTACAGACTTAAATATGAAAGGCCAAAACAATAAAGATCCAAACAAAAAGTTATTTTGTGGTAGGCAAATGTACCTGAAAAAGGAACAGAACAGTTCTTTAAAAAAAAAAATGGATAAATTGGACTTCATTAAGAACTTCTCTTTATCAAAGTCAGCACCAAAGGGCACAGGGGAATTGGGGCAGTGATAGAACTTGATTATAGCGGTGGTTATACAGCCGCAGGGTTAACTAGGTGAATTCACTGTCTCTTGGGCAGAGAAACACTGGCTGTGCTAAGGGAGAAAAGGGATTATACCCCAAAGAAGCTCCAGACCCTAGTTGGCTTGTACCATCAGGATCAGGAGGCTGAATATTCAACATACCTCACTCTCTGAGCCTCAGTGTTTCCTTCTTCTGGGAAGGAAATAGAATAGAAATGTCTTCATTGGTCACTGGGAGGATTTAATGCTTAGAATAGTGGCAGGCTTGTCCCTCTCCCTCTGCCCCTCCCTCTGCTTGTGCTCTCTCTCTTTCAAATGAATAAATAAACTCTTAAAAAGAGAGAAAGAGAGAGTGTGTCCTCTGGGCAGCAGACACAAAAGCCAGGGTACCAGGCATGTACGAAATCTCTTTTCTCAGAAACACCACAGATCTGGGGTGGGGCAGAGGGAGAGCACAGATGGTACCCCAAATTTGCAATTCACATTTTATGCCCCTGAGGCTTCCCCAAACCTTTATGTCCCCAAGTCTCCTGTGACTTTAAACTGCATCCCTCTGGTCACGGGTTCAGCTCTGTAATGCATCATTTACTCAGCAAATACGGAATATGTGCTTACTCTTTGTAGTGGTGAGCACCGGGGCTCGCCAGGGATAGGACCCAGGCTTCACTCTCCCTGAACTCTCCAACTCACCTAGAAGAGAGACAGAAAGTAGGACAGTTAGGTTGACGTGCTGCAGGGAGGCAAGGGCAGCCACTCTCTTGCTCTCTGCTGAGCTCCCAGCCTCTTGAAGTTTTGTCTGATCAGTCCAGAGACCTAGCACAGTGGCTGGCACCTAGGAGGTGTTTAGTAAATATTTGCTTTACTGATTGCATGAATGAATGAATATGTGTATGAGAAAGATTGTAAAGGTAAGACGTAAGAGGACGGGATGCCTGGTTGGCTCAGTCAGTTAAGCGTCTGCCTTCAGCTTAGGTCCTGGGATTGAGTCCTGCATCAGCCTCCCTACTCAGCGGGCAGCCTGCTTCTCCCTCTGCCTGCTGCTCCCCCTGCTTGTGCTCTCTCTCTCTCTGACAAATAAATAAATAAATAAAATCTTTTTTAAAAAGTAGGAGGGCAAATTCAGAGAAAGAGAGATGCCTGCAGAAAGAATATGCTTAGGGAAAGCCCCAAAAGGGGAACAAAGATAGAGGAAACATTAGCATGGGTGGGCAGTGGCAGACTGCCTGCCTACCAGCCTGTGGGGCCATCTGCGAGGAGCAAGAAAGTAGGGAAGCCTCGGGTCAGCAAGGATCCCTGCCCCCACCCAGTTATGTCCTGCGGAGGTCACACAACGTGAGAGGCTCCTTCTCATCCGCGTGAGGATTCTGGGTCTGTTTCATGCCAGAATGGGCCTTAGCAGGTGCAGAGCCAGCAAATCCAAGGCAAGGACACATCTCTTGATAGCCTGGCTCTGGTGGCCAGTGGGGCTTGTGTTCACAGGTTCAACGGGAAAGTAGTGAAGAAAGAGACAGTTCTCAACTGGCTGGCACCCAAGGCTCAGCACAGAGGAAGCAGATAGAAACATCCATCTTCTGAAAGAGATATATTTGAACATGTTGGATTTTTTAAAAAAGATTTATTTATTTATTTGAGAGAGAGAGAGAGTGTGTGCTCGAGCACAAGCCGGAGTGGCAGAGGCAGAGGGAGAGAGAATCTCAAGCAGACTCTGTGCTGAGCACAGAGCCCGACATGGGGCTTGGTCTCATGACCCTGAGATCACAACCCAAGCCCAACTGCACCAGCCAGACCGCCCCTATTTGCACATGTTTAAAAGCTGCTGCCTAAGGGTCAGACTTCCAACCAGCCTGAATCTAGTGCTGACTGAGATCCTCCCCCTTGGGACACTGACATGTCTTCGCACACCCTCAACGACTAGGAGCCACTAAAAAGAAAGTAAGCTACTTGGACAATCACCAGAGTTTGAAAGACAATCAAGAGATAGGGCAACGTCGACTGATAAAGTTAATCTCCCACACGAGGCCACTCAGCCACTCACCAAGACTGGGAGAGGTGGGTGTTCTCTCTAATGCGTAAGAACGAACGCAGAGAGCCAAGGAACATGAAGCAACAGAGGGATGTGTTCCAAATGAAAGAAGGAGATCAAACCTCAGGAGGACCTTAATGAAACAAAGATAAGTGATTTCCCCGATCCGGAGAAAAAAGGCTAAGCGCCTTGTGTACTTTCAATGTCAGTCTAATGCATATCTGCTGTATAAACACAGGGACCCATGGCTGGAGGCCGGTAGAATAAAGCACCCTGAAGTAATTACAGGAATACTTAATCAGAGAGAAAATAAGAAACCTAGAGAGCGAGAGAGAGATCCCGAGACAGTTAGAAATCACCATTCTCACCCTATAGAGGGTAAGAGCAGGCAGCAGCCTGAAAATCAGTTCTAACATTCAATGTCCTGGACCATGAGAGCTGGAAGGAAGCTTATCGCCAAATTCCAGTCCCGTGTGCTGTTTTGTACTGTGGATATTTTGTCCTTTTAGTGATTCTGCATTGGACAGGCTTTTAAAGTTTTAGAGAGGGTAAGACAAAGGATTATTAGAATTGAGTGCCTTGGGGCACATCTAACTGACATAAATAATATTCAGATCATTTGTGTATAGAGTTATGTATACCATATACTGTATATATATTCACTATATATGTAACTATAACTCATTCTGGGAAACTTAAGATTTTTCCCACAAGTGCTGTAGATATTTAGTTACTTTTTGCTTTTCTTTAGGAATTTTCTGAATTTGAGGCTTAAAAAAAAATCCGGTAGTGGGGCGCCTGGGTGGTTCAGTTGGTTGGGTGTCTGCCTTCAGCTCAGGTCATGAACCCAAGGTCCTGGGATCCAGTCCTGAGTTGGGCTCCCTGCTCAGTGGGGAGTCTGCTTCTCCCTCTGCCTGCAGCTTCCCCTGCTTGTGCTCCCTCTCTCTGACAAATATTTTTTAAAAAAATTCCAGTATAATTAACATACAGTGTTAGATTAGTTTCAGGTGTACGTTATACTCATTCAACAATTCTAAACATTACTCAGCGCCCATCATGATAAGTGCCCTCTTGATCCCCTTCACCTATTTCACCCATCCCCCCACCCACCTCCCTTCTGGTAACCATCAGTTTATTCTCTCTGTTTTTTGTATCTTTTTTCCTTTGTTCGTTTGTTTTGTTTCTTAAATTCCACATATGAGTGAAATCATATGGTATTTGTCTTTCTCTGACTTATTTTGCTTAGCATTGTACCCTCTAGATCCATCCATGTTGTGGCAAATGGCAAGATTTCATTCTTTTTTACAGCCAAGTAATATTCCTCTGTGTGTGTGTGTCTGTGTGTGTGTGTGTTCCGTGTATATATATGTATATATACATATCTTCTTTATTTGTCTATCAGCGGACACTTGGGCTGCTTCCATAATTTGGCTGTTGTAAATAACACTGCAGTAAACATAGGGGTGCACCTATCTTTTTGAATTAATAGAATTACTGGACCATGTGGTAATTCTATTTTTAATTTTTTGAGGAAACTTCATGCTGTTTTCCACAATGGCTGCCCCAGTCTGCATTCCCACGAGCAGCGCACGGGCTTCCCCTTTCTCCATATCCTTGCCGACACTTGTTGTTTCTTTTTTTATTTTAGGCATTCTGACAGGTGTGCAGTCCCATGTGTTATTTGCCCATACATGAATATACTTGAAGAAAAGTTTAGGATGTATATCCAGGTCTAATAAATTTGAACACACATTTTTGTTGGTATTAAAGGTAGTGAATAGGAATAGGCAGTCAAGAGCTTACCTAATTTGAATTAGGTAAACCAAAAAAACAGATTTTAATATTATAATTAGTAAAATGGCATCATTCAGGGAAACTGACTTAGAAAGGACTAGAATTACTGATATGAAAGATACTGGAAGACCCCCTTTATCTCTCTTGAAACCAGAATTTTTTTTTCTTTGTGACAATTTCTTTCTCTTAATTTATTTTTTTTTAAAGATTTTATTTATTTATTTATTTGACAAAGACAGCCAGCGAGAGAGGGAACACAAGCAGGGGGAGTGGGAGAGGAAGAAAAGATTTTATTTATTTATTTATTTATTTGACAAAGACAGCCAGCGAGAGAGGGAACACAAGCAGGGGGAGTGGGAGAGGAAGAAGCAGGCTCCCAGCGGAGGAGCCCGATGCGGGACTCGATCCCAAATTGCCGGGATCACGCCCTGAGCCGAAGGCAGACGCTTAACGACTGCGCTACCCAGGTGCCCCTTTTTCTCTTTAAACCACATTCTCTTCAAACCAGTTTCCTATGAACCTAATTCAACAGAATGAAAAAGGTGTCCTCCCATAGTTGTCAGGTTTGTACTTGCTGGGCCTGTCAATGTGAAAGGTTTTCCACCGCAAATTCTGAGGAAGGGATATTTATCCCTGAACAGCCCAGTATGGTTTTTGATAATGGAGTAGATAACATAGGGAAAACGGGGCTTCCAAGACCCACTACGGCAGGTCCGGCTGGAGGCAACAGAAGGGGTCGTCACCACTGAGCCTCACAAAGGAACTCATAGAAAATACCGGAATCAGTTGTCAAGTTCTTGGAAGAAACGAACTGGGTCACGAGAGAAGGGCGCCAGCTGTGGCAACCATCTCGGGCAGGCCCTGTGTCCTCGGCATGGGCCTCTGTGGGGAAGTCTGCGTGGCCCATGCTTTCTCCTTCCGCCGGAAAATGGAATGCACAAAGGTGGAAACACAGGGGCTGCGTTGGTGCTAGGAGAAAGGCCCTGCCAGAGGATTCCATGTCCCCAAATAGACATATAAACATGCCAAGCGTGCATCTGGGTGGCTCAGTCCGTTACACGTCTGCCTTCAACTCAGGTCCTGACCTCCAGGTCCTGAGATCGAGTCCCGCATTGGGCTCTCTGCTCGGCGGGGAGCCTGCTTCTCCCTCTACTTGCTGCTCCCCCTGCTTGTGCTCTCTCTCTAATAAACAAAATCTTTTCTAAAAAGTGCCAGGCTGACTCCCTACACCAGTGATTTGGAACTTAAAGGGTGTCACACAGAGACTTGAATTGGATGAATGTGAGCGTGTCAGTCAAAATTTCCTAGATTTGCGACAAGTTCATCAGCACCTAGAGCAGCCCCAGACCCGGCACTCTCAGTTCCCGGCACCGGAGAAGGTCCTGTGGAACACGTTTGAACAATGAGCACTAACAAGCAAGGGCTGGGAGGGAGGCCCTCGGCTGCGTGGATCCGGCCCCGGGGAAGGGGCCGAAGTGCGCACACCTGCAGGCCGGAGGCGCCACGGGTGGACATCCTCCCGCGCGCGCGGCAGACTTGGGCCCAGCCTTTAAATTCTGAGCACCTGGAGAAGAGGCAGGATGCAGGTTCAGCCGGCGCAGGATGGAGTTCCAAGTGCCGGACGTGCCGCTGTTGAAGATCTTCTCCTTCCTGGACGCATTCAGCTTGCTCCAGGCTTCCCAAGTGAACAGGGTAAATGCTCCCCACAGTCCGCTCTCTGTGGGGTCCCACCCCCACCCCTCCACGAGTGTCGCACAGACCCCTTTCCGCTCAGCCCCTCCGCGTCGGGATCTAGGAGACCCCAGCCTCAGACCCCCGCAGGCTGCCTCACTGCTTACATTTACCGTGTTCTGGCCCTTTCACCCAGCTCGCACAGACCCAGCTCCCTGGCTTCCAGCGGCCGCTCCTGACCAGATCGCAGAACAGCGGAGTGATGCACTGGGTGTTGGGGAATTCGCGTCCTTAGCTCTGAGGGCCTCACGTTTTGTTAAACGAAAAAGGACAAAGGAGTGTACAGCGTCTCTGTGCTGACTAAAGGGTCCTTGCAGCTCGCATTTCAAGGCCCGGGAAACCCACGTTTCTCCTGCAAGAATTCTGAGCACCTGTCTTAGCAGAGATGGGCCTCTGCGGCTACCGTGTGGGGGTCCCCCCAGACCGGGAGGGCTTTGAGAGCCCTGCTGGCAGCCGGTGAACCGAGGAAGGCCTTACTCCCCGAGCACAGGAGAGCAGAGGAGGAGCCAATGTTTGGGTAGTGACTGCCCGCTGACCTCTTCCTTTCTCTCCCTCAGGGCTGGAATAGGGTGGCGGAGAACGATCAGCTGTGGAGGTGAGCCGGGGCAGGGTCCGGTGGGAAGGCAGGTGTTTCTCATGGGAGGCCGCGGACCTCCAAGTGTGTACTGGGGCGGCTTGTGCAGGGCTGCGTGGGGAGAGGCACGAGTGAGGCTCACAGCGAGGAAAGGTTCACAAGACCAGTGCTACTGGGGAGGCCAACTGACCAGGGGCAGCCTGGGGGGCCAATGACTCTGTTTCCAGAAACCTGTGTCTGAAGAAATGGAGCCTGTGCAACTTCTCCGGGTGCCTGGGCTCACAGACCTGGAAGTGGCTCTTCCTCGAACAAACGAAGCTGGAGCACCGGATGGCGGTGGTGAAGCCAGAGGACTTTCTCTTCAGAGAAGCGAGCGGGAACCTCGGTACGGGGATGGAACGCCTGGGAAGAACGTGACAAATGGTTTTAAGAAATGCACTATTTTCCCCCGTGTCTTCATTCAGTGAAGAGAAAGAAAATTACAGCTTCTGGTGCTGGGTTGCTGTGGTAGAGGTCACAGTCGGCCTGTGTCTTCTCTTGTCCCCCACGGTCCATGGTGCATGGAGAGACCAGAGTGATCTCTTCAGGAAATCAGGGCCCGGTCTCCCTTTCTCCAAAGTCTTCCCGTCCCTCCTAGAATAAAAATGTTAAAAAGGAAACTGGAATAACAGGGCTTCTACCATTCACTTTATTCCTAGTACCTCTTTTAAAACTCATAACAGTTCTCCGATGGAGCCCTCTTTATCCCCATTTTGCCCGTTAGGGAAACTGAAACGAAGGAGGAAAAACAAGCCGGCCAGTGTCTCCCCAGGGGCCCGTCCGCCCTGGGAACCCATGTCTGGATGACTCTGAAGCCAGCTTCTTCTCTTTGCCGTAGTTGTTTCCCAAACTGTCCTAAGAGGGTGCAGGAAAGCGTAGTTATCTTTCCAGAGTCCTCTTTATTCGATTGGACCATCCCTCCGCTATCTGGTGGCCCAGTATTGCCTGTGTTTCCTTCCAGGAATCTTAGGACCTATGGCTTATCTGTCAGGATGTGGCCACACAGTGGGTGCACAGGAGAAGTCCATCCTTTGTACGGTGTCGTCAAAGCACAGGCTTTATGCCTGGGACGTGCAGGAGGTGAGTCGGGCCAGTGAGGAGCACAAGTAATGCCTCACCTTGTCCATCCTGTGCCACACAGGCAACAAGTGCTGGGGGGGATGGCACTTGGAATCAGTGACAGAAACAGAGTTTCAAATCAGGTCTTCTCATTGGTAATCTGTGACCTTTCCGTTCAGACTGTAGACACACAGAAAACGCACTTTTTAATGTGTAGTTTTTTTTTTTTTTTAAGATTTTATTAGAGTGCGAGCACATGGGCACACAGGCAGGGGGAGAGGCAGCCTCCCCTCTGAGCAGTGAGCCAGATGGGGGACTCGATCCCAGGACCCTGGGATCCTGACCTGAGCCAAAGGCAGATGCTTAACCGACTGAGCCACCCAGGCGTCCCTAATGTGTATTTCTATCTATACGTTTGTACAAGGACTTGTTTTCTATTGGTAACATGGAATGGCTGTGAAATAAACTTAGGGTGTTGCACACCTTCGCGACCTATTCTGCCTCTCTGTCAACTGTTGGCATTTGTTACGTTGGCTTTTTCAGACAGTGGTCTCTCACCGATCACTTCCACGGCGGACAAAGGTCTTCTACATCAGGACCAATAAATGTGCTGCAGAAATCACTAGATGGGGGACTGGAAGACCCCAAAGGGGATCCCAAGTTATTGCATTTTCTTGGTTTTCTCTGTTTGGATTTTTCTCCTCTCCCTGTGGAAAGTATACAATGACGCTTCTTCACATTGGGTCTTCTGAAGTATGATAAATAAACCCTTTATGAGTATATGAGGTGGCAAGGGAATGATGAAAAAAATCTAGAAGGGACTCCTAAAGTTACACAATGTTACATGTCAGTTACATTTCACTAAAAGCTGAGAAAATCAGAAAGGTACTCTCTTAGATAAGTTGTTCTGGGGGAAACCAGTCACCACGTCCCCGAGGACATCCCAGCAGCCCAGTGGATGGTCCACTTGGCAAAGATCTCAGGCCTTCTGCCAACAGCCAACACCATCTTTGCAGTTATGTGAGCGAACCACCTTGGAAGCTAACCTTCAGTCCTTCGGATTATTGTGTCCCCAGTCAACACACGGAAACCAGATGAGGAACCCGAAACCAGAGCCACTCAGTGACTTGTCTCCTGAATTTTCAACCAACAGAAGCTGTGTGAGATAAATGTTTATTGCTTCGAGCTGCTCTAGCATTTTTTTAGGCAGCAACAGATAACCGTTTTTCGTATCACTTTCCTTAAAATTTAAGATGTGGAAGAAGCTGGAAAAATTCTGAGGAGAGTTTGGGACTTTGAGGAGACCTAGCAGAAACCCAGGGGCCTGTCATGAGGCTGCAAAGACTTAAAGGGAAATGTAAACAAGGCTATTGGAAGAAGAGGGAAAGGATAAAATGACCGTTAGATAAAAGAGAGCCAAGGATCGCTGGTTCTGAAAAATTGTAGCTTTTCAAGATGGCAAATGATGCAAAAATTTAAGATCAAGATCAACCCACAGCAGCGTCAATAAACCATTCTATAAAGGTGAAGCCAAAGGAGGGACTGCAGAATTCTTTACAGACCACAGAACGATCTAAGGGGGTGCCTCAGAACTGTTAGTCAAGCAATGGACCTCAAAGTTTAAGGCCTTGTCCTCAGCAGCCCCTGGGATTTATCCCAAAGACTTGTGGGTGTGGCTCTTATCTAATGACATCAACTCCAGTAAGTTTCTCGGAGACCCACTAAGTTCAAGGGAATCGTACTGGCTGAAATGCTGCCAGTTTGAATTTAAAGAGGTTGAAATATCACAACAGGAAAAGAGGACTTTGAATCTTGAACTTTTCCAAGGAAGAAGCAGCCTGTGAAACCATTCAGCTACAAAATTGGGCCACCATATACAGACAAGGCAGAACCAAGAGCCTAGAGAGTGGAGCCAGGAGTCCTGAAGAACCTTTCCCAGGCGTTGAATCCTGATCAACATATTACAGCACGTTCCCTGTTGGATCTCAAATATTCTGCGTAGCAGTGATGCCCACGCCTCTACCTCCATTTCCCCTTTTTTTGGATGAAAGTGTCTATAATGGTATCTATGTTATAATCTCCTATCCTTGTATTTTGGGGATGGGGGTCAGACAACTTGTATACTTAGTTCTGAGGTTTTCACATCAAGATGAACTGAATCTAAAGGGCCTCATGTCATTAAACAATGAAGTCTTGGATTTTGTGATGTTGCTGTAATGGTGAGATATTTGGGGGCATGGGAGATGGTGAGTGTATTTTGCACTGGGAGGGAGGTGAGTTATTAGGGACTGCAGGGTGGGGTGTATCAGCCAGTCTTGAAGATGGCCTCAGTCTTCCTTGTCCCCTATTCATGATCCTAGATCGTCCACTCCCACACTGAATAGGGCTGACCTTTGTAACCAATTGGACATTGTGGAAATGATGGTGTGTGACTTCCGAAGCTATGTCATCAAATACACTTCCTCTCTCTTGAGTCATTGGCTCCCAGAAAGCCAGCCACAGTGTTAAGGACCCTAAGAGACCCTACAGGGAAGGTCTGTGTGGTGAAGTACTGAGGGCTGCGGGTAGCCAGCGCCAACTTGCCAGCCATATGAGTCAACCCTCTTGAGCCTCCGCCTCATGAAGCCGACTTCAATTCATAAGAGACCCTGAGCCACAACCACCTGGCCAAGCTGTACCTGAATTTCTATCAGAAACTGAGATAACAAAAACTTTTCTTTTAACCACCCAGTTTTTTTGGAGAGGGTTTATTTTTATTTATTTTGCTTATTAAAAAAAACTCAGTATAGTTAACATACAGCATTATGTTAGCTTCAGGTGCACAATATAGTGATTAGCGCTTCTTTACATCACCAGGTGCTCATCATGACAAGTGCCCTCCTTCATCCCCGTCACCTGTTTCCCCGTCACCCATTGCCTCCCCTCTGGGAACTGTTCTCTAGAGTTGAGTTTGTTTTTTTGGTTTGTCTCTTTTGTGTTTCTTAAATTCCGCAGATGAGTGAAATCCTATGGTATTTGCCTTTCTCTGACTTATTTCACTTAGCATCATACCCTCTAGATCCATCCATATTGTTGCAAAAATGGCAAGATTTCATTCTTTTTCATGGCCAAGTAATATTGCATTGTGTGTGTGCTTGTGTGTGTGTACGCGTACATACATACCAATCTCCTTTATCCGTTCATCTGTCAATGGACACTTGAGTTGCTTCCATGTCTTGGCTGTTGTAAATAACGCTGCAGTGAACGTAAGGATACCCCTACCTTTTCAAATTAGTGTTTCCTTTTTTTTTTTTTTTCAGCTAAATACCCAGTAGTGGACTTGCTGGACCATGTGGTAGTTCTGGTTTTAATTTTTTGAAACTTCATACTGTTTTCCACAGTGGCTGCTCCAGTTTGCATTCTCACCAACAGGGCACAAGGGTTCCTTTTTCTCTGCACCCTTGTGGACACTTGTTGGTTGTTGCATTTTTTATTTTAGCCACTCTGACAGGTGTGAGGTGATATTTCATTGTGGTTTTGATTTTAAGCCACCCAATTTGGGGCTGATTTATTGCACAACAATGGATAACACTACACAGGCAACCTGTTAAGTGTTACAAATCAAAATGGTGATTACATTTGGGGAGTGTGGAGAAGTTAATAGAGCAAGTGTAAGTGGGCTTAGAAGTAGTTATCAATTTGTAATAACTAAATTTTGCATTTATTTTTATATTCTTTTTGTATGATATGCTTCACGATTTTTTAAAGGTTAAAGAAAATCTAGAAGGGAAACGATTTCTTCTGTGTTATTGGCAATGTACAAGATTGATGATGGAATAACAATTAAGAGAGTTGATATTCTTTGAATTCCTACTGTTGACAAGGCAGAATTCTTTTTTCTTTTTTTAAAGATGTATTTATTTACTTGGGAGGGAAGGGAGAGGGAGACAGAAATCCAAGCAGACTGTGCACCGAACATGGAGCCTGACGTGGGGCTCAATCTCACAACCCTGAGATCACGACCTGAGTTGAAACCCAGTTAGATGCCTAACCAACTGTGCCGCCCTGGCATCCCTAGGCAGAATTCTAAGAATCTTTCATGTGCTGTGAAATGTAATACAACAGCCCTGTAAGAAGCCACAATGGTAAGTAACTTGCTGGTTGTAACACCTTTAGTAAGAGGCAGAACTGACTTGAGCCCAGAAGCCTGATTGTTCTTTATGCCCATCACATAGTGAGATCTTCCCTTTGAATATACCGCGTTGTTCCTTTTCTGTGTTCACTATCCGTCAAATAATTGAGATGTTTAGAATTTTCTTATTCTTTCCCAGAAGCAAGAAATGGATCTGATTTGGAAGAGAGTTCCAAATAAACACTGGCAAAAAGAAAGCCCAGTAGGTGTGAAGAGTTCCTTGTGTTCCTCTCATTCTCTAGGGCACCATGATCTGGTCCAGCCCAGTCCAGCAGTCTAGTATCATGCGTCTGGCGACCCTCCCTCAAATGCATCTTGCATTCACTGTGGATTTGGAAGGAACTGTCAAAGTGTGGAATTGTCAGGATGAGGATGCCCTGGCTACTCTCACCATGCCTTGGACCTGTTTTTCCTTGGAAATCTGTCTCACAAATGATGGCCCATTCCTGATGGTAAGTGAGCACTGCTCCTAGAGAGGGCCCACAAAACAAAATGCCTGCTGCCTTGACAGATGTTATGGCCCCATGACTGTCACATCACTGTCTATCTTCCTGGAGTCATCCCTACTACATACCCTGAGAGTCCAAACATACCCGTGAATGTTGGCCCTATAAACCTTGCTACCATCTTGGCCTTTGATCTACCACAAGTACATTTCCCTAGTCATTCTTCCAGAAAAGAAAAAAAAGTGTCCCTGAATGATTTCCTATCTATGTCTCTTCTTTCAAGTGTGTATTATACAGTACTTGACCTTGGACAGGGATTATGAAGAGAGAGCTGTGGGTTTGGGAAAACATTGAGGGGGGAAAAATAGTGTTGATGTGCTATGAGTGACTATTCTTGAGAAGAGTGCTTTGGGGCTTAGAAAGTTTTATTCCTTGGGATCATTCTCACGATGCTGCGACAGCTTTTCACCTCCACTGGGGGCTCGAAGAAACCATAGTGTGTTTTGCAGCTGACAGTGCTGCCTTCTGTGTGCTCACGGATTTCCTGTCTCCTTCCACTGACGTGGTGGTGGTGCTTTGGTTTCAGGTGGGCAACTCTGAAGGCAACATCTACACACTGACAGTGCCTGAGCTAAGGGGTGTCTCTAAAGTCAATGCATTTAAATACAGTGTTGACCTCCTACACTGCTCTCCCGACAAGAAATGGATCTTTGCATCTGGGACACATCAGAATATCTTGCCCGTGGTAGGTGTTGCTCTGTGCCCTAGCTTTGGGAGGAGAGGGTCAACACCAGGAAGGTGGGGTTTAGGAAGTGTCAAAGAACCTGCAGAACTCAGGGAGGACCGCGCAGGGCGCTCCCTCATCTCAAAAGCCATATCGCATGTAAAATCCATTTTTGTAGCCAAGAAATAATGTTCTTTGAAGTGATAGTATCAAGCTGCAAGAAAAAAAATGTTTGTTAATGAAAATTTGCTTATGAAGCCTGAATCAGCCAAAGAGCTAGAGGAGGTGAGAGTGCTCTCAAGAAAGCAGGATCTTTGGTAACCTTGCTCATTTTAGCTTTCCTTACTTTACATTTATCTACCTTGGCTGGAAGGGACAAAAGTCCGGAAGTAAATAAGAACGTATCAGCCTCCGAATGTCCCTCTGAGAAAGTCTGTGGCCCTTGAGTCCGCCATTTTTACCAGTGGCGTGCGTGGACCACACACCAGAGAGCAAGGAGCTGAGAGGAGTCAGTGAAAGCCAAACAGCCTTCCACCAGTTCTCCAAGAAGGGAAAAATCTATCCAACCAATGGCAGCTTGATCTGGGCTCCAATGTGGCCAGATGACTTTCTAACTCCGTGGCCTGCCGGAAGAGCAGCTTTGGGGACTTTGCTTTAGGCATGACCTTGACAGGCAGGAGAGGAAGACAGTCCTTGGATGTCAGATGACAAACAGGGAATACTCAGTGTTTCCTAAGATTCAGAATAAAGCTTTGGCTACAAAGCAAGGATTTTTTTGTTTTGTTTTGTTTTGTTTAAGTAGGCTCCATGCCCAATGTAGGGCTTGAACTCATGACCCTGAGATCAAGAGTCACATGCTTTACTGACTGAGCCGGCCAGGCGCCCCAGAAAACCAGGACTTTTAAGGAGGCTTTTCTGGAGTCGCTCCTGTCCTGACGTGCTGTAAATTCTCCTTTCGCCCAACTACATGTGCAATAATCTCTCCATAGGTGTTTCTCACAGAGAGCTTACTGAAACCGTCAGAAGGCAAAAGCCCTCTGTCGCTCTCTATCCCATTTTCATCATGCTGCAGAGCCTGCTGGGCCCCAAGGAGGACAAGCAGGATCACAGTGATGTACCGAAGAGGCTCTTGCAGGAAGACAGGATTTACCACCTTTGAGCTAATGGCTAAGAGGACGGGGGACCGAACAGACATCCAAGGTAGGCTGTGCCACATCAGAGACACGGTTTCTAGTCCCTTCCACGCGTGCATTCTTTGGGAGCTATAACTCTGCGGAAAGGGGGTGGGGGATTTCTTTAGCTGGGGGCTAACCCCTGCCTGCGTGCCTCTCACGCCCATGCTCTGACCTCCACTCCACCCCGCTCTTGGGCAGGTCTGTCTAGATTCCCATCCTGCCTTAGGGCCTGGATCCCAATGCCTCCTCCATGCCTGAGCCGTTTCAGTCCATCGCCCCGCCCGCTCCTGGGTCCGGGCACCCATTACGGTGGTCTGTGCTGTGTATTTGTCGCTGGCCTACCCTTCGTTTTCCTCACCAGACTGAGGTCCCATGAAAGCAGGGAGTGTGTGTTTTCACTCGGTGTAAAGCTGTCGTGCTGGCTAAAGGATCCCCAGTTTGCCTGGACGTGCGTGTGTGTTTCCCACAAACACAGCCCGCCAGATTGCAACTTTCCTGTTGCCGCTTCATATGGAGAGTCCTATTTGGATGGGCGTCGGAGACAGAAATACGGTTGTCTTCGAGAGTGGGCCATCCTTATTCCTCTTCACCATCAGTGGCCACCTGCTACAACGATTTGAGGACCACCAGAGGACCATCGGCAACTTGTGGGTGGTAGGTATGAGCCTCCCCGCCCGCCACTCTTTGCTTGGTCTCTGGGCCACTCACCCCGGGTGTCCTTTGAAGGATCCGGTGCACGTCCTCACCACCTCCATGGATGACTCTCTGCATCTGTACATGTGGGACGAGGAAGGCCGTTACCCGCACCTCAAGAGCTGCTGTCACCTGGAGCACGCGGGGAGTGACCCGGTGCCGAGCTGGTAAGCCCTGCTCTGTGACCTGACCTTTCCTTAAAGATTGCAAACTTCCATATAAAAAAATGAAGGGATAATAAGTGAGGTTTTTAAAAAAAATTTTTTTGAGGGGCGCCTGGGTGGCACAGCGGTTAAGCGTCTGCCTTTGGCTCAGGGCGTGATCCCGGCGTTATGGGATCGAGCCCCACATCAGGCTCCTCCGCTATGAGCCTGCTTCTTCCTCTCCCACTCCCCCTGCTTGTGTTCCCTCTCTCGCTGGCTGTCTCTATCTCTGTCGAATAAATAAATAAAATCTTTAAAAAAAAATTTTTTTTGAGGAGATATATGTATATATACACACACACACACTTGTGTCCAAAAAGAGAATTGCTAGTCCTTGGAATATGTTCACAGCCCTTGCAGTACATTTCAGAAGGTTTCCAAAAGGGCCCCCACTTGTTTGCCCACAGCAGAACATGGAACATTTCTATCCTCAATATCCTGTCTCTACTTGCAAGGTTTATACCTTTTTTTGAGTTCATCAGTCATTTGGGTTGCTTTCCTTTTCCTTTTCCTCTTTCTTTCTTTCTTTTTTCCTTTCTTCCTTTCTTCCCTTCTTCCCTTCTTCCCTTGCTTCCTTCTTTCCTTCTTTCTTTAATTTATCTGAGAGAGAGAGCATGAGCAGGGGGCAGAGGCAGAGGGAGAAGCAGGTTCCCCACTGAGCAGGGAGCCCGATGCGGGGCACAATCCCAGGACCCTGGGATCATGACCTGAGCCGAAGGCAGACGCTTCACCGACTGAGCCACCCGGCTGCCCCCGGGGTGCTTCTTTAGTGAGCTGTTTTTATCTCCATTTTAGTTTTCTCATAGATTGCTTGCCTTCATCTAAATTGTTTTTCTTGAGATTTTACAGAGTATACATAGAGGTCTTGTCTTTTATATACATCGTGGCTTGTCCTTATAATGTTTACTTTTGCCAAGATCTAACAAAATACAAAATACGTATTCTTCAAACTGCCGGTACCACTAGCAGGAATTTGACAGTAAACCTCCACCAATTAGAAATCCGTTGGCTGTTTATTGCAACATGAGTTGTGATTGCCAAATGCTGGAAACTCTCTAACTGCCTAAACATAAGAGATTGTTTAAATTACTATGACATGAAGTATTGTGCAGCTGTAATCTAGATCTCTATGTTCAGATAAATTATTTCCAGTGTTATGGAGGCAAAAAAACTTTTAATCGTATATAACTGATATATAATTATGCTTAGCAGATTTTATTTTGTTCTTTATCATATCTAATCTTTATTTTTTTAAGATTTTATTTATTTATTTGACAGAGATAGAGACAGCCAGTGAGAGAGGGAACACAAGCAGGGGGAGTGGGAGAGGAAGAAGCAGGCCATAGCAGAGGAGCCTGATGTGGGGCTCGATCCCATAACGCTGGGATCACGCCCTGAGCCGAAGGCAGACGCCCAACTGCTGTGCCACCCAGGCGCCCCTATCATATCTAATAAATATTAGCCTACTGTAAGTCATAAATGCTTTTCTCCTTTCAATAATTAAAAAAAATTTTTTTAAGATTTGTTTATTTTAGAGAGCATGAGTAGGGGGAGGGGCGAAAGGAGGGGGGAGAGAGAGAGAGAGAGGTAGACTCCCCACTGCCGGGGAGCCAGGCTCAGAGCTTGATCTTGACCCTGAGATCACAACCTGAACTGAAATCAAGAGTCGGGATGCTTGGGGCGCCTGGGTGGCACAGCGGTTAAAGGTCTGCCTTCGGCTCAGGGTGTGATCCCGGCGTTCTGGGATCGAGCCCCACATCAGGCTCCTCCGCCCACATCAGGCTCTTCCTCTATGAGCCTGCTTCTTCCTCTCCTACTCCCCCTGCTTGTGTTCCCTCTCTCGCTGGCTGTCTCTATCTCTGTTGAATAAATAAATAAAATCTTTAAAAAAAAAAAAAAAAGGAGTCGGGATGCTTGACCAACTGAGCCACCCAGGCGCCTCTCAATAATTTTAAATACTTCCCCTTCATATCACATGGTCCATACTATGTAGTATTATGGTTTTATCTGTCTAATTTTTTAACAATGCAAAGAAATTTTGTCTTCCCCAAATAGAATCCAGTTATCCAGCACAGTCTGAGTTTTGACAGAACCGTAGTCTTTTTTTTTTTTTAAAGATTNCTTTTTTTTAAAGATTTTATTTATTTATTTGACAGAGATAGAGACAGCCAGCGATAGAGGGAACACAAGCAGGGGGAGTGGGAGAGGAAGAAGCAGGCTCATAGCAGAGGAGCCTGATGTGGGGCTCGATCCCATAACGCCGGGATCACGCCCTGAGCCGAAGGCAGACGCCCAACCGCTGTGCCACCCAGGCGCCCCAGAACCGTAGTCTTTTTAATCAGAAGTACACTCAAACCGCAGAATAGTTCCATCATCCCCAAAGTTTTCTTAGGCTCCATTGCAGGCTGTCCCTCCTTCCATCCCCACACCAGGCAACCACTGATCTGCTTTCTGTCCTTATTGATTAGTTTAAATTTTCTAAACTTTTACGTAAATGGAATTATACAGTATATATTCCCTTTGTGTCTCGCTTCTTTCAGTGAGCGTGGTGTTTCTGAGATTCACCCTTGTTGAGTGTATTGGGAACGCCCTCCCTTTTGCTGCTGAGTGGTCAGTGCCCTGTTGTGTAGATGGGCCCCGGTTCATCACCTCGCCAGCTGAGGGTCACTTATGTTGATTCTAGCTTGGAATGAACATGTTTTCACATTTACCTGCGAGTGGAACTGTTGGGTCATATGATGTTTGATTTTATAAGAAACTGCTAAACCCTTTCCTAGGGGGCTATACTTTTTCGCATTGCCACTTGGTGTTGCTCCGGTTTTGTTTTGTTTATTTATTTTACGTTCTAATATGTGTGAGGTATGCTCTTAATATAGTTGTATTGTGTATTTCCCTAACGACGTCAAGCAGCTTTTCATTTGCTTATTTGCCATCCAGATATCTTCTTTGGCGAAGCACCGTGTACATTTTTTAGTTGGGTTGTTTATTAATATCTAGTTTTGATAGTTCTTTATATATTTGGAATATAAATTTTTTATCAGATAAGGATTTGCAAATATTTTCTCCCACTTTGTGGTTTGTCTTTCTACTCTGTCTTTCAAAGAGCAGGTGTCCTTATTTTGATGAATCTCCAATTTTTCTTCTAAAATGATTGGGCTCTGGATGTTATATCTAAGAAATCTTTGCCTAACCCAAGGTCACTAAGGTTTTCCCCTTTGTTTTTATAAAAATTGTATAGTTTGAGATTTTATGTTTTAGTCTATTATCCATTTTGAATTAAATTTTATATAGGATAAGATATAGATCAAGGTTTCTTTTTTTTCTTTTTTTCTTTCTTTTTTTTTTTTTTTTTACATACAGGTATTTATTCACCATTTGTGGGGGGGGGAAGCCATTCTTTCTCCACTGAATTCCCTTTACATCTTTGCCAAAAATTGACTCTCTCTCTCTCTCTGTCTCTCTCTCTCTCTCTATATATATACATACATATATATATATATATATATATAATGTATGTATGTTAATTTCAAGATTCTTTTGTTCCAAGGACCAATGTGTCTATCCTTTCTCTAATAACACACTACTTTGAAAGTGTAACTTCATAGAAATTTTAAAATCTGATGATATGAGTCCTCCACTTTTTTCTTTTGCAAAATTACTTTGGCTATTCTGGTTCCCTTGTTTTCTACATATTTTTTTTTGTTTTCTTCTTGTTTGTTTTTCTACATATATTTTAGAATAAGTCTGTAAATGTCTACACAAATTCTGCCAGGGAGGTGCCTGGCTGGCTCAGTCTGTGAAGCATGTGACTCTTGATCTTGGGGTGGTGAGGTTGAGTCTCACACTGGTCTTAGAGATTACTTAAGGGAATTAAAAAAATAGAATTAGGGACTCCTGGCTGGCTTAGTCAAAAGAGCGTGCAACTCTTGATCTCGGTCGGGGTCATGAGTTTGAGCCCCAAGTTGGGTATAGAGATTAAATAAAAAAAATTAGAATCCTACTGGGACACACAAAAAATTCTGCTGGAGTTTGTACTGGAATTCTACTGGATCTACAGATTTGGGAAGAAAATGGCATCTTTACAATTGAGTCTTCTGATCAGTGAGCCTTATGTCTCTCAATTTATTTACATCTTCCCTATCTTATCAAGTGTTCTAGTTTTCAGGACACAGATTTTGCAAATATTTTGTAAGACTATACCTAAGTATTTAGTGGCTTGAGTGCTATAACAGTAATGTCTTCAGTTTTCAATTTTTCACTAGTAGTATGTAGAAATGATTGACTTTTAAAATACTAATTTTATATCCTGCAATCTTGCTAAACTATTATTCAAATAGCTCTTATTATCTATAGATATTTTGTGATTTTCCATGTATGCAATCATGTCATCTGTCAACAGAGACAGTTTTTCTCCCCTTGCTTTCCAATCCATAGGTCTTTTATTCCTTGTTCTTGACTTATTGCATTGGATATAACTTTCAATAGCAAGGGGTGCCTGGCTGGCTCAGTTGGTAGAGCATGAGGCCCTTAATCTTGGGATCATGAGTTCAAGCCCCACGTTGAGTGTGGACTTTACTTACTACTACTACTACTAATAATAATAATAATAATAACCTTCAGTAATAACATTGGAGTGGACAGCAGATATCCTTGCTTTTTATAGAAAGTGTTGGGTCTTTCGCCATTATGATATTCACCGTATGTTCTCGTAGTTGCCCTTTACTATGTTGAGGAAGTTCCATTCTAGTCCTGGTTTGCTGAGGGTTTTTATCATCAATAGAGGTTTAATTTTGCCAATGCTTTTCCTGCATCAATTACTGTGAGCATATGATTTTTCCTTTTTAGATTCTTAATAAGACAAATTACAGTGATTGATTTTTCTTTTTAAGATTTTATTGATTAGAGAGAGAGTGAGCATGCATGAGCAGGGAGAGAGGGAGAGGGAGAAGCAGACTCCCTGCTGAGCAGGGAGCCCAATGCAGGGCTTGATCCCAGGACTTCATAACTGTGAATTCTTTTTCAGAAATTTTTTTAAAGTTTCTATTTAGAGAGAGCATGGGCATGCAAGAGCGTGTGTGTGTGTGTGTGTGTGTGTGTGTGAGAGAGAGAGAGAGAGAGAGAGAGAGAGCAAGCAAGCACAAGCAGCGGGGAGGAGCAGAGGGAGAAGCAGACCTCCCGCTAAGCAGGGAGCCCAACTCAGGACCGGATCCCAGGACCCTGGGATCAAAACCTGAGCGGAAGACAGACACTCAACCAACTGAGCCACCCAGGCACCCCAACTATGAGTTCTTTAATGGTTATAGCACCATTCAGATTATCTCTTTTATGCTGAGTTCTGGTAGTTCGTGGTTTTCCAGGAATTAGTCATTTCATATAACTTGTTCCTTTCAGTCTTTTACATATATGCAGAATCTGGTGATTTCGACTCCTTTACTCCTAACACTGGTAATTTGTCTTTTTTTTTTCTTTGTTGGTCTTTATATGTATATGTATATATATGTGTATATACATATATATATAAAATAATATGGTTTTATTTATTTGAGAGAGAGAGAGAGGGAGAGCATGAGAGTGGGACGAGGGGCAGAGGGAGAAGCAGACTCCCCTCTGAGCAGGGAGCCTGATGGGAGGCTCGATCCTGGGACTCAGGTATCATGACCTGAGCCAAAGGCAGATGCTTAACCAACTGAGCCACCCAGGTGACCCTCTTTGTCAGTCTTAATAGAGGTTTATCACTTTTTTTTTTTAATTTTTTTTTTTAAGATTTTATTTATTTATTCAACAGAGATAGAGACAGCCAGCGAGAGAGGGAACACAAGCAGGGGGAGTGGGAGAGGAAGAAGCAGGCTCCCAGTGGAGGAGCCTGATGTGGGGCTCGATCCCACAACGCCGGGATCATGCCCTGAGCCGAAGGCAGACGCTTAACTGCTGTGCCACCCAGGCGCCCCCAAGGTTTATCACTTTTAATTATCTTTTCAAATAAATAGCTTTTCTTTTGTCTTTTTTTTTTTTTTTTTTTTTTTTTTTTTTCTTCTTTTCTTTTTTTTTTTTTTTTTTTTTTTTTTTTTTAGTTTCATCTCTGCTCTTCCTTCTTGCTTTGGTTTATTTTGTTTTCTAATTTTTGAGGTAGAAACTCAGATTATTGCTTTGAGACTTTTTTCTTTTTTGAGAGAGAGTGCATGAGTGAGCCATGGGAGGGGCAGAGGGAGAAAAAAAGAGAGAGAATCTCAAGCAGACCCCCTCCTGAGTGTGGAGCCCAACACAGGCCTGCTCCAACAACCCTGATACCATCACAACCAGAGCCGAAACTAAGAGTTGGTCACCCAGGCGTCTCAAGACTTCTCTCTTTAAATATTAGCATCTGATGCTCTAATTCCTCACTAAGCACTGCTTTGGCTGCAACTTACAAATTCCAACTGATCGTATTTTCATTTTCACTCAGTTTCATATACTTTTTTTTAAAGTTTTTATTTGAGAGAGAGAGAAAGAGAACACAAGCAGGGGGAGTGGCAGAGGGAGAGGGACTTGATCGCAGGGCCCTGGGATCATGACCTGAGCCAAAGGCAGACACTTAACCGACTGAACCACCCAGGCGCCCCTCCATATACTTTTTAATTTCCCTTTTCCCCTTTGACCCATGGATTGACTAATTATTTTCCAGTTTTTATTTAAATTCCGGTTAGTCAACATATAATGTAATATTAGTTTCGGGAGAAAAGACCCATGGGTTATTCAAAAGTGTGTTTATTTTTCAAGTGTTTGGATATTTTATTACTATCTTGTTGATTTCTGGTTTGAATCAGTTATAGAGCACATACTCCGTATGTTCTTCCTTCTATGTCTGTCCAACTTTGCTTTATGACCTGGGGCATAGTGGATGTTGGTGAATGTTTGAGTGTGTGCCCTGCGCTTGTTGGGTGGAATAGCAATGGCACTGCTTTGTTGCTTATCTGTTTCAGTGCTTCCACACCCTTTCTGATTTTTGATGTAGTGGTTCTATCAATTATGAGAGGAGATTGTTGAATTTTCTGACTATAAACGTGGAATCTTTTCCTTTAACTTCTATCAGTTTTTTTTTTTCATGTATCTTGCAGCTCTGTCATTTGGTACATATACATTTAGTATTACGACTTCTTGGTTAGTTGGCCCTCTTACGTTTGTGTAATGTCTCTCCTTATCCTTGGCAATTTTCTTTGCTCTGAGGTCTACTTTACCTGTTATTAATTTAGCTACTCCTGCTCCCTCTTGATTAATGTTTGTATGGGATGTTGTTTTCCATTCATTTTATTTCCAACCTACTTATTATAATTGAAGTGGGTTTCCTGTAGACAGCATCTAATTGGGTCGTGATTTTATGCACGTTGTGCCAAGATTGGTCTCTTCACTGGTGTATTAACTTACTTCAGCATTTGGGAAATGTTGTGTTATTTCCTTCTGGTTTCTACGGTAGCCAATGAGAGACCCACTGTCATTAGAGCTGTTGTTCTTCTATAGATAAAACTGTCGTTTTTCTCAGGCTGATTTCAAGTTATTTTCTGTCTTTAGTTTCCAGAAATGTGTTGTTTTTGATGTAGATTTCCTTGAATTTAACCTGCTTGCGTTTGATCAGCTTTTTCAATCTGTAGGTTTACCAAATTTGAGTTTTTAGCTACTACTTGTCTCTGCAGTGCTTGAAGAGAAGAAGGAGGGCCGCCTCTACTCGTCTTAGTGCAGGGAGGAAATGGTCAACAGGGCTCTACTCAGTCTTTGCAGGGGAGGGGTAAAGGCACCACCTTTGCTTGGGTTAGTACAAGGCAGGGATGGTCGACAGAACTCTACCCCGACAGTTCGGGACTCCTGGAGAAGAGGGGTAGGAGTATCCCTCATCAATGCACGATGAGAATGGTTGACAAGGCCGTGGCCACAAGCTCTACATCACCCCCATGGGGAGGGGGCATGGCATCTTAGGGATTCGCCTGGAAGAGGGCAGGTATAATCAAAGGGAGCAGAATTCTATTTTAAAATAAAAATATTCTCTCTCAGGGCACCTGGGTGGCTCAGTTGGTTAAGCATCTGCATGCAGCTCAGGTCATGATCTTGGGGTCCTGGGATCGAGCCCTGCATCGGATTCTCTGCTCAGCACAGAGTCTGCTTCTCCTTCTGACCCTCCCCCTGCTCTCGCTAGCTAGCTCTCTCTCTCTCTCTAATGAATAAAACAAATCTTTAAAAAATATTCTCTCAGCATTATTAAATAATGTCTCTAATTTGCTAGATTATCGTGAGAATTCTGGCAGTGCTCTCTCAGCAGGCTGGGATCGCTGCTCTCGCAATTCATAATCAGCAGAACTGTCAGATCTGTGCAGTCAAAACCAAATCTCAGAATAACTTCAATGATCAAAGAACCAATTGATTTGGGAAGAATATTCATATCTTTGTCGGGTTCAAATTTAGTATTCTCAACAACGGCTGTCACTACTTTCCCGTTTGTCCACTGATGATCTTGTTTTTTCTGTTGGCAGCTACGTCTCCAAAGCAATATGTGATAATATGAGCATAGTATGTGTGATGTCAAGAATTCGGGAATCCAGCATTCTGGTCATGTATTCTTTGCATATGTAACGTGGAAACTAATGGAATTAACTTGCATCATCTCCCTCAATGTAGTAAAGAGAATTCTGTTTGCAAACCCAGAATGATTATTTTAGTGATATTAGGAAAGAAGCAGATTTCACTGACAGCTGCTACAGATCCGACGCCGTACAGCGAGGAGGAGCCACGCGCCCTCTGTTCTTGCCAGCAGGGAGAGTACAGAACACTAAGGTAGCAAAATAGAACTGGTCACACAAATCAATTCAAAGGGAGCCTATAACAGGAGAAAGAGTGACTTAGGATTGAGGCTGGTTTACAAGTGAAGGCATTGGGGGCGCCTGGTTCAGCTGGTAGAGCAGCAACTCTTCATCTCAGGGTTGTGAGTTCGAGCCCCATAATGGGCGCGGAGCCTACTTAAAAAAAATTATAAAAGTCAAGGTCATCTGTATTAGTGTTCTCTAAAATATAAGCAAAGCATAAATGTATTAGAAAAACATAGACGTTAATACTTAACGGTAGCTAGAAGCGACTCAGAATGTAGACGGTAATAAAAAATGCTCAAGAGGACTAGGAAATACAGCAAAAGCTAAATCACATGGAAGTTTCACTGTGCATATCCTCACAGCCACCGGACATGACAGAACTGCCCCCTAGGTTGCACCCTGGTTCAGGATTCAGAGTTTGGGGGGAGAGTACTAATACATCAAGCCTAAGACCTATGGGTCTGCTGTTCTGGCTCTGAGAGGAGGACTGGAAGAAAGAGGACATGAGGGGGGGCCACAGTTCTCCCATGAGGATGTGATCTCAATGGGAGATTTCTCCAAGGAGCTGTGTGGGTTTCTGGGTTGTTAGAGTGCCCACCAGTCCCTCTTCCTCAAAACAGACTTGAGGTGTGACCAGGAAGATAAAGGGAGTTAGTGGAGGGTCCCTGGAGATGGACAAGGCTGGGTGGAGAAGCTGACAGGAGTGTCACTGTACACAGCACCTGACGGTTCTGGGACAGTCGCAGGTTTGAATCAGGGTCCGCGAGGAGCAATACATTCTCAGGGTGGAAAGTCCAAGTGTCAAGTCACACAGACAGCTGCAGGACCTAACCCAAATATTTTTTTAACAAAGGAGAAAAAAAGAACTATATTTTATAGATCTATGTTTTTTTAAAGATCCTCTTTCATGTCACTTAGAAAAGTGGTTTAGAAGTAACCGTAGCATACGCCCGTAAGGAGTATCATGCCCTATACCAATTTTACCTCCTTTAAAAAAAAAAACGTAGCCATGGTGACTAAGGAAAGCCCAGGAGGCTGTTTTCTTGATGAGAATCTCTGTGACAAAGGGAATATGTGGCAGAGGACACGCAGGTGGAAGAGGAGACAGAGGCAAAAATCTGCGGACTACGTGCATGAGCACAAAGCACGTAATTTGTCCGAGGAAACAAGAGTAAATAGGACCCCACAGGGCCTGTGATTTCTGAATACTTTAGAGGCAAAACTGAATTGCTGTTGGGCTTTCATTTTCCAGAAAAAGGTGGTCAAGCTAGGCAGAGAAAACTTTCTACACACAGCACCAAACATTGTTCAAAACTGCAAATGCAAAAGAAAACCTTAAAATCTATGGTGAAGGGGCCAGAAATGAAGGGAACCGCTCTAAATTGAGGAATGAAGAACAAGGGTAAATCCGGAAAAGTGAAGAAATGGTGCACGCCTTATTCCTAGAATTTTAAAGAACTCCACGATGGAACACAGGGCCCCTGCCAAAGCGGAGGTCGGCTCACAGATTTGCAAGGTCTGGGACCCTCAGAAAAGTAACAGTCCTTTCCTTGTAGGTGAACTGAAGGGAAGCCGACCGGCTGGAGAAGGATGATGGGGAGAGCTGCCTCTCTCAGCTTCGGGTTTGGGTGGGTTAAAAACGGAGAAACCACTTTCTCCAGAGAATTCCTAACCATAACCATATTCTCCTTGGAGGTGGAGTTGACATCAGTCAAGGTCCCAAGACTAGACAGAGGTCACCCACGCATTAAGGCAATTTGACCAAGGTTTAATAAAGGAACTACTGTAATTTGGGTTTGTGGTGAAAAGCATTCGAGAAGCCATAGAAACAATACACTTAGTGGTGTTTTCGCCCCTCCTTTTTGTGAACAGGGTGCTGGCAGTCCACTTTCGACCTATGCTCGTGAGTCCAGGCCAGGCTTTCTGTCTCAGCCACTGGAAGCTCATGGGCGGCACCACTGCTGGGAAGAGTTCACTTCCCCTACCTGCACCTGGAGGGTGCTGGCGGAGCTTAGTTACAGAAGGGGTGCTGACTACCCCTCACCCCTTCTTTTGGTTCCCTGGGCTGCCTGTGCTGAAAGCCACGGCTACTAGGTGGGGCCTTGCTACAGCTACAGAGAACTGAACAGGGCTATTCCTCTTGCTAGAACTCCTCTACCAGGTATCATTGCCTGAATGGATACATTCAAGTGGTTATAGATTTGACTAACATGTTCTAGTTAGTAAGGACTTTACCAGAGAGAGCGAGGCATCCTCTCTCGTGTACTTCACTCCGTTACAGGCACCGGAGCCAACTGGACCTGCTCCTGACACCCAGGGGATCTGTGAAAAAGGAAACCAAGGCCCCACATGGTGTCCCTTAGGTTAGGTATTAGGTCTTGGTTGGTGGACTTGGGGCCTTAACCTAGCTGCAGTTTCAGCCCCCCAGAAATGTCACCTTTACCCAGTCCACATGGGACTTTCCTGGTCAGCACTATGAGATTGACTGCTTGACCCCTGCTGTTCCCCTTAGGAGCGCAACCAGGCCTAAAACAATGGGTTCTTTGCTAATAATCTCCTCTCCCCCCCCCCATGCCCTATCTTTAAAAACTTTTCTGTAGCCCTTTGGAGCTCCCCTTTACTTGCTAGATGGAGATGCTGCCCAATTCACAAATGGATTAATAAAGCCCCTTGGACTTTTAAAATTGACTTGGTTGAATTTTTGTTATTTAACAGAACTAATTACCCTGAATGGGGTACCAGCATATGGGTGATTCTCAGGAGACCAACAGAGCCCCCCCCCCGCAGATGACCTTTGACTTTAACCCCCTACTCTGTGGTTGCATCTTTTCCTTCAACCTTTACCAGTCCGACCACACGTTCAGCGGCCAGTCACCCTAGCCCCACGTGGCTCATGGGGGTAGGGGTGTCTAGTGCCTGTTAGCACATCCTCCTGCCTGTGGGTGAACAACACTCACCAAATTTTACAGAGTAAGGGACCCACACCAAAGGTGCCGTAATATTGGTCTGCGAACTAAACAGATAAATCAGAATCTTTTCTTTTGTGGATCAATTCTCCTGGCTCTCTACTACTAAATGGCCAGACTGGCTCAAAGAAAGGGTTTTGAAATCCTAGTTTGTGACTTTATAGGGAATCCTATAGAGAATTCTCTATAGGATTCTCGATCCTAGGGATGCTTTCCCACTGGCTCTAAAAACGGGCACAAGACCTGTTACCTTAAAAGCCGACTGGTGCCATATTCAAATTTGAACACTTTATTTTTGAAATGACCCAAACAAGCAGAGTTTTAGCCATTTAGAGCCTGTCTGCTTTTCCCACCCCCACTGAAGGCTCACCCGACAGCTCCTACCCACTGCTAGGCCAGAGCCCTGTGACTACAGGTGCCACGCTGCTGCAGTATCGGGGGCTATCTGACCCAGAGCCCCCCACCCCACACGCACACCTAGGCACAGAAGCCGCCTGCTCCCATCTCCTCCTCTCTCCCAGAGTACCCTTGCCGTCCTCCCCTCCTGGAGGGTCGCCCCTGCACCACAAGCTTCCAGACAGTCTCATGAGATGAGGAACTTCCTCTCCACAGAACACTCTCCAAGCCCCTCTCAGTAAAGCGTGTGTGTGTTACTGCCTCTTCTGGTTTTTTCCATGATGAGCCCCCAAATCCTTTGAGCCCTGAGAGACCTACATCCCAAATATATAAAGAACTCCTAAAACCTAACAAGAAAACAACCCAATTACAAATGGGTGAGAGACGTGAACCTCACCAAAGAGGATACACAGAGGCAAATAAGTTCCTGAGGTGTGCCACGTCACCAGCCACTAAGGAAATCTACATTAAAACCGCAATGAGACACCAGCGTACACCCGTTAGATCGGAGGGGGCAGGTGGCGAGACGGACAATGCCAGGAGCTCAAGGACATGCCGCAACCAGAACTCCACGACGCTGCTGGCGGAAATGCAAAATGCTACAGCCGTTTTTGTGAAGAGCTGGGCAATTCCTTATGAAATAAAACATGCACTTAGCATATCACCCAGCAATTCCACTTCTAAGTATTTACCCAAGAGAAATGAAAACTTCTGATCACACAAAAGCCTGTATATAAATGCTTACAGCAACTGTATTCATAATCACCCCAAACTGGAAACAACCCAAACATCCTTCAACTGGTGAACAGATCTACTCGGTGCGTCCATACAATGGGGTACCACCCGGCAACAGATGTAAACCAGCTGGATGCACAGAAAGCTCTCGGACATCAGCCTTAGCTCTGTCTCCTCAGGCCTGTTTCCTCCTCAGGAAACAGGAGCAAAAATAAACAAGTGAGGCTACATCCAACTAAAAAGCTTTTGCACGGTGAAGAAAACCGTCAACAAAATAGAAAGGCAACCTACCAACTGAGAGAAGAGAGTTGCAAACGATACCTCTGATAAGGGGTTAATATTCAAAATATTAAAATTTATAAGATATGCAAATAATATCCAAAATAAAAGAAGTTCTACAACTCAACACCAAAAAAACGATCCAATTAAAAAAACAGGCAGAGGACCTGAATAGACATTTTTCCAAAGAAGACAGACACCCAGAAGGCCAACAGACACATGAAAAGGTGCTCAACATCATTATTCATCAAGGAAGTGCAAATCAAAACCACAGTGAGCTGCCCCCTCCCACACGTGAGAATGGCTAGAATCAAAAAGACAAGAAACAACAAGTGCTGGTGAGGATGTGGAGGAAAGGGAACCCCTTCCTTCCCACTGTCGGTGGAAGGTAATCTGGAGGACAGTCTGAAGCTTCCTCAAAAAATTGGAAATAGAAATACTATATGATCCCTTAATTCCACTTCTGGGCCCTTACCTGAAGAAAGCAAAAACGCTAACTCAGAAAGCTACGCACCACTATGTTTATTGCCGCAAGATTTACAGTAGCCAAGACATGGAAGCAGCCTCTGCCCATGGAAGGATGAGCAGATAGAGACGTGGGGTGTGTGTGTGTGTGTGTGTGTGTGTGTACGCCTGCACATAGACACACAGACACATGTACACACAACAGATTATTTGCCATAAAAAAAGAATGAAATCTTACCATTCGCAACAACAGGGATGGATCTAGATGTTGTTATCCTCAGTGAAATAAAGACAAATACCATATGAGTCCACTTACATGTGCAATCTAAAAAAATGAACAAAAATGAGAAACACTCATAAACACAGAACAAACTGGTGGTTGCCTAATAAGGGGAAGGGGGTGAGGAGGATGGGCAAAGTGGGTGAAGGGGAGTAAGAGGTACAAACTTACAATTATAAGTCACGGGGATGAAAACATGGGACAGGAAATAGTAATATTCTAATACATTTACCGTGGTGAGCATTTCATAATGTGTATAATTGCTGAATCTCTATGTTGCACGCCTGAAACTAATTTAATATGTCCCTACACTTCAATTAAAAATAAAAAAAACTTTAGGGGCGCCTGGGTGGCTCAGTCGTTGGGCGTCTGCCTTCGGCTCAGGGCGTGATGCTGGCATTCCAGGATCGAGCCCCGCATCGGGCTTCTCCACTGGGAGCCTGCTTCTTCCTCTCCCACTCCCCCTGCTTGTGTTCCCTCTCTCGCTGGCTGCATCTCTCTCTGTCAAATAAATAAAATCTTTAAAAATAAAAAAATAAAAAATAAATTAAACTTTAACACAAAGATTTAAAAATCCTAAATATGACTCCCTTCAAATATAGGAATGAAAAAAAACAAACCAACCAACCAAACAAACAAAACAGGAGAAATGGACACAACCACTAGAGGCAAGAAGCAGGGGAGTAGATGGGAAACCAAAACTGAACGATGTACAAGAAACAGAGAACACAGGCCTGGCAGGTGCCCCGAGAGACCCAAGGACCTGGTCCAGTAACAGAGCTGGGGACACGGGGGTGCAGGAGGCGGCACAGGGAACCTGAGCGCCGCTCCCCCGCGGGCAAGGGCGGGGTAGGAGGTTGAACCCGGGCAGCACGGAGCAGCAGGAGTCCAAGGTTCCCATCTGGGAGTCCGGAGAAGCTGGTTCTAGTCCTCCTCGCTGGGTGATCTTGAGCAAGTCACTCCCTCCGGATGGATTCAACCTCCCCCTGCTCAGGAAAAGACACCCTCTGTGCCTCCCCCAGCCTAGCCCCCAACCAGTGGACAGTGCCACGGCAGCACTTCTCACTAGTGGGGGTACAGGTGGGGGTGCCGGCAAGACAGAGGGCAAAGGCAGGGCCTTCCTACATTGCCTGGAGCCTGAATCCAGGGAGACCCCAGGCAGAAACCTGGGCATGAGAAGTCGAGAAACCTCTTTTAGGCTGGGCTGCCCGGGGGGCAGAGCAAGGAGGCCAGGGCGAGGGATGGTACACTTTCCCCTTCCCATCCTCCTCCAGCAAGGCATCGGGCGGACTCCGGCTCACCCTCCACCAAGTCAGGCCTGGCTCTCTGGGCCGCGGAGGGCTGGCTTGTGTCCGGCAGGCTCTCCTAGCCCTCAGGGTCGCCAGGGGCCTACTTTCTCCAGTGATACTGCTCACAAGACGCCCCTCTGGAAAGGTGCTTAGGGACCCACATCTTACAGAACCTGGGGTGACCGTCCCAAGGTGGTCCCCAGGGCCAGGCCCTAACCCAGTCCTGGAGCTCCAAGTCTGTGGGGCTTTCCACAAGGCATCTTTCCTTGGGGCCAGAGCTTCTGCCTGCCCCCAATGCCACACACACACACACACACACACACACTCGGCCTGCCCCCAATGCCACACACACACACACACTCGGCCTGCCCCCAATGCCACACACACACACACACACACACACACACACACTCGGCCTGCCCCCAATGCCACACACACACACACACAGACACAGACACACACACAGACACACACACACACAGACACACACACACACACACGTAATGAGGAGCACTGCTGCCTTGACTCCAGGTCAGCAAGCGGGGCTGGGAGCAGGGAGGAGGGTAAGTATAAGGAACACAGGTACGCTGGCCTCCTGCATCTCTGTGCCAGGTCTATGCCCTGCCCGCGCTGGATTCTTCTGCCCTGGGATGAACGCGTCTTACACAGCCTGCAGCTCGAGTCTCCCTTGGGTCCCTATTTGCACACCCAGCAACCCCCCCAGCCTGCAGCGGTGAGGAGGCAGATCAGCCCCAAGGACCTGCGGTTTCTGAGGCCCTTCAGGTGGACTGTCCAGCACTTCCCAAGGGGCAGCAGGTCATGGAATGGGGGGGGGATCCCTGGAAGCTGGAAACCAAGTCCCACTATGGCCTTAACCCTGTGGCCCTGAACGACAAAACACCTGCTATGTGCCTCCCAGGGCAAAGGGGTGCTCGCTGCTGGATGCACTGTTTGCCCACCAGGCCCATCCTACCTGATTTTCCGCCCCGCTCTGCACCTGCCCGGCTCCCCCACCCTCTGGCTCTCAGGCGGCTTGGCAGGAGCCTGGGAAGTGGGCAGAGCAGGGGGCCAGGGTAATAATCCCACAGTGTCCTTCCTACCAGGGGGCAGGCTGGCAGGTGCCACCTTCCTCCTCGGAAGGCCTCCATTGGCGTGGGGCGGGCCCTCCTCCAGCTTCAGCTCCCTCCGGTGCTGGTACCAGCTCCGTCCCCACCCCTCAGGACAGGGCCAGGTTCAGCCTCACCACCCTGGAAAGCTTCCCCAAGGCCCGCAGCTCTGGAAATAGTTCTCTCACTAAGCCCACTTCCATGACCCTTCTCCGGTTTATGCTATCAGTTTCCCACCAGGAGCTGGACAGATACAGCCCTTGACAAACATTTCCTCATTAAATCCTGCCAGCTGCCAACTCAAGGTCCCATCCTGCGACACGGGGTGGCTCTTGCCACGTACCAGAACGTTTCTGCCCTTCTCTCCAGAGGCCCAGCAAGTCAGGGGAGGCAAACTCAAACTAGAATCCAGGTCTCTGGCCTTCCTGGCCTGAGATCTTGGGGAAGAGATGAATTTGGGAATGGTGACATTTTCATAGTAGGTGCCTGGCAGGGAAGTCAGGTCCCCAGGGTCCTACAGCATCAGTGAGCACCCAGCCCTGGCTGTGCCCCTGCCAGTTTAGGGGTGAAAAGGCTTCGCTGGTCACTAACCTCTGCTTTGCCCTCCCAACAATTTAGTGATCGATATTCTGTTTGAAACACTCAGGTTTGTTTTCTGCACCAGTCCACTCACTGTTACAGGACTCAACTACTTCCCTAGACATATCTCACATCTAAACCAGAGGTCAGGGTAGAGACAAGACAAGGTCACGCCCTGAGCCCCAGCGCTACTGAACTTTCATTGTTGTGATTTTCCAAAGAGCTCCAGACACAGAAATATCCATAGCAGCCTCTGATCAAATTCCACATCGTGACCAGAAGGTGGCAGTATGCCACCACCCCGAGTCCCCAGTTCCCCAGGGGTCCAGCCCCCCCTCCCCCCGCCCCATGTTCCTTGACCTGTGGCCTCTGGGACAGCCCAATGATCGTTCTGCTTTGAGTGCACGTATCAGCCAGGTAATCCAAACACTTAAAACCCCCGAACTGCAATCATGGAACAAATTCTTTTCAAATACCAAGATGTTATCTTTGCCTTAGATTTCTGGTAAATATTTGCAATCGGATAAACCATCATCCTTAATTAGAACAGGACACTTCTAAAGGGAGATTCTTGGAGCATCACCAGATGGTCTAGGTCTGAATCTGGTCTGCAATGTGTTAGCCTAAGGAAGAGCTGGGGGGTGAGAGGGCACCGGATACATAAGTGTCAGTGCCCACCCGAGAAGCCTGGGGCAGCCAGGCCCACCCTGCGGCCCCCAAGCACAGCCGACAGCATCTGTCAGCGCTGGTCAGGAGGATCTGGAGTCCTTCCGCCCACTCCCAACGTTTCAAGGGCCTTCCAAGAGGATACCACCATTTATCAGCACAAGGTCAGCTGTTACACCAATTAGCACAGTTCTTTAAATACCAAAAAAGTTAACAAAAACACACAGCTCCCGAATCTTGTCTGGACAATTATTCCAATATTTAAATTGGAGAAAATTCAATTACTAAGGCAAGTCACTCCCTAAACCCCTGGAGGTGCCCCCAGCGAGAAACAAGGTCCTTTGCACACTAACACGACTGTGGGAAATACAGCCACGAGAGCCCACTTTTGCCACCCTGATCGGAAAAATTACGAAGACACTGGTCAGTCTGGACAAGTGTCTGACACTGAAACTGTGGTCCCGGCCCAAGCGTGCAATCACAAAGAGCTGCTGGCGTTGGAATCTCCATTCTCAGCTGTGGCGTTTGAGTGAGGACTTAGACATTCCTATGTTATCATGGTAGATTTTCCTTCTCCACCTTTATCTAGAACAATGTTCTGAGCTCATTCAACACTCAACCCTCCCGGGCACACAGGGACCTGGTTTCCTCCCCTCACCTACCCGTCTCCTAGAACCGCTAGTGGCCTGAGCCTGGAACAGAGGTGGGCGCCTGTCCTGACCAAGTCCGCCCCAGACTGAACTCCCCTTCGGGCCTGCTCCCGGAGATCCCATGTTTGGCCCCACAGCCTGTGAGGGAGTTTGAGCCATTCTGAGCCACTAAAAAAACCTGGCTAGGGCGCCATCTGAAGCCCTACAGCTCCCACGCTCCAGCGATGGTGCCTGACGGCTGACCTCTCCAGCTGTGGTCCCGACATGGGGCAGAGATGAGGAGGGCGGGCTTTCGGGGCAGAGAATAGCAGCTGGGACCAGTGGGCACAGACAGACCAGTGTGGCTCCTGCTGTCTTAGGGACAAGGACTCTGAGACAACTTTATTTCGGGCCACTGAGAGGGAAGGAAGGGACTCCTCTTGGAATCCTATCAGCCCCGGATCTCTTCAAACTCCGTGAAGACCTGAGTGGGAGGTGGGGCCTCTGGTCAGAAGGGAAAGGAGGCTGGGGTCTCTGGGCTTAGGCAGTAAGCAGACAGCCAAGGGGGAGAGCCTCGTCAAGATTTGAGGGCATTTCTATTTGGCAGGCTGGCCTCCTGCTGAAGCCAAGGGTGGACTCAGTCAAAGGGGCATCGACCCCAGCCCTACAGGCCCAGCCAGCAACACAAGACCTGACAGAGACAGTCTCGAGGCTCACCTCCAGCTACGAATGAGGCAACACCACCCAAGGCGGCCTTCACACAAGGCACACAGCTGGGTCGGGGTCCCTGCCCCGGACACCTGGAGTATCCAGGAGCCCCTTCGAATGTCCCAGGCAAGAGGGGTGTGGGGAGCCCAGAAAAAGGGCCCCAAGACCCACTCTGCCTGGAGTCGCCTGTTCTAGTGTCCTCCTCTCCCAGTTCCTCTCCAGACGACAGGACACGGATGGTGGCCTGAGAACACTTGCGCTGCAGACAGAGCAGGGCCCCTGAAGGGACTCCGACCCCTCCGCCTCAGGTTGCAGGCTCCCTAACCCATCCTGAATGGGGTTCTCACCACAGCCTCATGTGAGGGTCATGAGAAATCCCCCCACACACACACCCATGACCCAGGGTACAGATCCCACCGCCCCCCAGTGCCTGCCAGGCACGGCTGCCACCCTCTTACCAAGGGAGGGGTTAGGCCAAGCCCACACATGAGACGCCATGCAGTGTGTTATCTTTTAATGAAGAGCTGGGTCAGTGGGGCCACCGCTCTCCCCTGGGCGCCTGCGGCAGGGGCCCCTCACCATGGGCGGCCTCTGAGGCAGGGTGGCCCGGAGGCAGGCAGCCCCGCTGGGGGGTCGGTTTGCGGCGGCCTGGCAAAGGTATTCCTCTCTCAGACCTAGGAACGTGGCAGCAGCAACAAGGCCAGAGGCAGCTCAACTGAGGTCAGGGATGATGGAGGACGGGCCAGGAAGCGGGACTCTCCCCCCCGAATCCCAGCAGGATGAAGGCCAGTGTTCAGGAACTTCAGGAACAGTACAGTCTCTCCAGGGGCTAGTGGCCCTTCCAGCCACTCTCTGGAAGCCCTTCGTCCCTGACTCCCCACAGGCTGACGTCACATACACAAAATAGCCCACGGGGTCACTGGGCTCAGGAAGCAGGCTGGGCACCACCGGTCCACCTCAAAGCCCCAGGCCTGCGAGGTAGGTCCAGCAGGGCCCAGGCCAGAGGCCCCCGGGGACCGGGAGCCACCTTGCACTAACTCAGCTTGTCAGGCACTACAGGCATCTAAGAAGGGAGCTTCTCCCTCACGGCTCCAGGGCCGCCCGGGTGGGGCGGAGGCAACGGCAGGCCAGGGCTGGCCAGGTCCCTACAGGTCCGTGACCTTGTTCTCCACAGCCGCTGCGATCTGCTGCAGCCGGTAGCCCAGCTGCATCTTCTGCGCCGTGCCATCCTCCTCCAGGGCAGTGATGATCTGCAACAGAGGCCGGCCGGTCAGGGCTGCTGCCACCCCCACCCGCACGCGTGACCGGCTCCCCAGAGGCTGCGGCACAGCCCCGACACCCGGCGAGCCCCCTCCCTTCCTCAGGGCCTGGCTGGTGACGTCAGCATAGGGTCTTCCGGATGCGAGAGGTGAGAATGGGGTACTCTACTCAGTACTTAGCACTCACGGTAACAAGCATCCTTCTCCACCGGGAAGGTTCTAGTGGAGGCCACCTGCACCCACCATGCTGGCCTTTTCGCCACAAACCCCCAGGAGCCCTGTTCCAGCCATCGTGGCCCCCCTTGCCCACCAGGCAAGAAGCGTTTCCTAATTTCCTATCACCAGGTGCTGGGCAAGGAGCAGGGACCCCGCAACGAGGGGGCCCATGCGATCCCGCCCTCATGGACTCACCACTAGGACAGACACTGACCCAACACCACAGCTACAGAAGCAGAAGTGGGGGCTGCTACAGGGGCACAGCGGGGCCCGGGAAGGTTCTCCACCCTGTCTGCACGAGGGCCCGTGACGCATCACACACGCCCGCCTCCCCCACGCAGGGGCTCGCACTGCTAGGGCAAGGCCACCATGCCCGGAATTCACAAGCATGCGTCCCTCCTTTGTGAAATGACTGTCCTCACCCCGGGCCTGGGCCACGAGGCAGGCTCCTCCTCTCTGACCAGCAACAGCCCCATCGTTGGCACCACACAAACACGTGGGTAGGCGATTCTGGCAGGCACTTAGCACGCTGACTTGGAAGTGCTCTGATCTCGAGGCCCCGTCCCAGAATCCCCCCGACAGCCCCCTCGCTGGCTCTGTTGTGCCCACCCCTGGCAGGACTCTCCTCTCTGGCAGCACAGGCTGGCCGTGCACAGCACAAAGCCACCGTGGACTCAGGTTGGGATGCGGGTCAGGGCAGGTACAGGTGGCGGCTGTGTGTCCCTCCCCCATGCCACCTCCAAGCCCTGGCAGAGCCCCCGGCAGCCCTGCCCCAATGCCTAGGATCCCTGCTGCTGCCAAGGAGCCCGGATGGAGAAGACAAGGCCAGGTTAGAGCACAGCCAATACCAGGGCACACCCTGCGCCGTGCCCGGGTATGGGGGGGGACCACACGTCACGGCCCCTCTTGCCATTAGGGCTTGGGGCTCTGAGCAGTTCTGCCCACCTGGTCGTAGTACTTGTTGATGTACTTGTAGAGTTCGTGCAGGGCCACTCGTGCCCCGAGGTCCCCAGAGTAGTTCTAGGAGGAGACAGGAGATGAGAGATGAGAGGTATCACCAGCCACAGGACCCCTGGGAAACGGGGGAGGAGGTGGCAGAAGGGACAGGCCCTGAAGTGGGAAGCCCCATCGACACTCCAGGGCTCCCGGTCTGCAGCATGAACAGGGCCCTGCCTCTCTCCCCTCGAGGCGCAAGCTAGGAGCCCGGGGTCCCAGATGGTGGCAGGGCCCCGCGGGACAGGTGCTGTTTACACGCTGTCTGCTCTGACGTCAGTTTGCTCTGATCTCCCTCACGTCTCCCCTGAGGTCACACCAGCCCTCCACGGGGCCATCTGGGAGTCTGCCCCTCCTCGGCAGGACAACGGGGCTGAGATCACCTGACCTGTGGCGCTCCTACGGGGGTCAGGCGAGTGGACACAGCGCCCCCACCCAGCAACACCCCAAATGGCCGCGGCTGTCGTTACTGGGTGTGGCTGTGGTCCGAATCATTGTTTCCGAAGCACGGCTTGTAAGCTCCCTGAGTTTACATCTGGGGGCTGTTTTAGGAGTAGGTGGGGGCACATCTACACCCCTGAGGGAAGCAGAGGGGTACGGAGACAAGAACAGGCCAACCTGGGCAGTCCGGGACTGAATCCCAGCTACCCCACTGCCTCGGACGCATCGTCCCCAGACCCCAGATGGGCTGCAGGCACCCAAGTACCTGGCTGAGTGAGGTTAGGAGGCCGCTGCCCGGACAAGCCCCTGCTGCTCTGTAGTGAGATGCTGGGAGCCCTGGTCTTTTCTAGTGGCCATTTGGAACATTCTGCATTTATGATGATGGTTTGTGTCCTGCCCCAACCAGCTCACAAGATTGCTGAGGTCCCCAGGGCTTCCTTGCAAAAGAGCAGGATCCTCATGGCAGGAGACCTGTGCCCAACCCAAGAAGCAGACAGAGGGCCATACCCGAGACAGCTCGGCCAGGATGGAGTTCATCTCTTGATCACTGGCAGGGACGGTCTGCCTGATGTCTGCATAGTACCTGTCAGAGACCGTGCGTACGGCAGTTGCTGGGCCAGCGAGCCTCACCCCAGCAGGGCCCACCCCTGGGCTGCAGCCATAAACATCCAACCATCTGTCCACCCATACCCCTTCCAGACTCATCGCCTCGCCCTCATACCTTTCCACCATCCGTTTGTAACGGGGAATATCTCGAGCATATAGAAGTTTGTTGATGGGGGAGTCCTGGGCACCAGCAGGAAAGAAAGAGGGAGGCCCCTTGGGGTAACCAACTGTCCCGGTTTTCCCAGCACCGTTTCAGTTTTAAATATTCCAGGAAACTCTCAGTCCCAGGCAACCAGGATGGTTGGCCCCCCTGGCCCATTTCCTTCTGCAAGGACCTCTTCCGCCCCTCCCCTCCACCAACGTCCGGCCTCTACTTCTGTCACCTCGAGCTTCTCCCCGAATTATTCCCAGGTCACTTCTCAGCTCCATCTGCCTCCACCTGCATCCAGCAGGGAGACGGCATGCAGGGTGGGAGGGCACGGTGCCGTGTGGGGCCCTAATGCTGCTTCTCCACGTGCTGGCCGCTCCCCGCGTCAGCATTTTAAAAATCAGGAAACTGACCCAGGAATTAAGTATATTGCCCCGCACCACCTCAATGGCCGAGCTGGCACCTGAAGCAGGTCTCTCAGGTCAGAACCCACAATCTTACACACCCAGACACCTCCTCCACCACCGAAGTGGGTTCCAATCCCAGCTCTGCCCCCCAGCCGTGGGCTCTGGGCAGCATGCTTCCATTCTCGGCACCCGCCGCCTCGGCCTACAGCTGCTGGGAGGGTGAGGCCAGAAGGCGCCACCCTGTGTGGGCAGTGAGGCCGTCCCCGGGCCTGAGTCAGCACGCTGCCTTCTCGCCAGCTCTCCGTGGGGGCCCTTGGCATTCCAGGTTTGGACTACTCCTGAGCTACCAGCAAGCGTCTGCACTTCTGCCAGGAAGGGGACGCAGTGTGAAGGTTGGGCAAAAGCCGAGCCACCGCTTAGCATCCACCCACCGGGGCCCCCGGGGCCAGGAGGGGCCTTGGGGTTTCTCAGTTCACTGTAGACAGAGTGACGGGAGCACATGGAACAAAAATGGGCCCCGAAAGACAGCGCTGCACAGGACTAACATTCTGTTTCTCCACCGGGATCTAGACATAGGCCTCTCAAGAGGTAACAGGCTCCCTTCGCGGGCCTGAGGAGCCCCCGGCCCTGCCGGCTGGGTGGCTGAGCAGTTGTGACAGTGACCCCTTATCTGTCATGGGACTCTCCTGGCTCTTACTCCTGTGACAACACCCCAGCACCGCCCCGTGCTACCAGACAGCCCTGGCCCCTCCTGTCTGCTTCTCGGCTCCCCTCACCAGCACCTTGCTCACGCCTGGCACTCACTGCCCTGGTGTCTCCTGTCTACACCGCCCTAGCAGGCAGACCCCTTCTCCACCCCTGTGGAGGGGGCGATGAGAAAGACCGCAGGGGTTGCCTCTGATCCCTGGGCCTCTGGCTTGGAGGAAGTGAGCCCGACGTGATGGGGCGGTGGGCAGGGAGCACCAGGTGGTTTCCAGGTGGACAGGTGGCTTCAACAGTCACAGAACAGCCCCAGGCTGCCTGGTGGATTTGGTTCCTGAGGGGTCATCTCCGAAGACTGGGGCACTGCCGCTCCCGGGGACCACGTCCGGCCTGGGGCTGGAGTCACAGGCCTCCCCCTGACCCACTCACCCGGCCCAGCTTGTGGTCGGCCAGGGTGCAGGCATCCATGAAAGTCTGCGCAATGACCAGGAGCACCGCGTCCATGTTATCAGACGTCTGCACGTCGAACACAAACTGCGGGTTTTTTATTATGTTGATCCAGAACCTCAGGGGCAGGCTGTGGGCGGGGCGGGTGCGGCGATGAGCGTGCTGGGCAGGCAGAAGACCCCACGCATGCCCCGCCCACCAGGCCCCGGCCCCACCCCCACCTGTTGGTCTTCCAGATGTGCACGGTGTCCTGGTCGGAGATGCCGTGCTGCTGGGCCTGCTCATCCAGCAGGTCGAAGAAGTACTTGACGGCAAGCGGCACGGGGCGGCTGGTGCTGAGAATCACCTGGAACAGGTCGTCCACGAACTTCTGCAGGGTGCCCTGTGGGGGGGGGGGAAGCACCAGAGCAGGTACAGTCAGCAAGGGGACCTCAGCCCCCGCCCGGCCTCCGACGCCTCGTGGCACTATGGCCCTGCGAGCCCCACCCCACCCCCGAATCCCGTAAGTGGCCATCCTCCCCCACGGCCCAGACCGACTGCCTGTCCGGCCCTGGACCCCAGCCTCCAGCGCACCCTTCCTGCCCCACCTTCATGGACAGCAGGCGAGTCAGGTAGATCTCAGGGATGGCCTTGGCTCGCTCGCGCTCCCCGCCCCGAAGGCTGCCCCTCCGGGGCCTGGGAGGCTCCGGCTCCTCACTTGGCTTCACCAGGTGCCAGGGCCGGATGCCCCCCTCGTCCACATCCTCCAGCATTGGGGTCCCTGTGCCAAGACGCCACGGCTCGTTACCCCTCATCAGGTACCACCTTCCCTGGGCCCCCAGGGTCCTGCCAACTTCCAGGAGTGGAGGCACGGGTTGAGGGCTTCTCTAGGTGGAAGGGAAGCAGACACCAGCCCACCCAAAGGTCCAGAGGACTTTGCCCATTCCTGGGCACTGGGCAAAGCGAGGGCAGAGGACAGTGACTGGGTGGGGACAGGAGGGCAGGAGGGAGTACTCACGCTCTCCAGGGACATAATCCTGGTTTTCCCGGAGAACATGCTTGGTGAGGCAGGGGACCAGGGCCACAGTTGCTCCGTCTGGGACCTGCTGATCACAGCTGGTGACCCCTCCACCAGCCCCACCCCACCGTACCCCTCTTCCTGCTCGTACCCCTCCCACCTTGTAATGCTGCAGGGTGTTCAGACGTCTCCACAGACCCTGGACCTCAGAAGTCACATCCTCATCAGAAAGAATGAGATGCCCAGCCACCCCAGATCGCCACTCTGCAAGAGCAAGGTGGGACTTAGTTCCGGGCTCCCGGGACACCCTTCCTGCAGGTGGAGCCTACCTCCTCCTCCACCGGGACACGGGCCCCACCATCAGGGGGCAGCGTCACCCAACCTCTGCAGAGACTAGGCTGGGGACCCCTCACCAGGAGAGAGGCTGTCTGTGTAGAGGGATTCCACAACCCACCACTACCCCATGCCCACTGAGTGGTATGCTGCCCCTGCAGGGCTGGGCCAGGGCCAGCCCAGCCTTCACTCTGGCTCAGGCCCCCAGGCTACCCTTCCCCTCCACCCTCACCGACATCCAGGGTGCGGGGGTCTGGCCGCTGGGCGAGAGGTACTCCTTTATAAAGCTGGTCCAACATCTTCTCTTTGGCCTGGGAGATGGTGTCACAGTCCAGGACCTTGACAGGCACACCCTGGGCCTCTCCCGCGCCAGGCCCCACAGCCAACAGTGCATTCAGGGTCTACCAAGGCAAACACAGGAGCAGTCAGGGCTTGTGCCGCACACGGGATGACCAAGATGCGGGGACAGGGACAACCCAAGAGGAAGCCACTGCCTCTGACCTCCAGGCACTAGAGAGTCCCTAATTTTTGTCTCTTCACCTGCCCACCCCCCTTGGGACAACGGCTCCCTCCACTGTGACCCCAGCACCTAGCAGAGCACTAGGTAAATGGGTGAATGGCAGAAAAAACAAGTGAACACAAGGCCCTCTTAACTTAGGTCCCTAGGTTCCTCACTCAGCTGATCGGGAGGCACCGAAGAGAAGTCTCCATGACAGGTGACGAGTCCCTACCAGCCTGAGAGAAGAGTAGGTCTGCCGGAGCCTGAATGAGATTTTCCCAAAGGCGCCCTGCATGGGTCACCAGGGGTGACCTCCGGGGAAGGCACCCTGCATGGGTCACGGGGGAAGGCGCCTCGCATGGGTCACTAAGGAAAGGACTCCACTAAGGGGAAAGCAATCCAGAGGAAGAGATGGCCAGGGCTGGCAGAACTGGCTCCCAGCTTGGTGGGCACATCATATCCCTGGCATGACACTGGTCAGGCAAACACTCAGGACTTGGACTGCTCCCCAAACCCTGGCAGTGTCCACAGTGACCCCACCCCAAGCCTGAGGCCCTATTCTCCAGGTCCTCTGCCCCAAGGACGGGCCCTCCAGCCTCTATCCTCTAGACTAAGCTCATCGGAGGGCCTGTCTGGCAGGCAGCCAGAAGCCAGGCTAGCCGTACCCCAGACACAGACACGCATAACGAGCACACGTGCTCAGCCTCTCCGGGGGCTGACACCACGGTGCGCAAACGTGTTCACACGCTCTGTCCCTGCCTCCGTCCCTGCGTCCCTCCCTCCCTTCCTGCCTCCCTATCCCTCTCCCTTCCTCGCTCCCTCACCAGGGGACGGTACTCCACATCCTCTCTGAGAAGCCGGTTGTCATTCAGGGTGTACTTGGCTTTGCCAGTCACGCTGTCCACTGGTCCCTTGTCCACTTGATGCTTAATTCCCCGGAAGAGCATGTAGAGCGGCTCCCCTACTGAGTCCTAGAGAGGTGACGGGCAGTGAGGACCCCGGGGCAGACAACAGGCATGAAACGGGAGCTGCACCGGACATGGCCCACGCTGGGGACGAGGACGGGCTGCAGAGGGCCTAAGGTGACTGAGCCATGCCGGGCACGAGTGTAGGAGCCGCCCAGGGGCCAGAAGCCGTGTGGTTCAGAGCCTGCTGCACCCCTGCCTCTCTCACCCGCACGAAAGTGTACAGGCAGATGGACATCCAGTTGGTAAGCAGCTTCTCCACCACACTCTCGGTCCTGGGATGACAGGGAAGAGGAGGGCAGGTCAGGAGGGACGGCCTTGGGGCTCCCGGGGCTGCAGACCCCTAAGCCCCAGAGGGCGTGCCTCAGCTCCTGGCTCCAGCTCTCACAGCCACCCAGCCCCCATGGCTTCTGGCAGCCACACAGACCTGCGCAGCATCAGCTTGGGGTTCTTGGCCACATACTGGGCCACCAGGTCACTGAGCAGGGTGCGAAGGATGTCGGTGAAGTACTCGAGCTTCCCATGCAGCGCCACGGTGAGCAGAGAAGCCACATAGGCGCGGTCCCGAGCCGAGAAGGTGCGCTGGCTCTCCAGGGTGTGGATGAACTGGTGCCGGGGAGACGGGGGAGGGAGGGGCCGATTCAGAACCGGAGGGACAGGGGCGGGGCTGGGGCAGGAGGGGTGGGACCAGGAGCCCCGCCCCCAGCCGTGGAGGGTGGGGGGGTGTATGGCACCTTGGTGAGGAAGAGTTTGCTGTTGAGCAGGTTGGAGAGCTGCCCCAGCCCTTGTTCCACAGTGGGGCGCCTGCTCTCAGGGACACCCAGGTCCCGGTGCAAGGGCGACTCCTGGTGCCCAGGGAAGAAGACCCTCTCGGCATACACCTTATAGTCGAGGAAGGGGATGCCACTGCCCAGAAGGTCACTGGTGAGATCGGTCATCTCGGTCATGAGGTCTGTGGAGCAGAGGAGGCCGGGTTGGGGCGCGGACCCCACGCCACGGGAGCAGGCTGGGGCAGAGCCCTGCAGCGCCTTCCGGGCCTCCGCTCTGCAGCCTCACCTGTGAACTCCTTTTTGCAGCGGTCCCGCACGCTGCTCTCCAGATTCTCCAGCTGGATCTGGACCTTCTTGTAGTCCCTCAGGGCCTGCTTGCTCTTCCTCCTGCTCAGCGCCAAGGTCAGGAAGGGGGAGGCCAGAAAAGGACAGAGCCCTTTCTGGTGCCCCAGGCCCCGGGCCGTCTACCCCAGCCTCACCCTGGCCCAGGCTGGCACCGTCTAACACGGCCATGCCCGGCCAAGCCAAGGCCTCGCCCAGAATAGTTTAGCCTGTCCCGTCCTGGGCAAGTCACACCCCATGTCCAGTCTAGCCCAGCGGTTTTTAGCCCAGGGATCAACAAACTACAACCAGGCCAAATCTGGCCCACGACCTGTTTCTGCCAATACAGATTTGTTGGCACATGGCCACACTCGTGAGTCTGCCTCTCGTCTATGGCTACTTCTGCATGGTCACAGCAGAGTTGAACCGCTGCAACTGAGGCCACCTGGCCCACAAAAGCCTAAAATCGGTACTCTCTGGTACTTTCCAGGAACGTTTGTTGAGCCCTGGCCTCGTCTGCCCTTCCCATCCAGCCACACCCACCTCGCTGCCCCAGGCCAGCCACACCCGGCTGCACCCACCTGTATATGAGGACAATGATGATGACACCCAGAGCCAGAAGAGAGGTGCCCACCCCCAAGCCCACCTGGGCAGCCATGGGAAAAGCCACCGGGCTCTCGCCATCGTACTGCACGTGGCCCAGGGAGAAGCGCAGGTTCCCCATCTGCACCTACATGGGAAGCCCTCTGTGAGCAAGGTTTCAGTGCGTGCGCAGTGCCCGGCCCGGCCCACACCCACCTACTGACCGTGAACTCAGGCAAAGCGTCGGGCACCTCTCGGAGGGCGTGGTGCCGGGGCAGGGGCTGCTCCATGGGGGGCTCACAGTACAGGTGGTGGCGGGTCAGCGTCTTCACCACGCAGGGGCCATCCCCTATCATGGCCACCACCTCCTCCTTGGACATCGCAAGGTCCAGATTCTCCCCCTGGAACACGAGGTCACTGATGGATCACTCAGAGCTCTTCCCTAAGGGGAGGAGCTGGTGGTCACTCAGATCCTATCCCCCCAAATGTGGATCGGACGGGCCTGACACCCACCCCGGGAGCAGGGCTGATGAACCTCAGCACCTCTTCCCCTGCAGGGGGGGTGACGGTCCATGGATATCTTGCAAGCTGCCCCTTGACCCTCCTCTGCCCTTCCCATCCTTCTTCCTCACATTTTCACTTCTCCAGAGCTAAAAATCTGGACCATATAAAGTTGCCCCCCAATCCTGCCCAGTTACTCACAAAGCCAGAGCCCCTACTGTGCCTGCCAGCCCACCAGGTGAATGACAATGGGCTGTCCACCTACGGCCTTTCGGAACGCCCACCTACTGCACGTGTCAGAACCCACGCCAAGGGTTTCGCGTTGAGCCAGGCTGCCAAATGGGCATCGGCCCAGGCGCCTACTGCGTACCATGCCTCCCCGCTGCGTGTGCCAGACCATTTACATACCGTCATTCAGACTCCTGCCACCGAGTGTGCTGGGACCCAGGCGACAGGACCCAAGCCCCGGCCAGACGCAGCAGGCTAGGCAGCCCACCACCGGCCCCTCAGCCCTCACCACATGCAGGGAGTCCCCTGGCTCTTGCTCGGCTGCCATGCCCCCCTCCCCCAGCAGCAGTGTCCAGCAAAGCGAAGGGTCTGGCGGCCCCACTGTGTCCGAGCGGGAACAGTACCTCCACAGAGAGCACACTTCCGGGCTTGTGCCGGAACGGCGTGGCGGGGTCCTCGGGGTTGAGGGGCTGCAAAGTGGGGTCGGCCTCATAGGAGAAGGGTGTGGGGTTCAGCGTTGCGAAGTCAAAGACCAGGTTGTCAAGGATAAATTCCACCCGGACCCAGGGGTCCTCGGGCAGGCCTGGGAGGGCAGGCGTGTGGCACGTGATGAGCTGAGAGGAGTTCACGTGGCAGGGCTCCTCAAACTGCGGCAGAGAGAGGAAAGACAGGGGAAGGCCCGTTGAGGGCCACGCGGAAAGGGGTCCGGCAAGGACGGGGAGATAGCCTCCTCGGTACCCGCCACACACGGCCATGCACGGGGTGGAGCGCAGGGTGACATGGGGTATGGCTAGCCCCGTGCAAACAGGGGAGGCCCATGGGTCTCCTACGTGATGACCGCCACAGGAAGCCCCGGGGGAGCACGCTGTTTCCGGGATCACGCGCCGCCTCCGCCCAAGCCCCTGGCTCGGCTGCAGGGCTCTTGGGGCCACAGTCACTCGGATCCTTGGTGTCTGCACCACATCCAAATTCTGGCCACGGACCCATATCTTACGTCCTCCACTGCAACACAGACCATGAACCGCTGGTGGCTTAGCAGAACCCGGCTAGCGCAGCCCCAAGCCACACGCCCTTCTCCCCACCAACGGCATGGGAGTCACAGCGTCTACAAAAAGCCCTGCAACCTCCCCACGTCCTAGAGCTGCAAAGACCCCCCACTCCACGCCAGCACATGCCAGGCAGCCAAGCCCTTGGCCCAGCACCTGAGGAAGCTCTTGGTGGGGCCAGCAGAGGTGACATTGGGGTCTGCTGTGTACTCGAACTGGCTGTGTTGAAGCCTCCGCTCAGTGGCCCCAAACCACACAGCCACAGGGAGCGTGGCAGGCGTGGGGTAGGGGCTGGTCTCACACTGCAGCTGCTCCGCCTGCTGCTCCAGCAGCCTAGGGAAGAGAGGGACGAATGGAAGGCGGGCCAGGAAGGGGACAGGGATGATTCCAGGACACAGGACCCACTCGGGCCTCTGCCCACTTCCCTCGGGGCTGACTGAAAGCCCCACAGTTGACCCTGGAGGCCACCTTCCCATGACAGCCCCCGCTTAGGGAGGGTCTGGCCACTTTCTGATGGAGCAGACCTGGCCCTCTCCCTCCTTTCCGCTCTCCCCAGCATCCCACCCCTCTGTCTTTTCCCTGGAGCACATGGATTTTTGCCGAATGAGGAAGCAGCCCTCACAGGTGACAAGGCTGGTCTCCAACTACAACTCGGATGTCCTCCAGCCGCCCAGTCAGGAGCTTGGAGCCGTGCAGGGTCAGGTGGGTGCCCCCGGCTCTGGGGCCCCGGGTCGGGAAGATGGAATGCACCTTCGGGTCCTGTGGGAAGGGGGATGGGGAGAGATAGGCAGGCATGAGGCCACAAACAGAGAGGCATGGGGAGCCTGAGGCAGACGAGAAGGCCGTAGGGTGGGAAGCCCCAGGAGGGCAAAACTACATGGGCTGGGGGAGCCACTTTACCTGGTAGGCAAAGTTGTGCTCTGAGACACCGCGTCCTCTTCCTGGCACCTCCACCATCACCACGCCAGCCACCTCCCCCACGCTGGCCTCAGTGATACACACGAAGCTGTGGGCACAGGGCAGGCTGGGGTGCTGGGGCCATACCAAGGGCCCCTCAAATGGACCCGGTTGCCCCCTCCCTGCCCCACGAAATCAGGTGTTGTTCCCCGAGGTTGACAGAGATCCTCTTGCTTCGGAGGGAATTCCTCAGGGCACACCAGGGGGCTCTGGCATTGGAGAATTCACATTCGTGGTTTCATTCAACTAAAGTCCCCTAACGAAGAGGAATTCACCACTCTGTGCGGCACAAATCTAGAAGGAGCCCTGTAAGGCTGGCTCCGGGGATGAGGAGCTGAGCAAACGAGGGGCCTAACCGCCACCATGTGCCACACCACTTGCAGAGCGGTGGCAACTTGATTTCCTCATGAAAAAAAAAGTCCCTGGAAGCCTCTAGTCAGGTCTGGGGATAGAGGGAAAGGGAAAGTGAGCAATCTAAGAAAATGCTGGTTCTCAGCCAGAAAACAGAAGCTTGGGGCAAATTAATTTCCCCAATGAGAAGCTGGCAGCGGCGCGATTCCGTGACATGGTCACACTCACTGCCAGCACTTTGGAAAACAGAGCAAGTGATATGTAAAGTACCCAGGAGAGACTTCAACCAGAGAATACTTTAATCTTTTTATAAATCACTTTGTAAATTACTTGAGTCCCATGGTTCTAGAATCATTAACAGTCTAGACAATCCCCTGAAGTTTTTGGTCATAACACACTGAGGGGGAAACCACGTGCTCTAACAAAGTCTGGTTTATTTCTTATTATTTTTTTAAGATTTTGTTTATTTATTTCAGAGAGAGAGAGTGAGCAAGAGAGAGCACAAGCCGGGCAGAGGAGCAGAGGGAGAGGCAGAAGCAGGCTCCCCACTGAGCAGGGAGCCCGATGCAGGGCTCCATCCAGGACCCTGAGATCATGACCTGAGCCGAAGGCAGACGCTTAACCAAATGAGGCACTCAGGTGCCCCCAAAGTCTGGTTTAAAATACAGATTACGAGGGGCGCCTGGGTGGCTCAGTGGGTTAGCGTGTCTGACTCTTGATCTCAGCGTCATGACACTGAGCCCTGCATCGGGCTCCGCAGTTAGGGTGGAGCCTGCTTAAGATTCTCTCTTCCTCTGTCCCTCTTCCCCATCCTTCCTCCACTGACACTTGCACACATGTGCGGGCTCACTCACTCTCTCTAAAAATAAATAAATAAGGATGCCTGGGTGGCTCAGTTGGTTAAGTGCCTTCGGCTCAGGTCATGATCCCAGGGTCCTGGTATCCAGTCCCACATCAGGCTCCTTGCTCAGCAGGTAGCCTGCTTTCTCCCTCTGCCTGCCACTCCCCCTGCTTGCGCTCCAGCACATGCACTCTCTCCGACAAATAAATAAAATTTTCAAAAAAAATTTAAAAATTAAATAATAAATAAAATCTTTAAAAACAAATAATACAATACAGATTATCAAATAAATAAGCTCAATAAGATACAGATTACGGGACCCCAGCACCAGCCTATTGAATCCAGATCCCTGAGGGTGGGAGCAAAGGACCCATTCCATGGTGGCTTTGGACAGGCTCTCCAGGAAACCCTTATATTGAGCTGGGTTTGGGATTGGCTGATTGTGGATATCTCCTTGGGAACGTCCTGTGTGGGCACCTTTGGGACCCTGCAACTTTCAGCCAGGCTACCAGAACCTCTGTCAGCTGCAGGCCCCGGGAAGGCAGCCAGGGTCACAGGGACTGGACTGTGGAGTCCGGCACTCAGCAGGGGGGCACTGAGGCAGTACCTGGGGGAGAAAGGGCAGCTGGTGGAAGGCTAGCCCCTGAGCACAGCTATCTGGGATCTGAGAACCTCGTTATCACAACTACGTCCCTGGTCACCAGAAAGCCAGGTGAGAACACCTGGATGGGACCACCTGTCGGCTCTAGGCAGGGCCTGGGCTTCGGCCCAGCAGTGACTCCCCAGCAGTCCAGGCCGGGAACGTGCATGTCCGTGCACCCTAGCTCTGAGGCACTGTGGCCAGAAACAGGGAAAGGGGGAGAGGGAAGGACAGATGAGTAGTGGGTGGGCAGCGCGAGCAGGAAAGCCAACTGGGGAGCCCATGCGGTGTGCCCAACTCCCGTTGGTCCGGCCAACTCACCTACTGGAGACCTCGTACTCCTGGGCGTCCACAGCACAGGGCACGCCGGCCACCCTGACCGTGTCCTGTACGTCCTGCACATGTTGGCCCAGGTTGGAGCCCCTGATGGTAACACGGGTGCCTCCATCTACAGGCCCAGTCAGCGGCTCCACCTGTTCCAAGACATGGGCTGCTCACCTCCACCCACCAGTCAACCCTTGGCAGCCTAGACAGGCAGACCCAGCCTCCCATCTTTGGGCCCCCTGGACCCACAGCACCCCCGCTGTCCCTCTAAAGGCAGCAGTGAGGAAAGGGCACACCATGTTTCAACGCACCGAGTGGATGAGGGGTGCGGGGCACCGCATGGTCACAGCTTCAACCTCGCCACAAGCCTCCTGGGCCACGCAGCGCGGACGCTCTCCCTTGCACCACACACAGCCATACTGGGGCCTGGCAGTTTGGCAGCGGCTGCAGTCCCCGTGCCCCACGGAGCAGTCGTACAGTACCACTGGGGGCAGCAGAGACAAACGTGAGAGGCAGGCGTGGAGGACCCCCCGGACCCAGAGGCCCCAACTAGCTCACCATGCAGCCCATCGGCACTGTCCACACGCAGACGGCCGGCCCGACGCAGAAACAGCCCCACACGGAGCTCTGGCTGCAGAGCCTCATAGCTGAGCTGGAGAAATGGGAGTGCGGTCAGAGCCTGCGGCTGGGGGAGGCATCAGGCCTGGGGAGGAGCAGTCACAGAAAGGGCCAAAATGTCCGGTTGTGGGAGCACAAGGTCAGAGATCAGAGTTGGGGAGCAGGGACCCTGAGGCACACAGGGTCAGAAGCCAGAGCCGGGGCCCCCGGACTCCCAGGATGAACGTGGTGCAGCCAGCTGAGGTCGGTGGCCAGCCTGTGGCCAGCACGCCCTCACCCACCCGGGCCCTCGTGACCCACACCTGGTGCCACCAGCAGGTCACATGACACTGGGTATCTGGAGGTAGCTCGCACTCGACCAGGGCCTTGACCGCCACTTCATGGCCCTCCAGCTCCATCACGCACTCATAGTCTCCTGGGCTGTCCTGGGGGCAGAGGACATAGCTGGTGGGGCAGCCGGAGGGGAGCTGAGCCCAGTGAGCCCCACAGGGACCCCCAGCAGAGCCCCCGGCTTGGGACTGACGGCCAAGCCCTCTTCCTGCCCTCCAGGGCTTGTGTACAGCTGGGCAACAGCCTGGGAGGCCACAAGCCCACCTGCAACGGGACACACTCACCTGGAAGAGGCGCAGGTTCCTCCCCAGCAGCCGCACTTGTCGTTCCACGTGCACCGGCATCAGCGTGAAGCCCTGAACGCTATCTACACAAGGGCAGGAGCTCGCCCCCCGGGTCACCTCCTCCTGCAGACACCAAGAGCAAGGCAGTCTATGGAGCCCACCCTGTCAGCCCATGGGTTCCCCGTGCAGAACCTGGGGCCCAAGGCCAGCATGGAGCTGCAGGACCCACCCTGCCCCTCGATCCCTCCCGACGCAGGATCGCAAGGCAGGTAAGGGGCCGAGTCTGCCCTGTACCCCTCCCCTGAGGCCTCCTTCCTGGGCTGGGCCTCACCAGCTCCCAGAGCCCGGGGGTGTCGTATTGGTAGTCGAGGCTGGACAGGAGGATGAGGGGGGCGGGAGGGCCCTCGTGCTCAGCCGAGTCTCCATCACCTGAGAGGAGGGTGGAAGTGGAGAAGGCGGGCATGTCACCCCCCGTCCACTCGTCCGCCTCAGGCAGCTCGCCGCCTTCTCTCATGAGCCAGTCCAGAGCAGGCTTCGCGGAGCCAGCGGCCCCTGGGAAAGTGGTGGCGGGAGCAGTGCTGGGGGGCTGGTCCAGGAGTGCCGCAGAGGGGTCGGCCTCAGGACCGGGGTCTGCAGGGGTGGGGGGCAGTGCTGCTGCCTCTGAGGGCGATGGGTGGGAGGCTGAGAGGTCCTCGGGTGTGGCCGTGGGTCCGGAGTCAGTGGGGGCAGGGACAGCGGTTCCAGGGCTGTCGGGGGGGTTGGGAGGGGGAGGTTCCTCATGGAGAGGTGACTCTGTGGAGGCTGAGGCGGGTATGGGACCAGGACCCGCCCCTGGCCCCCAGGGGCTGAGCAGGGAAGGCCTGTCCCCAGGTGGGACATCTGAGGCTGTGGCTGTGGAGGGCGCCCCAGGTTCCACGGGAAGGGTGTCGGGAGCAGGGGTGATTGGGGCCTGGGGGGTTTCAGGTGGGAAGGGGGTGGGTACATCTCTTGCCGGAGGGGCTGGGGAGAAAAGCGGGCTCTGAAGGGGGAGGCAGAGACAGACAGGAGGGGCCACTCAGCAGGCAGGCGCGGAGCAGGTGGCAGGCAGGCAAAGGGTGTGTTAAGAGGAAAGGAGACCAAGGGAAAGAGAAACAAAAACAGCCCGTTAATTCTCCAAAGGAGAGAGGGGAGGGCAGGCTCCAGGGGCATCTGTGCTGAGGTGGGGCCCGAGGCCCAGACCTCCCCTGCCACTCAGCCACAAATGTCCTCTCCCGAAACTCCAGTGAGTCCACCACACACAGCAGCTCGGGTGCTCACGCCAGAGCCTCGCGTGGGCAGGCAGGCACACAGACCCCGGGCCAGCAGAGAAACCCGCACAACCCTGTGGGGCCCAGCTGGGGGTCCTGCTCACCTGCTGGCTAAGCACCACGGGCCCAGCGTCACACGAGGCCTTGTGCGTGCACAGCTGCTGCCAGACACACCAGTTACACCCCCAGTGGCTGCTCACACAGGCCTGGCACCTGCACAGAGCACAGCCATGGGGCAGGGGTCTCCGTGGGGCGAGGGGCGGGGCCAGGGGCTGGGGGTCGGGGAGGAACTCACTGCGCAGACGGGCGGAGCTCAGTGACTGCTACACAGTCATAGACAGACAGCGAAGCTTTGGCAATCACCACAGCACCGAACCTGAGCTCCACGCTCACGGACACGTGGTCTGCAAAGCAGGAGAGAGGGCCCGGGCTGAGGACCGGGGTTAGCAGCCTCAGGGCAGTGGAGCACCCGGGGTCTGGGGAACATGGTCCACAGGGCACAAAATGGGCACTTGAGGGAACTGGGGACTAGTTGGGGGACTCAGAGAAAGGGGCTACTTCAGGGCTCCCGGCCCAGATTCACACCTCACCCCAACCGCACCCCTTGGAGCAAGATGCGAAGAGGGTGGGGCTCCCAGGCCCCAGAGCTGGCCCCTTCTCTCACCCACCGGCTCCTTTCGGCAGTGCTGGGGCCTCACTAGGGTCTGGGGACGGGCACATCACACCAGAACTGGTCAGCAGGGCAGGACTCTGGTGATCCCCAAACTGGCAGGAATAGGACTCCCCTGGCCACAGAGGTGGCAGGTCAGGGACCGACAGGAAAACCTGCCAAGAGAGGCCAGGACAGACTGTCGGAGCCACTGGGCAGCAGACCAGGGCCTGTTCCCGGGGCACCCGAGGACAGCAGCCTCAGGGGCTGGTGGCCGCCGAGGGCTGGCGGTCCCAAGCCTTCACAAACGCCCTCTAGCCTGGGTCAGAAACAGAGAAAGCAAGGCCCCATGAGAAGTGACTCGTAGAAGGCCCTGTGGCATTTGGAGCAGCTGACACTAAAACGCGAGGTCCTGACCCACCACCGGAGCCCTCCCCATGAGGGCTGTGCCTGCGTTGCTCATTCACCTCCCTCCGCTCCTCTCGGCTGATGTTGGCAGGACTCACGGCTGCCACCTGCAGACAGCCCTGCTCAGGCTGGAAGCTCCACAGCCACCGCTCTGGGCCCTGGCCCCGCGAGCACTCGGAATGGCGACTGCACCTGCACAAGAATGAATGATGGGGATCCACCTTCATGGGGCAGGGACACCCCCAATACTGGGAAGCTGACCAGGATTCTCAGGTGGGCCGTGACACTAGGCTACCTCTGCCCTGGCAAGGCACTGATGCCCAGGATGGAGGATGGACGAAGGAGAGTGGGGCATCCAGGGGCCAGGGGGTGCAAGTCAAGGGTCAGGGACCAGGAATACTGGACAGGGCAATTATGCAGGTGCAGCGAGGGCAGGAGGCTGGACAGGGGGTTGGGGAATGGGTCAAGGGTCAGGGGTCGGTGGAGCACTGACCTGCCAAGGAGCACACACCACCCACAGTATGGGTCCTTGTGAGCAAGACAAGATGCACAGTCCAGGTGCTGAGAACAGGAGGCCACAGGAACCTTGAGAAGCTATGACAGCAATCCAAACACCAGTGACTCATGGGCCCCCAGCCTGGCCCAAGGCCCCTCCCAGCAGCCGGGCCCCAGCTCTCGCCTGGCACTCACTGTGCTCTGGGTCATGACATACAGATGTTCGAAGGCCCCATCAAAGGTGAGGTCTCTGCTCACGGCAGACCCCTGCTGGATGTTCTGTGTGGAGTATGGGTGGCCATCACTCCCCGGGCCCAAGTAGACCTGACGTCAGAGACAAGTTCTGGAACCCAAGTCCGTGGCCATAGACCCAACGCCCTCTCCTCTCCCCGCAATGAAGCAATTTACAAGCAGAGTGTTCTCCTAGGCAGTACAGGTCACGCCACCCAGCCCTTGGGGAGGGGGTGGGGGAAGTCATAGGTAAATACTACCCAGCCCTGGAAAGAGAAGCGTAAGTCAACTCTCCCAGCCTTGGGGCCAAGGGCGTGTCACAGATCCCTCATCCCCGCACCAGGGGTCAAAGGTATAGCTCTGCCCAGGCTGGTCACCAGGAGCCTGTTCCCTCTAGACCCTGGGGCAGGACCCAATACCTCCTGTGCACTCACCCTGTGCAGTTGCCCTTGACTGTCACCCAGGAAAGCAATGGTGTGTCCATCCTCCACAGTGACTGCCACGGCTGTTAGCTGAACCCCTGGCCACTCCAGAATGGGTGTGGCTTCCAGGGGGACATGGCTGGCCATGGGGCTGGGTGTGTGATCCGAGCCACAGGGATAAGCATCCAGGGTGTCCTACAGGAAGCAAAACCAATAATGTCCCCCCTGGACATCCCCATCCCCTGGCCCAGCCAGCTCTCCCTAAATGATTCTCTCTTCTCTTCTGGGCCTCCTGGGACAGCCATATTCCCTCTCTTCGGGAGCCCCTAGACAACCTCATCCCCACCCTAGTCTCTCTGCTGGCCTCCCTGACATCGCCCACTGCTGCATCCTTCGCGTGGCCTCAGCTGCCTTAGACAGACTCCAGCAGCTCTTTACCCCAGTCTTGACGCCCTCCCACCGGGCGACGCCCTCCCGTCTAGGGCTCCACCCTCCCCCACCCCTGGCCTTGCCCTGGTTTATGCACTCAGTCTTCCCCTGGACCACTTGTCCAAAGCCTCCCAAAGCTGTGTCCTCCTGTCCAGGTCTGCTCCCCTAGGTCCCTGCCACCTCCCCCTCACTCAGTCCCCGCGTCATCCATCCAGAAGCTAGAACCAAACAAGTTTCAACCTCATCTGCCTCCCTTGCTCAAAAACCTAAAACACAGCCCATTGCCCTACATTCTAGGTCATTGCCCCATACCCTAGAATCCTCAGTCCACCCACGCAGATACCACCCCTGCAGCGTCCAGTCCAAGCCCAGCTCTGAACGGCTGGCTCTTTAACCTCTGTGCGCCACGATTTCGGGAAGGCATCTCTCCAGCACCCAGACACAAAGGAAGCACATTGCCTCTGTTGACCTGATCAGCCCCCACACCACCGCTAGGTTCCCTTCAGACTCCTCGGGCGGCTGCCCAGCTGTGGCTGCCAGACAGGGATGAGCTGGGACTCACCACCGGCAGCTGTGCACAGTTGGAGTTGACATCGTACTCGATGTAGGCCACCTCCATGCCGTCCTCGGAGCGGCCCTCCCTAGTGTAGCAGGCATCTCGCGTGCGGTTAGCAAGGCGGTCCACCTCGTGCAGAGGGAAGGCGCAGAGGGCAGAGGCTCCCGACGCCCCGGCAGCTGCTGACGGAGGCCGGCCCACGGTGGGGGGACCGGCCGAGGAGAAGGCTGCAAAGAGCACCTCCCCCTGGGCCACCTCCAGGGACGTAGCCACAGCCGCAGCCTGGATTAGCCCGTAGCGGCCGCCCTGGCAAGCCAGCGGCAACTCCACGTAGGAGTAGTAGTGCTGGTCCCGGAGACACACACGGGACACATAGGCACGGAAGGCTCTAGACTGAGCCTGCAGGTCTCGCCGCAGGAACAGGAAGTAGGCACTGGCCCCACGTGCGAAGGCGCTCACGAAGTGGTGGCTGTACTCGGAGAGGCGGCCCACGGCCAACTTGGCTGTCTCCTCATAGGAGAAGGCAGTTTGGGGGTCCAGCGGCCACAAGGTCCGAGTTGTGATGGGAGGGATGCCACCCCCCACACCCCTGCTGGTGTATCCCCGCCCTACGAAGAGAAGGGGTTCCCCAGCCAAGCCCTGGGCCACCAGTCCCACCGTGCTGACCGCAGGGTCATTGGCGGCCACGTACTGGGTGTCCCCAGGGCGCTCAGGCCGCAGCAATAGCTGTTCGAGCTGCCCCAGGCGCCGCAGTTCACAGACCCCCTGGTGCACACTTCCACACACTACCAGGGCCCCTGGGCTCACCAGGAGCAGCTGGTTCAGGTTGTTGGTAGCCTGGGCCTGGGGGCACTCGTCAGGCATCACAGGGGGCAGGCAGTCCCTGCTATCTAGCACAGGGCCGGTGGGCACGGTAGCCTCCAGCTGCAGCCCAGGGCTCAGCTGGAACAGGAAGTTGGTGGCCCCTAGGTAGAGAGTGCCTGAGGCGGGATCCCGTGCCAGATGCTGCAGATGCGTGCCATTGGGAGTGAAAGCAGCCGGTGGAGGGGGCTGGAGGGTGAGGACCCACCCAGCCCAGAGCGCCTGGAGAAGAGCTGGGCCGAGGGCAGGCATGGTCACCTGACAAGGAGAGAGAAAGAGTGCTGAGGAGCCACTGGGGGGACAGGGCCATCACACTGCCAAGGTAATCCTCCTAACCCGGGGAACAAGCAGAGGCGGCCTAGGCTTAGAGGGCACTGTGGTCCAGGATGACCCCGGCCGCACACTAGCAAGGGGCAGGAGATCTTTCCTGGAGACTTCAACACGGCCCATTTTCTGCAAGCACTTCTGTCTCAGGAGACCTCCATCCCACCCCAGCTCCCCTTCGCCCTGCACTGTCTTATGTCACACAGGGTCCCAGGGGAAGGGGCCAGAGACGCAGAGATGTGGGAAACATCCCATCCCCAGGGACTGGGGCCTGGAAGAGGCAGGAGCACAGGTGAGAGGAAGGAGGGGCCCAGAGCCCCCAGGAGGGAGAGGACCCCTCTGCACAGATGTCAGCTGCCTGGGGGGAAAGGGGGAGGGCAAGTTCCCACAGGCCATCTGCACATTAGAACGAGCGAGAATCAGATGGAGGGCCTTTCAGGCTAGAAATCCAGAAGGGATCCAAAGAAACCAATGGCAAGATGAGGGAGGTTGAGGTTGCCAGGTGGCTGGGACCTGAAAGACTGGACACTACCTTGGAGAGCCCTAAGAAGAAGCGGGAGTCACACTTCTCCCAGGTGCCTCGGTGTGAGGTCAGGCTCACCTGGCAGGGCCGGCTGGATCAGGAGACAACAGCATGACCTGTGTGGGAATCACCTAGCCAGGGAGATAGCAGAGCATGAAGCTGGGGGCTGGGCTGCAGGCATGTGGGAGCCCAGGCTCCCCTTCCTGCTGCCCAGCCTGCCAGTGGAACTGGGCCCAGCCTGGCCCTCAGCCACCAAACACATTCCACAGGGGACGCCTCCTCAGAGCCCACACAGGGAGGGGGAGGGCAGTGGAACCAGGCACCCTCAGGGCCTGGGAAAGGGCAGCTAGGAAGGAGACCCACGGTTGGCAGGGCCCAACCCCCCAGCATGGCCCCGTCCCTCTGCAGCCCCTTGTCCCTTCCTGGCACTCCCTCTCACCCTCTGCCCAAATTCTGTCACAGCACCCAGGTCCACACCCTCCACACAGGCCAGGGGCCGTCCTAGCCCAGACTGACACCAGCACATAAGCAGACGCAGACTTGCACACACCGGGAAGCACACACGCACACCCACACACAAGCACACGGGCAGATGCATGCAGACACATCGTGTCCACGTCACAGACACACGTAGAAGCACAGGCCATACACCCCACACACTCACACACCTGCACAAAGACACAACCTCTTTACACAAACACACACATTGCACAGACAGGCATTCCACACAAGCACATGTCACACCCACCCACATTCAGACACCCACACACACAGATTCATGCGCACTTCCCTGGTTCGAGCCCTAAGGCCTACAGGGCCGCGGAAGCCAGCACATCTCTTGCTATTTCTTCTCCTGCAGGTCAGAGCAGAGCCAGGGCCCAGGGTTGGGGGAGAGGCTTGTCCCAGAGGAAGTCACTATGTCCAGCTGTGTTCCCCATCCCCAGGGCCTCCTCAGACCCTGGGTGCCTGCTCTCCTCCCAGATCCCTCCCTGTAGGCCCCAGCTAAGGCCTGCTGGGAGCAGAAAACCATGGCAACACCATCTTCCCCAGACCGGGTGGTCCCCAGCCAGGAACACCAGGTTGATGAAGTGCTGCTCCCAGGCCAGAGAGATACTTCCCCTACTTGCCTCTGCTCAGGCCACGTTGCCTGGCCCCTCCCGCCACCCAGCTGCCAGTCTGCCTGAGGGAGAGTGTCCCTCAGCCCGGGGTCAGCTCCTCCCAGCCAAGACCCCGCCAAGGTGCTGCTGAGACTGTCCCAGAGTGAGAAGGCTGGGCCTGTCCGGGAGGAGGGTCCAGCAGCCTGGTGGGAGCAGGGGAGCAGTGGCCACAGCCCAGCTGGGCACTGCTCCCGAAATAGCTTGGGGGTTTCCATTTTTAGTGTGCGGAGAACAGGGCAGCTCTATGGGAGCAGGAACAAGGCTGCCTCTGTTTGTTACCGAGGGGGTGGGGGAAAGGGGATAGCAGGGAGAGTCGTGAACCCAGGGCTATGGCAAGGACAGGCTTCCAGGAGCCCCCCACCTTGTTTCCAAAGGATGGGGGAAGAGTTTCTTCCCCTGAGAAGACAGGGTCTGCCTAAGGATGGGCCGAGGCTATCTCCTGCACTCAGCAACCGCTCACACCCTCCGGTCACCTCCTGCCCAGGGATGCGCTAGGGGCAGAAGGTCCATAGTTAGACCAAGAGTCACTCCATGCGCTTACAAACATTTGCTCAGAGCTTACTGCATGCCAAGGTTTTCCAGCCCTCAAGGGGCAGCAACCAAGACACTCCGCGAATGTTAAAACCACAACTTGGTCAAGTGGCCCACAGGAAAATGGAAGGGATCAGAATAGCTCCTGGCCAGGCCACATAGGAGGCTAGAGGCTGAGCCACTGTGGGAAAAGCGACGGGTCTCTTCAAACCTGAAGCAGGACCCTCACCCTTCACCACATACCAGAGGTGGAGAAAGGGGAAGAGAAGGGCAGTGACATCTTCTCCCTCCTGGGCACTCAAATTCACCTAACCTCTGCCACAGGCCAGAGCAGCCCCCAGCCCCTGCAGGCTGCCCCTCCTACCTCATGGGATCTTCAAGCAGAATCACAGCCTATCTCTCCCCTGTCTTTGGGGCAGCCCCAGGCCTGAAGAATAAAGGTCAAAGCCCTCTAGTCCACGCCCTCTTCCATCCAATCCATGCCAGGGCTCCCCCACAGATGCTGTTAGCTCCTGCTGGTCTGAACTGTGGGCTGCTTCACACTCCTCCCTGCTTGGAATGCCCACTCCCTCTCTATCTGCTTAACTCTGACTCCCAACCATTATCTCCCAGGAGAGCCTCCCCTTTCTCCCCCAGGCTCCATGTGGTGGAAGGACTGGACATATTGTGGATGCAGCTCTGCCTTGGGCTGAATCTCTGAGTTCCAGTTTGTAGAATGAGAGGCATTAAATACGAAATGGTGTGTGCCTGGCATGAGTGGCGCCAACCAAGGCCACTTTTCTCCCTGTTCCACCCTTCCCATTCTAGATTTGTACATTCCTTTGCAGGCAAGGAACGTGGCTTTTGAGTCAGAGATCCCAGCAACTAATACAGATATCAGCACAAAGTAAGTGCTCCCTACATGTTGAAAGAACCCCCATTTCACAGCCAAGGAAATCCAGCCAGTAGGGGAGATATGGGGCCCACACCCCTCCCCAGGCCACCTGGCCTCTCAAAGGGACAAGGTGTCAGGCCCACTTTTATTAATAACCAGGCCAGAGCAGACTGAAAAGGCTGGTTTGGAACCAGGCCTCCTGTCCTCAACGTGCAGAATCACCAGTTCTCAGGCCTCATCCAAACTCGCCAGCAAAGCCTAACTCTGCCTGTACTAGGGCCTTGGGCCTGCCTTGAGGTCTCTTCTGGGCCCATCTTTCTCTGGACCCCTTCAGCAGAGCCCACAGCTGCCTAACTTCTATCTCAAAGAGGCAGTAGCTCCGGCCGTCCTGGGGCTGTCCTCACCTACTAAAGGGGTAACAAACTCTGCCCTTCCACACCTGGAGGGGTGATACCCCAGCCCTCATCTACCAAGTCACAGGGATCAGTGGGAAACTGGCCTTTCCTTCCCCTTCTCCGCTTCCAGGGTCCACCCAGGAGAGGAGATTCATTGACAGCGCTGGAGCGCACATTGTTCGCGCTGTGGTCTGCGTGTCGAGGTGGGGTGGAGGGGCCCACCATTTACGCACCGCCCCGTGAGGGCTCGGAGCGCTCATCAATCACCCACAGCCTGGGTCGTGTGGGGAGGTGGGGGTCCCCCTCTGGGGATGCCTAACGCAAGGCTCACAGTCTGCCTTTGTCGGTGGCACCGAGCGCAGCCTGGAAAGGCTGTTACTACAGAAGGGAAGCCTCGACCTCCCCATCGGCTCTTCTTCCCTCCTCCCTCGGCCGCAGGGCAAGGACCCCACCAGTGGTCCTGCGAGGGCGGGGAAGGGGCCGGCCGGTCCCGGCTGAGGCGGCGGCGAGGAGGGGGCGCGGAGGAGCAGCTCCACCTCCTCTGTCTCCCAATCGCGTTACAGGCGGAGCCGCCAGAGTTTCCCTCAGTGCGGAGAAGTGTGGTCCCAACTCTCAGGACCGAGGCTGCCCACCACTCACCCGGGCTGCCCTTGCCGGCGGCATCAGGACCGAAGCTGCCCACCTCCCCCCGGGG